>NW_024412572.1:7539306-7734426 GCF_014898765.1 Herpailurus yagouaroundi
TTTTTTTTTTTTTTTTTTTTTTTCTTTCAACGTTTATTTATTTTTGGGACAGAGAGAGAGCATGAACGGGAGAGGGGCAGAGAGAGAGGGAGACTCAGAATCAGAAACAGGCTCCAGGCTCTGAGCCATCAGCCCAGAGCCCGACGCGGGGCTCGAACTCACGGACCGCGAGATTGTGACCTGGCTGAAGTCGGACGCTTAACCGACTGCGCCACCCAGGCGCCCCTCCAAAGGGATCTTCATATGTTAAAGAAGACTTATAGGATCCTGGAGTTCAGGCTAATGTCAAGTTAAGGTTGCCTTTTGCCTCTCACAAAGTATTAACATTGAGATCAGTGAGTTCCGGGAAGAAGGCCACTCTGCCTGTCCCAAGTACTTGTCAGTGGGCTGTAAGTTGTAAGGAAATTTACTTTTTTCTTTTGCCTTTGTTCTTTACATCAATTCTGTATACCAACTTAACTATTAATAGGGTTCTGTTGACTGGAAGCCTTACCAATAACATAAACTCAGCTATACTGTATTCTTACAATAAAGTAAGCTAGAGAAAGAAAATGTTACTAAGAACATCATAAGGAAGAGAAAATTCATTTATAGGACTGTACTGTAAAAAATCTGCATATAAGTTGACCCATGCATTTCAAACCCACATTCAGGGGTCAACTGTACTTCTTTTTTCCACCAACAGAAATATTAAATATAAGAACGGTCATATTTGATACCACAGGGAATTTTCAGAGGTAAAGTTTGTTGTGGATAATGAAGGAAGGAGAGTTTGTATATGTGGACCTCTCACCCTGCCTTTAGCCAGACTGAAACCAAGCTTGAAACCACTCCTTTAGGGCAACCAGTGTTGCTATGTTGACACAACCACATACGTATTTGATACTCTTCTTCCAGGTATGGGAAGGCCGATGGCGAGTAATCCCTCATGATGTACTACCAGACTGGCTCAAGGATAACGATTTCCTTTTACATGGACATCGGCCCCCAATGCCTTCTTTCCGGGCCTGTTTTAAGAGCATTTTCAGAATACACACAGAGACAGGAAACATCTGGACCCATCTCTTGGGTATGTAATATCAATGGTGTCAGGAATTAATGATTCACTATATTTTTTTTTTCCCCCATGTATTTGAGGGTTAAGGGTAAAACTTAAAATGTATTTGGGACTTGCCATTTTGTTTTCTGAATTTCTAATGATAATTTCTTATTGGTTTACTCTGTGGTTATCCTAGTTTGCTCTTTGATTTTATTATAGCTGAGTCATATTTTTCTCTACTTAGATTGTCAACAGTGTCCTTGAACCAGGCCAAGGCCATTTTGCTATACAAAATGTGTATAATATTTTAATGAACAATGTGAGGAGGGTGGTTATTTAATAGAAATAAGCTGATTTTGGGGGAGCCTAGGTGGCTCAGTCAGTTGAGCGTCCAACTTCGGCTCAGGTCATGATCTCACAGTTTGTGAGTTCGAGCCCCGTGTTGCTCTCTGTGTTGACAACTCAGAGCCTGGAGCCTGCTTTGGATTCTGTGTCTCCCTCTCTCTGCCCTTACCTGCTTGCACTCTGTCTCTGTCTTTCTCAAAAATAAAAATAAACATTTAAAAAAACCCTGATTTTTCAAAGTCATTACTTAAAATATTCACAATTTTAGTTTGACTTGAAGTAGAATGTGATCTATAATTTTTTTTTCCATCATGATTGCATATTAAAGAAAGAGTACAACGAGGGAAGATTAATCTTTTCAACAAATGGTATTCAGGAAAACTGAGTAATTATATGTAAAAGAATCAAGTTGGACCTCTACATCACTCCATATACAAAAGTAACTCAAAATGGATCAAAGACCTAAACTAAAACTATAGAACCTAGGCGAAAACACAGATGTAAATCTTTGTGACCTTGAATTAGGTGACAGTTTCTTAGAATTGATGCCTAAATTTGGCACAGGCAACCAAATTAAAAATAGATAAGTTGGACTTTCTCAAAGTTAAAAACTTTTGTATGTCAAAGGACATTATCAAGAAAGTGGAAAGATCACCCACAAAATGGGAGAAAATATTTGCAAATCATACAACTGATGAGGATCTAGTAAATAACTTTCTACAACTAAACAAGAAAAGGACAAGCATCTGAATAGACATTTCTCCAAAGATCTACAAATGGCCAGTAAACACATGGAAAGATGCTGAAGTGTCAACTGTTTCAGTTAAAAAAAAAATGATGCTCAACATCATTAGTCATTTTGGGAAATGCAAATCAAAAACTTTGAAAAATGTAATGAGATACCACTTTATACTCACTAGAATGGCTATAATCAAGAAAATGGAAAATAACAAATCTTGGCAAGGATGTAGAAAAATTACAACTCTCAGACATTGCTGGTAGGAATGTAAAATGGTTCCGTCTTTATGGAAAACAGTTTGGCACTTCCTCAGAAAGTTAAACTGAGTCACTAGCAGTTCTGCTCCTTAGTTAGGTACTCGAGAATATTGAAAACATGTTCATACAAAAACATGTATACAAATGTTTTTAGCAACATTATTTGTAATAGTTGAAAAGTAGAAACAATCCAAACATCTTTCAGCTGGTGAATGAATGGGTAAACAGGATGTGGTATATCCATACAAATGAAGTATTATTTCACCGTAAAAAGAGATGAAGTACTGATATGTGCTGCAGCATAGGTGAGCCTTGAAACATTATGCTAAGTGGCATAAGCCAGACTGTATGATCCATACACATGAAATGCCCAGAATGGGAAAATCCACAGACACAGTAGATTGTGGTTGTCTAAGGCTGTGGGGTAATGGGGAGTGGGAGATGAATGTAATAGGTATAGGCTCCTTTTTGGGGTGATGAAAATATTCTGAAATTAAATAATAGTGATGGTTGCATAACATTGTGAATATGTTAAATCTTTTCTGGCTTACCCGATTTGACTTGCATTTCATATCACACATTTGGCTTCCATTGTGTCTCCAAGTTCCTGCCTGCTAGTGTAGTAAGAGTGGAATAGAGAATCAAATCCAGCTTGTTGCTGACTTCCAACTCAGGGGTAAAAGATTTATTAAATAGATTGAATAGTCAGTCACATAGCACATGTTTAACTTCTTTTTTTTTTTTTTTTAATGTTTGTTTATATTTGAGAGAGAGGGAGACCGCATGTGTGGGGGAGGGACAGAGAGAGAGGGAGCACATGTTTAACTTCTTAATTTCTGTGCCTTCCTTGTGTTAAGTGGCCTTTCCCTAAGTAATAAAAACATGTATCTCATTGTGAAAAAGAGCAGTTGAAAAACTGGTTATGAAATAACATAAATGGGCATAATTTATTTTCCTTAACTTTTGAATCTATTGGGTCAATGGACAGGACCAGAGAAGCATAATATTCCTTGACACCTGTTGGTGGAGGAAAGCTGTATGTCTTGCCAGGGTTTGGAGGTATTAGAATTCATTGCAAAGCAAACATAAAATGGACCTTTGAAAGCTGGACTCCAATATATGTGCTAAAAACTAACTAACTTTCTTTCTCTTTCTTTCTTTCTTTCTTTCTTTCTTTCTTTCTTTCAGTTTATTTATTTTGAGAAAGTGTGAATGGGGGAGGGGCAGAGAGAGAGAGGGAGAGACAGAATCCCAAGCGGGCTCTGCTCTGTCAGTGCAGAGACCAACATGGGGTTCAAACTCAAAATTCATGAAATCATGACCTGAGCCATAATCAGCAGTCAGGCGCTTAACTGACTGAGCCACCCAGGTGCCCCACCAAAAACTTTCTAAATGAAATTTTATACTAGATCTAGAGGTAGAAGTGGAATAATTTAGCCTTCTAAGAAGTAGCAGCATTGTATTTTTTTTTTTTTTTTGATTATGCTGTTAGATAAATAAGTTACTGTATTCTACAAACTCATTTTTTGAGGCTGAGGAGTATAGGGTACCAACCATGTATGAAGTAGACCAAAATTTTGGATAAGCCTCAGTTATTTGGAACATTTTTCTTATGGAACTTTTGATTTAGATATCATTATGATTGTGAAGGACTGAAAGCCTAATGAATATACAGCACTGTTTCTTCACAAGGATAATCTTTTCTCTCCCCACACTCTTTTCATAGGTTGTGTATTCTTCCTGTGCCTGGGGATCTTTTATATGTTTCGCCCAAACATCTCCTTTGTGGCCCCTCTGCAAGAGAAGGTGGTCTTTGGATTATTCTTCTTGGGGGCCATTCTCTGCCTTTCTTTTTCATGGCTCTTCCACACAGTCTACTGCCACTCAGAAGGGGTCTCCCGGCTCTTCTCTAAGTACGTACCTGAAAGCCTACATTGTAATCAAATATTAGAGTCAGTGGTTAGGGAAAAACATCCAGTAGAGTAGGCAGAATTCCTGATACCATCTGAAGAGAACTTAAAAAAAAATTATTTATTTGGTTTTTAATTTAAAGCAAGCATCCTAGTTTGCCTCTTGGCTGTTACTGCTAGCTCATGTCATAGGGGATTAATTGGAACCTGTAGTGGGCAGTACTTTTTAACATCAAATGGATTTTTTTTTTTCTTAATTTAGACTGGATTACTCTGGTATTGCTCTTCTGATTATGGGAAGTTTTGTTCCATGGCTTTATTATTCTTTCTACTGTAATCCACAACCTTGTTTCATCTACTTGATTGTCATCTGTGTGCTGGGCATTGCGGCCATCATAGTTTCCCAGTGGGACATGTTTGCTACCCCTCAGTATCGAGGAGTAAGAGCAGGTAAGAGATACGGGAGTTTTGCATTGGACATTGATTTATTTACCAGTCATTTATTAAAGGCCTACTTGGCAAGTCTTATGCTGTGTACTTGTGATGCAAATATAAATAAGTCATAGTTTCTATTCTTTGAGGGCTTTTTATGTAGTAGTGTTCATCAGTTATCTTAAAGCACTAGAGTTTAGGGTATTGTGAGCTTTATGAGCTGATGTATATATTTTGTAATTCACTTGAGTTTATGACTATGTGCTGTCCATAAGGCAGCAAGTGGCTCTGTAACCTTTGTAAAACAATGATTATTCTTAGTCTGTCAGCTTGGAGTATACTTTTTTTTTTAGTGATTTGTTGTTTTGTTGTTGTTATCATTTTTTGTTTTGTTTTGTTTTATATTTTTATTCTAACATGTGTACTGCTTAGGTAAATAAAAACTTCACTCCATACTGATTGTATTCTACTCAAGTAGGCACCATACATCTCTTCTGATGTAAGGATAAAGAGGCTTTTTATATTTAGGATAATGGCTTGTTTAGCTGGAGATCATATGGAAAGCCAAAAGGCCTTGGCTGAGCTTTCCTGTAGAAGTGTGGAGTTCAGAGAGACATGTTTTTGTCTCCCAGTAGCCTGGGGACTCCTTGTAGGCAGAACCATGTCTTCAGTTTTCTATCCACAGTGCCAAGCCTGGTGCTGAGAATGAACAATTAGTAGTAAAAGGAGTATGTTTTCTTTTGACCTTTAAAAAAACAAAAACAAAACATTGAGTATTAAAATCCAAGCTGCGGTTCTTCTACGGTTACCTAGAAGGTTAGAAGTTAGAATTTAACTTCTTGTTAATGACCACTGTTAGCAACAGTCTACCGACTTCCCTTTTTAAGTGATCATATGAGCAGATAACCAGTGGTCAGGATTGGCGTCCAGTAGTACTTAACTGTGGTGCTAAGCCTGCTTAAGCATGTGAGATAAGAAACATTCTGCTATGATACAAATCAGAAGAACCAAGTTCCTGAGGCTCTGACTTCCAAGAATGATAGGAAAGACCAGTAGAGCCTTTATTTAACACGTAGAGGGAAATAACAAGTGAAAGAGGATCATGATGATTTTTCTTCTGTGAGGAGTATTGCCATTTTCCTCTTCTCTTGGAGATGTATGTGTATACATATATTGCTGCATACCAGCAGTGTATTTGGTAATGTCCAAAGCAAGCAATATGCCTCTTGTATTTTGAGAGTTAAAGATCATTTTTAACTGTGTCAAAATGTAGGAGCAGTTACTGGCTGCTGAGAGGTGTTCCTGTGGTGTTTTGATGGACACATATTTGTGTATATATTCGTAAGTTCACACACATATAAATTACTCAGCTTTTTACAGACTTTTACTTAACATTCTATTTATGACAGTCTGGTAATTTTTACTTTGTTTTAGTTCACTTAAAAAAAAATTGTTGATTGAGATCACTTAGTTGATCTTATAACCTAGGTCCTATCCAGAAGTTTGAAAAACACTGCTATAAATGATCTGGAAAGCAGTAGGGCTGTGGTGGAGTGATTCTGATAGATTTCTGTACTGGATTGGTACTTTTTGGGCCTGGGAGCTTTCAGGAGCAGTCGTGCCCTCCCCTCCGCCCAGTTGCCACCTCCACCCTTTCACTCTGCTTAAACGCCAGGAATATCTGGTGTTTCACAGGGAAGATAAAATATGTAAAACTGCTCTGTTTTGCAATCTTTGTCTATAAAGAGGCAACATTTAGGGAAGTTTAAACAAACTCCTAGAACTGTCCATTCCTGAAACCCTTAGCGACACAATTCTGTACACTTTGAGGACTGCTGACTTGTTAAACTAAGCATCTCTTAGCGGGAGGCTCCTTGCATTTGTAAATAGATCTGTCTTTTAGAACTTAGCTGTGCTGTCTGGTGTGGCAGTGTCCAAGAGTTTGAAGAACCTTTTTCCTTTCAAACAAGAAGCCAGTGTTGCATCATACTTGAAATATTCAGTTTGTAGAATTACTAGTACTGTATTTTAATATTGACTTCTTCCTTATTTCTCTTCTGCATTTTTGCTTTATTCTGTTCTTATGATTGCTAGGAGTGTTTTTGGGCCTTGGCCTGAGTGGAATCATTCCTACCTTTCACTATGTCATCTCGGAAGGATTCCTGAAGGCTGCCACCATTGGGCAGATTGGCTGGCTGATGCTGATGGCCAGCCTCTATATCACAGGCGCTGCCCTGTATGCTGCCCGCATCCCTGAACGCTTCTTTCCCGGCAAGTGTGATATCTGGGTAAGTATGATCAGGGGCAGTTAGTGTGTATACATACATATCTGTTAGTTTGTTATTGGAAGACCGGGGAGTGAAATAATTGAAAAAGTTTTAGACTAAGAATTGAGAGACCTGTATTCTAGTTGTAACTATCCCTCATTAGTGTTTCTCTGGATAAGTACAGTGATGACTTCTACTGAGCACTAACTTGGTGTTGGCATGGTACTGAGTGAGCACTTTACATAAATTACCTCATTTAATACATCGGCCGTATAAGGTATGGCAACTTTTATTAATGTTTTCATTAATAGGTAGGAGCAGAATTTGAATCAGGCTAGTCTGATATCAGAATCTGTGCTCCTGTATACTACACTGAATTGGCCATGCATTTAGTTTGTTTTGGTTTCCTCATTTGTAAAATGAGGGTGATGGACTAGAGTTTTTACCAGTCTTTTTTTTTTTTTTTTTCAACGTTTATTTATTTTTGGGACAGAGAGAGACAGAGCATGAACGGGGGAGGGGAAGAGAGAGAGGGAGACACAGAATCTGAAGCAGGCTCCAGGCTCTGAGCCATCAGCCCAGAGCCCGACGCGGGGCTCGAACTCACGGACCGCGAGATCGTGACCTGGCTGAAGTCGGACGCCTAACCGACTGCGCCACCCAGGCACCCCCAAAGTCCTTTTTGATACTAAAACGCAGTGATTTGTAATGAGAGATTGAGTGTGTATGTGTGTGTTTGGTTACAATAGGAGGTAGAGTTAACTAGATTGTGGTTAAGAGAGAAGGAAAAAGGGATGGAAAAGAAATAGAAGGGACCAACAGATGGAAAATTTTATAACTGAAATTGGCCTGAAACATTTTCAATAGGTATAGAATTGGAGTGTTGTTGGATATGAAGTCTGACCTTTGGAATTCTGTTCCTCAAACCTGTTGCTGATTATTGTAGGCTAAGTTGATCACCTAGTCTTCAAAGTTTAATTTAGCCCTCCTAAAATGAAGATAATACTAATTTAGGCAATCTTTCAGGTTCAAATTAGTTAATTTATCTTTTGGAGATTGCCTCATCGTCATTTTGATGTTGATTATGGAGATAATTCTCCCCCCACTTTTGGGAGAATGAATCCCCATTGGTTTCCTAGGAAGCCTTTCTTGGGATGTGACTTGTGGGTACTTCTAGTTTACACCTTTAAAATCAATATCTTTCCCTTGATGAATACTGTTTTTGCAACTGTACTTTTTCATTTTGAGAGTATAATGAGAGAATAGTGTAATTTTTGAAGTGATGTTTGGTGCACTGAGCAATTGATAACCCCTTTTAAGAAATGAACTAGCATTCAAAAGAACAGATTAAGTCAGAAAAAAACATCACATGCTTATAGACCAATTTCTTATTTGAGAAGGAATTAAAAGGCCCTGGCTTCCCTAGTCTTTTGATACAGTATGTTCATGTAATTCCAGACTCTTAGAGCTGAGCAGACATATGTTTTGACCTTCTACCTAATCCTAGAAATCCCTGTAGTTTTTCTGGGAGAGAGCAACATTTATTTTTTTTTTATTTTATTTTTAAAAAAAAATTTTTTTTTCAACGTTTATTTATTTTTGGGACAGAGAGAGGCAGAGCATGAACGGGGGAGGGGCAGAGAGAGAGGGAGACACAGAATCGGAAACAGGCTCCAGGCTCTGAGCCATCAGCCCAGAGCGTGACGCGGGGCTCGAACTCACGGACCGCGAGATCGTGACCTGGCTGAAGTCGGACGCTTAACCGACTGCGCCACCCAGGCGCCCCGAGAGAGCAACATTTAAATGGCCATAGCTCTGGTGCTTTATTCAGTCCATGATAAAAATCTCCATCAGCAATGAGAAAAACCTCCCCATGTCTAACTGCAGTCCATTGCTGGGCAAGGAGGAATCCTTGGGCCTTTGATGTCTGTTGGCAAGAGTATGTGTATGTCATTTGCCTCTGAGTTCACCAGATACTCCAGTGTTACGTGTGCAAATCTTCATGGTTAAAACTTAGTGGCAGCACCTTGATTTCTTTGGGGATGGCTAGCCTTCGGTTCAGCAGAATGTGATATGCCTAATGGATGTTCCAAGATCTGTGGACACTTCGAATTTGAGCTCTGTCACCTCCGTTCCCTGCCTTGCTCAGCACAAATGATCTGAAGACTCTTTAGCAGACTTTAATAACGAATGGATTTCTCTCCCCCTCCCCACTCCCCCTTGCCTCCAGTTTCACTCTCATCAGCTGTTTCACATCTTTGTGGTTGCTGGCGCTTTCGTTCACTTCCACGGTGTCTCAAACCTCCAGGAGTTCCGTTTCATGATCGGCGGAGGCTGCAGTGAAGAAGATGCACTGTGACACCTTCCAGAAGCCAGGGACTGTGACCCTGAACCAAGGCCTGTGGTACCTGCAGGCCTCTCTTACTGGCCATCGATGCCAGTGCCAGAGGAGCCCCAAAACTTTGACAGCCTCATGGGCTTTGTGATGCCCCTGGGGCTCCACCTGGTACATGGCTGAGAAGAGAAAAACAAAAATAAATCATACCTCAAAGGATGGAGTGCATCAATTTGGAGAAAAGGAGAAATGGCCCAGACCTTGACTTATATTTGGGATCTATCAGTTGAGGGCTCTGCAAGACCCTTGGCAAACTGGCTTCTGATCCGTGTTCATATTTATTTGTAGAAGATGGGAAAACAGTTTAGCTGGTGGTTTGTTCTCCCTTTCTCTCTCCTTAAATCAGTAATACAAACAAATTTAGGTGAACATTTGTATCCTATTAAAGGGTGGGAATGTGATTTTAGATGCTCTTTTGGGAGAACAAAGAAATTAATGTAAATAAGATTTCTAACTTACTGTTTAAATAAGAATTTATATAAATGTTTAAAACATAGGGGTAGGGGAGGGAAGGGAATTTTTGTATAGAATGAAACATGCAAGTACCACACACTGTTTCAATTTTGCACAAGGTGACTGTAGGAGGTTCAGGTGATGGCCCCAGAATGTATAATGCCTTGGTACACCAAGGTGCCTTCTAAAGGCTGACATACCTTGGACCCTGGGGGGCAGAAAGTACAGCCCTAACCCAGTGATCACATGACCACTCTCATGTCTGAGAGCTTTTGAGAGTCCTGTGGTAGAGGGAAGCTGTATGTGTTTTCTCAGTGGAAGCAGCACGTGAGGCTAACAGGATGTGTTAGATAAAGGCTCTAGTTAAGGTATCATTTGAGAGACTGACTGGTTGTGCTGATAGTGACCCCTTCTAAAAAGTAGAGCCATCTACTTGGGAAAATCAGTTATGCCAGCAAAGGGGTAGTGGAGACAGTAGGAGGAGCTCTGGAAATGTCCTGATCTGATTACTTCCTGGCATCCTATTCAATTTTGTGGTGATTTTTATCTGATTGAAAGGATGTGAGTTTTCCATATCCTTGCTATAGAGCTCTGGAATGCCCTAGAAATTTCCTTCTGTTAAAGTCACTGCCCTAACTACCTTTCTTCTTCCTGGGAATGTAAATGGACCTTTCCCTGGCATCACAGTTTCTGGCATGGAGCCAGCTACAAAAGAGATTCTGACTTGTCCAGGTGCCTCCTGAGCTCATTTACATAGGTTGGAGAATGCTTCCTTTAGATCAGGAAAGATGAATTTCACCTCTCGCATCGCTTAGTAAGCCTAGTTTGTGATACACATATCAGCTGTCCTTCGAACAAGAAGGCCAGTGGAACTCTTATAAAAGCAAAGTCCAGTACCCACCATGGAGTTTTCAGTATTCTCTGAACCCCAGTTTTGGGGGATAGCATGATGGGAAGTTTTAAAAGAAAGTTGTTTGTTACTGCCAGGGAATCTGGTACAGTCCTTAAGCTGTATCTTTAAAGAGCTACCAGGAATAGAAAAATGAGTTTTCATGCCCCAGAGGTACCCTCAGGGAGAGTGGTAGGGGAAGGTTCTGGTTCATAGAACCCTGAGCTTGGCTCATAGGCAAACCACCGAAATAGCACTTGAGTCTTAGGTTACTTGCTATCATCCAAGACTCCAGGTGATTGAGTTACACCCTGGGGATTGTGGGCTTTAGAGGGAAACGTTGAGGCCCTGAGCACAGGGACTGGCACCAAATAGGTGCTTGGGAATATGGGGAGGGCCTCCTTTTCAGTAATGAGTTTCCTTGGTCATTATTCTCCTTTCTCTCCCCTTCCAATCTCCAGCAAAAGCTGGGAACCAGGAAGAAGGACTCCACTGGTAGAACTTGGAAGGAACTTGAGTGTTTTGGTTCTGAATAAGGTAACTGCCCTGGGTGCTAGGGGACCCAGCAAAAGACTGAGTGGGTGACAAGACTGGTGCAGTGCCTGACAACATAAAGAACAGTATTACTCCCTTTGAGGGAACAGCCCAGCAGGTCAGTGGCCATCGGGAAGAAAGCTCACTTAGTCTCATGGAAGCAACAGCACATATCAGAAGCCAGACTTGCTCTTCGGTCATGCACTTTGGGATACAGGGTGTAAGATGCAGCCCTGTAACAACACCAACAGAAGTAGCAGTTTCCGGGCCCAGTCACCCCACACCCCAAAGGAGGAGCTGAATCTGGTTCAATATAGCACAAACTGTTAGGAAAAATGAAATTAACATCAATGATGCGTAATCCAGTAAAAATCTCCCTCTTTAGGGTGTGTGTGCGCGCGTGTGTGGGTGTGTGCGCCCATTTATATGTGTGTGTCTATGTGCAACTCACTACCAGTAGCCTCACTGTGCACTTGGTCTTCACAGTGCTTGCTGAGAACTCTCACCAGGTTGGCGCCTGAATGCCTTACTCTCAGCATCAGAGGCTTGCTTGCTCTGTGCAGATTTTTAATTTTCTTTGTTGGCCCTAGGCTGGTTAGGACCTCTACAGCTTCATTCACCATTAAATAGTGGCCTTTTTCAGTATTTTCCCCTTCCCCCTTTATAAATTGCTGAAGCCACAAAGCACATTTTGGGGGATCATAGAAGGTTGGGGTTCCAGAGAGGCCTCTGTGTGATGGTTCCATTCATCATGGGATTTCCCTTACTTGCTGTATTCTCAACTTATAATAAAAAGAACCAAATGGAATATGAACTTTTGTTGTGTACTTTTTTACTGGTTCAGCTTACCTCCCTTGAAGCCTTAATTTAGACACTGAAGCTTATCTTCAGAGACTTCCCATTCTCAGTGTATAAGTCAAAGTATGCCCAACTCACTTTTCCTGACCTTTCTTAAACTTTCATGACCACTGGGACCAGGTTAGAATGGAGGGTAGAGCTAACTCCAAGGCCAGTTCTCAATTTATGGTTAAAGTTTATCAGAATAATACCTAACATAATGGACACTTCATGGGAAAGTTTCTGTTGAAGGACTCTTGACATCTCAGATACCTGTAACCACCTCCCTGTCAACAGATCAGTATTATTCCCTCATTTCCTGGATGAGGAGACTGAAGCTCAGAAAGGCCAGGTCTGAGTCTCTTGTGCCAGCACTCTTCACAATAAGAAGAAAGTTTGGGTTAAATAGTCTCATGTATGTTGACTTAAAGGTTTTGGGATTTGTTAACCCTTTGTGTAATTTACAAAAGAGGAATCCCAACCCCTTTGCCTTGGGTAAATTGTTTTGCAAGGGGAATTTCCAATATTTGAATTCTCGTTTTTAAGTATAGATCTAACTTTAGGGTTTCCCTATATATTATCTGTGTATAGAACACTGGATTGCATTCTCTTCTGAGGCCTTTTAAAAAAAAACACTTGGTTTTTTCCTAGTCTTTTGCTAAAAACGGTCTATATGCTCCCTTTCTCAGGTGATTTCTGTGGATATTATAAAGGAAATAAAGGGTAAGTTTGAATTTTGACTTTATAGACTGCTAGGGCTCTGAGTTCCCTAAAGAAGCTCTTGGCAATGTTGCTTTAAAGTTATCCCAGAAATAATATCCTTGTCTCTAGAATATTGTGCTTCAGTTACAGCACATTCTGTATTTTCCTTCCCTCACTGGTCATGAACTATTGACCACTGCTCCCTGTTTCCTAATGTGCAAAGTTTTTCTGCCTTCAACTTTTTGACTTGGTGGAAACAAGGTCAGTTTGCCTCTTGTAACTTCTACTTGTGATGGCCTAGGGGAAACTGAGGAAACAGGAAATCTAGCTGCATGAACATGAAAGCCTCTCATTATGGCCCACTACCATCCCTTGCCTTGGCTATGCTTACCTGAAAAAAGAGGTAGGTTCAGAGTTAGGTTCTGCCATTTGCCAGTGACCTAGGAAGAGTCGTTTTTATTTTCCTAATGCACCTTTTCTCACCTGTTAAAATGGGCTTCTATTCTTTGCATCTTTCACTGAGATTAACATTTCTCAAAGTTTACATAGTGATTGGCTGGCATTTCTGCCAAACTCTTATCTGATCCCTCCCTTTTGTCACCCTCTTCCCTGTATTTACTTTTCTGGCTTTAAGATATGTCCATTTCCTTGTCCTCCTAAACCAAAACTTCACTTAGCATTATGAAGTAGTGAACTCTTAACCTGAAAGCACTTCTATTAAAATGTACAAAATTATTAGGTGGATCTACTAGTTAATGTATCACTGTACTGAGAAAGGATCTGAAAGCAGCTTTGAGTTACTGGTCATCCAAAGGCGTGCAACATTGTAAAGAAATGTCAAGATTCTGTCTTCCAGAATCTTGTTCTTTATTAAATGACTTTGGTTTTAACTTTGTTCCTCTGAAATCAAAGTGATGGCTCTTTAGCTTGGGCTAGGCTGCCACCTGCTGTCCTTTATTCTGTTAAAAGAAGAAAGGAATAGTTTTGACCTCAGGAGCTCAAGAGAACATTCTGTTCTGCCAGGCGAGGAACAAGGCTAGTTATCAGAAGTAGTTCAGGGGCGCCTGGGTGGCGCAGTCGGTTAAGCGTCCGACTTCAGCCAGGTCACGATCTCGCGGTCCGGGAGTTCGAGCCCCGCGTCAGGCTCTGGGCTGATGGCTCAGAGCCTGGAGCCTGTTTCCAATTCTGTGTCTCCCTCTCTCTCTGCCCCTCCCCCGTTCATGCTCTGTCTCTCTGTGTCCCAAAAATAAATAAACGTTGAAAAAAAAAAAAAAAAAGTAGTTCATTCCTTCCATTGGTTCTAAAAGTGATTTCCCAATTTTACGGTCTCTTCTTGGCCATGCAGAGGCATGGGGATGAAGCAGACAAAACAAGGCCAGGAGCTGCCCCAGCACTTCTTTTTTTTTCTTTTAATTAATTTTTAATTTTTTTTTATTTTTGAGAGAGAGAAAGCGTGAGCAGGGCAGGGGCAGAGAAAGAGGGAGACAGAGAATCTGAAGCAGGCTCCAGGCTCTGAGCTGTCAGCACAGAGCCCAACGCGGGGCTTGAGTTCATGAACCATGAGATCATGACCTGAGCTGAAATCAGATGCACACTTAACCAACTGAGCCACCTGTTCACCCCCACTGCCCCAGTACTTCTAATCTTGGTTTTTAAATTACATAGCTGAGATGGTTGATAAATTTGCCTGAAAATGCTCTCCCTGGTTGGGCAGGGAAGACAGGCCTTTCAAAAGACAGGCTTGCCGTTTTAGGGAGAAAGACAAGCAGCCTGTGTCTGGGAGTTGGTAGTAGAGGTTGGATCCTGTTGGAGGCCAGAAACAAGACAAAGAAAGGCAGAGGGAAGGCCATGGGTCCTGGTGGGGGGGGGGGGCCAGGGGGGTGTTGCTGGAGCAACAGTTAGGAAGTGTTCATGTTGCCATGCCTGTCACAGTAAAGTCTTATCATGAAGGTGGTGGCAATCGAGGGGGCTGGAGAAAGGGTTCCCTGTGCTTTCTTTTCTTTTTTTTTTTTTTAATTTTTTTTTAACGTTTTTATTTATTTTTGGGACAGAGAGAGACAGAGCATGAACGAGGGAGGGGCAGAGAGAGAGGGAGACACAGAATCGGAAACAGGCTCCAGGCTCTGAGCCATCAGCCCAGAGCCTGACGCGGGGCTCGAACTCCCGGACCGTGAGATCGTGACCTGGCTGAAGTCGGACGCTTAACCGACTGCGCCACCCAGGCGCCCCCCCTGTGCTTTCTTAACCACCTGTGCCAGGCAGACAGACACCTGTGATCTTTGCATGTTCTTCTTGGCATCCAAAGTGTCATATCTTGCCCCCACCTTCACAAAATGAGGGAATAGAATAATAGTAGTTAACATGTAATTCATGCTTACTATATGCCCAGCACATTACATGAATATTGCACTCAAACTTCATAAACCTCTTTCAGTAATTGGCAGTCAATTTTCAACTCTGTGCTTCTATAATATGGAGCTAATAGCAGTACCTACTTCAGAGGGTTGTTGTGAGGATTAACTGAGTCAATACCTGTTACTTACCAGCTACCTGTAAGCCTTGGCCATTCCTAGCATTATTTTGCCACTTAAACTGGCTGAGCAAGTGAGCTTGAGTCACTGTCTTCTCTGAGGCTCGATTTTTTCAACTATAAATGGGGCTGTTAATGCCTACCTCGCAGGCTTGTGAGACTAAATGGTGAAAACAACGTCAGGTAATCAATAATACAAGGCATGTTACAAACACTGCAATGAACAAGGCCATACAGAGTCAGCCTACTCTAGGGAAATGGCACTATTTGCTGGTGGGAAGCTTGTACTCTGAATTGTGGAGGACTGGAAGGAAGGGTTCCCTGAGGCCCTGCATGCTGTCTGTGCCTGTCATGGGATTTGGCTGGACCTCCTCATTGGAGGTTGGTTAAATTTAAAGATCTGAGGCCACCTAAAGATTTCTACATGGTTCTATCTTTAATATTGCTCTCACAGTGGAGACTGCTGTCTCTCAGGAGCCAGGTCTGAGGGAGAAGGAGGAGGAAGCTCCAGGGCCTTGAGACTCCTGCGGGGAGTTGTGCATGTGGAGAGTAAGTTCTTAGCTAGCTAGAGCTCCCCTCTCAGTGGACTTTGCTTTGCATATTGGAATGTTCCCCGAAGTTCCAACCCGAGGGATAGAGTCTGGTAATGTCTTGCACCGATTAGTGGCTAGAAAAAGACTGCCATGGGACCTGGACCTCCTGCGGAGTCTGGAGCTACCCCTCAGGAGACCCCTCACCAGTCCACTGTGAAGGACTGTTCTTTTTTCTGGGACCTCTATGCTTGGCTACAGCTACATCTATACCTACGCCACTTACATCACCTTCTAGTGCAGCAGCTGTATATTTTACCCTATTGGCATTTTCTTAGATACAAAAGTTCCTGTATGTTAGAGCTTTGTAAAGACATTTTTAGAAGTTTTTTTAATGGCAATAGTTTGCATATACCACAGTAATATAAAAGGATTTAATACCTGTAGGAAAAGAGTTTTTCCCATTACTATTTACTTTCCTGCCTTCTCTCTTTTTCTCTGTTTCTCTCTCACACGCACACACAACTTTTTTGAGTAGCAGCTAGGAAATTGAGCTACCCTCAACCATGCATCTCATTTTGAGAAAGCTGTATTTCAGGTTGATGAAGCATGTTCTTCATCTCATTTTCTGCTGTTGGCCTCATTCTGCCCCTCTTTCTCAGTACCTTTAAGTTCTTGGATTCTTCCAAAGTCCGACCAGGTTCATTAGAAACAGCTGACCCTTGGCTGGCTCTGGACTTCTGGAAAATAGATGGAATTGAATTCTTTTGTCTTGGTCCAAGTTGAGCTCATGCTGGGCTCCTGAAGAGGAGGTAGGAAGGATGGGAGGATGCCCATCGAGACTTGGGGTGGATGGTACTAGACACCCTGGAAGGTCTTTGAGAAGTGGTTTCTGGTTCTGTCCAGGAAGCTCAGGAGGCAGGGACCATTAGCCTAAGATTGAGATGAACAGTGACCTGGGTGATAACCCAGGTGTAGTGAGGTGGATCCCACACCAGTTTTTGACTCTTTAGAATATCTCTGCAAGGACCATCTCATCAAAACAGAGGTCAGATTGGGCAGGTGTCACCACAGCAACTGGGGTGGAAGGACCCAGGCACACAGAGGCAGCAGGAGCATGGGGAGCGAGGCTGAGAGGTCCGAGGTGCCACCACAGTCCTGGGCATTTTCCTGTGAACCCAGAGCAGAGATGAAAGGGTAACATTCAAGATGAGGCAACCATCCCCACCAGAGGAGACAAGGAGTAGGGAGGAGGGTCTCTGGGACTAATAGGAACCAAAAACCTAGAGTAAGAAGGAAGTTCCAGAAAATGGAGGAAGTACTGGCACCTTTAGGCTGTTTGCCTTGTAGGGAAAAGTAGAGGCTGTACACTCAGCCCAAAACTGGGCTCAAGCCTCTGCTTGTCCCTAGTCTTGGAGTGGCTGTGGGGCCATGCCTTAGAATGACTTTAGGGAAGCCATCAACTCTGGAAATTTCTTTGAGGTGGATAACTTGTGGCAGTCATATTCAGTAAAGACAATACTATGTATAAGCACCCAGGTTAAGGCCATAAGCTAAAAGCACCTTACATAGTGGGTGCTCAATTAATGTTGGTCACCATTAGTATTATGCATATAATGGTTTCTTCTATTTGATCAGATCATTTGGAGCTAAGTGCAGTAGTAAGAACGGCAATATGGGGAAGCTAGGTTTTAAACCACTGAGGGCCCAAACCCTGGGAAATTTGGCCCTCCTTGTAAGAGTATCCTTGGCTCCTGGTTGACTTAGTATTTGAATGACACAGGGGCCTAAATGTAAATGCACATGCACAACTGTATTCCACAGAGATCACTTGTACGGTTATGTTCATAAGTGTCCAGAAGCACTCCTATCTGCAAGTGCCTTGGCACAGTCCCAGAGCTGAGGATTTGGGGATGAAGACCAAGCCCTGCCCCTTATCTCCCCTCCAGCCCTCACCTCTGGATGGAAGGCATGGCAGGAATCTGGTCTCCTGCGAAGCTTCTGGGAGCGCATCCTGTCACACTTGACAGAGGCATTATGTGAAGAATTCACTGTTAAGGTGAACACCTCATGACAGGAATGGATTCTGGAGATTCTAGAGACTAAGTTCAGGAAGAAACTCCCCTTGGTGGGACCAGCTGTCTTGCAAGTGGCTTCTAAGGTCAGAGGCAGCACCCAGGGGTGGGAGGTCGGAGTGGGGTGGAAGGCTGGAGAACAAATCACAATGCTCTGTGGGGGAGGGTGGGATGCTGACTGTGAGGGAAGCTGGCCTTGGCTTCTCAAAATCTGAGCCCCTCAGTGACGTCTCCTTCACCTCCACCCTTCCCTCAGCCGGCATATCGTGGAGGATTGGAAGGATATATTTGACTTCTGTAGCCTCCTGCAGGATTAGTGGGAAGATGCTACAGTCACAGGTGGGGTCTGTCACCAGGAGGAGAAGGTTACTACTGGGAATCTGTTGCATCACAAATATCCTGCAGCAGAGAGAGAGATGGGTCATGAAACTTCTCTATGGCAAGCATCACATTGAGTTTCTAGGGAGAGAATTTCTGGAGACTTAGTGTGGAGTTGGGCTGGCAGAGGAAGGAACAGAAACATGAGGCAGGTCAGATCATGACTGCAGGGACAGTCCTAGGCAAGGAACTCAGGACTTTTGGCTTATTTTACCCACAAGCCTTTGCAGTTGTACTGCTCCTTTCTAGCAGATCAAAGGTGAGGAAGTCCAAACTGGGACATTTTGAGAGTGAAAGGAGTTGTTATTAATATATGCAGGGACAACAAGCATAAATCAAGACTGTCCCAAGCAAATAGGGATGTGTGGCTGTCCTTGCTTTGGATGATGGCGGAGGCCAGGCCTTGTTGGGAAGATGCAGTGCTCAGGCTTGGCCACAAGGTGGCACACACAGCACACCTGCACACAGCCCGAAGCCCCACCAGAGGGAGGGAGTGAAGGATTAGGGAAAGCTTGTGCACTAGGCCTGGCGCATTATATAACAGTAGCTGCCACTTCTTGAGCATTTCCTATTGGGGTGGATGATTTTACACACACACACACACACACACACACACACACACACACACACTCACATGCGCATATATATTTAACTTTCACCATTCTGTATGAGGTTGGTATTATTCCTGTTTGTAGCTGAGAGAACAGGCTAGAAGTGGTTAAATAACTTGCCCAAGATTACACAACTAGGAAGTAGCAGAGTTAGTTTTTTAACTCAAATCTGTCTACTCTATAAAGTCTTTGCCTTATACCATACCATTTACTTTATCCTCATAACAAGACTTTGAGATAAATAACAATATTTCCAAGAAAGCTGCTGTGGTGAGATTAAAATCCCAGGCATTGCACACTAGTAGGTCTGACTATCTCACACCACAGTCTGAGGTGCTACACTATAAAATAATTTGCTTGAGGTCTAGGGCTCTAAGGTACATCTTGGGAAGCCCCTGGTAATGGCAGGGCTTTTTGGGAGGTCCTTGAGGTCGGGGTGGGAGTCAGCAGGAGAGAACTTTCTGTCAGGCCTTCCTGCCCTCCTGGGCCAGGGCTTGGCAGAGCTGGTCAGATCTAGTGGTCTGTACAGGGGAGAAGGCCTGAGTCTAGGCAGGGCCACACACAGGCTCCAGGCCCAAGAGTGGAGAGGCCAGGTGACAACGCTACGAGCCCTCTTCTAGCCCACCCACTCCTGAGAACACCTTCAAGCTTGCCAGTCTCTCTGCACAGAGATTTCTGAGGGAGAGCTGACTGGTTTCTTTCCTCAAAGCTATCCTTGACTTCCAAGGGCTTGCAGATGCAGCCAAGCTTGCCTGGCCCTGACACTGAGCTGCTGTGGGCTATGCAGGTGTGAGTGAGATCCACCCAGGGGGTCACCGAGAGAGGTTGTGGGAGCCTTTCTTCTGTGTGGCATGACTTGGGAGGCTGTGGTGGGGCGGGTGGGCCTGGATTTGGCCTCTGGACCAGCTCTCCCCAGGTTCCCTAAGACAGCAGCACACGGAACCGATCAGCGCCCCCAGCTGGCCTGCCCTCTGCAACAGCCTGTGTTTCCTTCACTAAGGCAAGTGAGAGGCAAAGACCCTGGGAGCATGGCTGGGGACCCTGGGAGCTGCCCTTGGGTCTTACTTCTGGCAGGCCCCACACTCGATGGCCCCGTTGGTCTCCTGGATGGCCGTCTGGTGCACAAACACGGGGTACTGTGTGTCACAGGGCTGCAGCATGTCCTGTTTCTTGTGCTTGTGGGCTGCAGAGAGACAGAGTCACACATGGGTAATGGGGTGTTGCTGAATTGGGAGGGCCTCAAGAAGCCATGCCTGTGGGGGTCTCTGCTTCAGCACTGCCAGGGCAGGTGCAGTCCCTATGCAATGAAACGCCCCTTTGTCCATGTGCATGCAGATGGCCCCCTTGTCAGAAGTTCTCAGGGCTTGTAGAGGAGAGGTTGGGTGGGAGGAAGACAGGGAAGGAAAAGGAACAGAATAAATGGAGCAAATGATATCACAGTGGAAAGGGCAGCAGAGAAGGCGTTGGGGGCCTCGGCTCTCAGTTGTGTGTGATTAGCAAACTAGCCCTGTGACCTTGGAAAAAACCACCTCCTCTCTTTGGAAGCCTGATCCTCAATGTAAGCTGGTTGGTTAGGAGGAGGGGTGGAAGTGGACCCCTTGAAGGTGCCCATGAGCACTGACATCCAGGGTCCGAGAGGTGAGTAGTAGGAGTGCCAAGGGGTGGCTGCGGGAGACTTTGGTCCCTTAATGCTATCAGCCCTCCCATTCCCATTGTGTACAGGTGACATTTCTCAAGTCTAGCTACAGTGCTCTCCATATGCAGCTCCCGGACAAGCCCTAGGCTTGCTGTCTTACCCCTGTGTCCAGTTATGAGCAGAGCAGCAAGGGCTGAGTGCCTGACTGCCGGGGACTGGGAGAGAACCGGCAGGGGAGGTTCCAGTGCCCAGAGCTGCTTAAGCCCAGGAGCCACAGCCTTTTAGACTCCTTAGTATCTGTGTGGTACACTTGGATTCACTCAGAAGGGGACAAAGGATGAGTGAACAGGACTCTGCAAAAGGAAAAGTTGAGGCCCAGGAAGCCCAGTCCTAAAGGGCCCACATTTGCTCCTGAGGTGAGCAAAAGCAAAACAAGGCTGGTTCACAGGCTGAGTGACATTATTTCTGTGCAAAATAGCAGCACTGTTTTGTCAACCGCACTTCTATTTCTTCCAGGCACTTCTCATGCCTTTCCTTTTGCTCTCAGGGCCTATCTGTGAAATAGGGGGGTAGGGGTGGGCAATATCACTCCCATTTGATAGATCCCTAAGTCAGGATTACATAGGTTAGTAGGTCTCAGGGTTAGTAGGAGAGCTATAGGTCTCCTAAACTCCCAGACCCAGAAACTTCCCACTAGACCTTGAAGGGGAGGGGAGGGGAGTCTGCAGGCAGAGAAGTTGGGTGTCTATATATTCGGTCAGGTTCCACCAGACCTTCAAGGGCTCCTGCTGGGCAGTGTGGCTGTCTGGGCCCCCTTGGAATCTGAGAGTGGGTGCTCTGGCTTAAGCTTGCAGAAGACTCAGGGCTAGCTCCACTCCTTCCAGGGGCCAGTTGCACTGGCTTTGTCCCCTAAGCCTGTCACCTGAGCCCCTTTGTGTGGGTAGGTTATCTCAGTGACAATGATAGTAACAATGCCAGCCACGATAGGGTGAAGTGGCTCCCATGCAGCTGGGAAAGGGCATCAGGGCCTCACTCATCCATGTCCTCGGACTCCCAAGTCCAGCACTATTCACTGAGGACATGGATGAGTGGCCAGACCAGGCCTCCTCGGCAGGAGGGAGAAGCTCCAGGGACAGCTGCCCTGAAGATGAAAAATTCTGAACAAGCAGATTGAGGGAGATCATTCCCAGTTTTTGCAAGATGCAGCTGCTGGCAGAGAGAGAAAGATAAGGAGGGGAGCTGTGTCCCCCACCTTGTGTTCCCATGCAGAGGGGAGGAGGGACCTGTTTCTAAATGGGTTGTGACACATGGTTCCTGGTTCCTGTCACAGACACCATCAGGAAGCCAAAGTCTTAAAAATGGGGTGGGGAGTGCAGCCCAGGCAGTGGCAATGTTCCAGAACCCCACGGCAAAGGCTCTATTAACGTGGAGAATTGAGTAAAACTGGCTAAAGCAAGACAGTCCTGTGTGGTAGGGGAACCCCATGTTAGCCAGGCAAGTGGAAGCCACTAGCTTCTTTTTTGCATTTAAAGATCAAGTGGCTGCACTCTCCTGGGAGGGGGGCAGTCTAGAGTCACAGCTGATCTTTGACTTGTGATCAGGCCTTTGGAGGACACAGTCCTCAGATACAAGGTCACAGGAGATTTACTGTCCCCAGAGTGTTCCTGTGACCAGACCAAGGCCTCCACCTACCATGCCTTCAACCCTGAGCGCTGCTGAGGGCTCGGTGGACACCTGAGCTGGAGGCATCACTGTTTCTTGCTCTGCAAGGAGATTTGGTGGCTGCTCATCCTTTTCCACTTGGAATCATAAATGTTCCTACCCAAGGAGGTGGTTCCCCTGGGGTAGGACTGTACTTGTGTGGGATAAGATCTGGGCTGTCCCGCTGCCCCGTGAGGAATGGGGCTTTAGGTTGGGAGAGGCCCTCTGAGTTAGGGTGTCCCCAGTGAAGAGAGCTCAGCCTTCCTTAGATGCACGCCTGGGATGGAGAGCTGAAGACAGGCCCTTTGCAGTCCCTCCCATACCCCCCACACTCCCAGGCTCCCCAGTGAATGCTACTTACACTGATGGAAGACCGCTTTGGCTGTCCAGATGTGAGGCCCAGCACAGGGCGGGCATGATGTCCCATGAGGGCAGGATGGCACGGGTGGTGATGTCACATGGGATGAATGATGTCACATGGAGCAGTGGGTGTCCCAAGATGGTGTGATGTCACACAGAGAGGTGAGGGGAGCCAGGAGTGACAGGGAGGTGATGAGTGAGAGATGGCCCAGCAGGGTGAGAGGTGAGCAATGGACTTTCCAGAGTCCCCATCCCCTCTGTCATCCTCCCAGAAGTGACAGATTCTACTGAAATGGCTTTGATAGTAAGCACTCCCTTTTGTGGTCCTGTATACTCACCCTCGGCCTTGCTGTCTGCACGCCAGGAGCCCCAGGCACTCCACTCGAGCAGGAGCCTGTCAGATGCAGAGCGGAATCCCAGAGACCTGCATGTCCTCCCCAGCTGGGCCCTCAGCCGGCTGGAGCACCAGAGCTCCCTGATGGCCCCTGGTCAAGCCCCTCTCCTCCAGGACACCCTCTCCCTGCCTGAAGCTCGTAGGTGAGCAGAGAGCCTCACAACCTCTGGCAGCAGAGTGTAGGAGGCAAGCATCATACATGCCCGGCCAGTTCCACCCAGGGATCTTGCCTGCCTCCTCTGGGGTTGTGGGGACTTTGGACAGCTCCTGCTCAAAGGGCTCCCTCATAAGCCACACTTGCATGAAGTTCCCCCAGGGCCCCACCCCCTGTCCCAGATGCAGACCCCACTCACAGCAAGAGCTCATTCAGTAGCCACCTGGTAGCAGTCAGGAGGGCAGAGATTGGCTGGGAAGGAAAGGGGACACACAGTTAAGCCCAGGACCCCAGGACCCTGGCGAGGGCTCCCCTCAGCACTACCATTAACGACCACGGAGGGGGGGGGATCCTCCTCCTGCTGCCACCACCCCCCACCCCTTCCCAGCAGAGGGAACATTTATAACTGAGTTATCTGATAAATTTCTATTGTAGGGCAGACACTTGGGGTTAGACAATGCCCATCTAGAAGACTAGTGAAGTTCTCTTCCTGATGAGCCAATTAGGTTTCTGGTGCTAGTGAAAGCACTAGCAACTGAGGTTAGGAACAAAGCAAGAAAGGAGCTATGTGGTCTGCTTTCTCTGCCAGAGATCCCTGGTTATCTCACGAGCTGCCAGAACAATTCCCTGAAGCCCCAGAGAGAAGACCTGGGGGCAGGGGACAGGCTGAGAACAGGGGGCAGGGGTGTGGGAAGAGGTTGGACAGGACTTTCTGATCAGAGTCAAGAGTGGGGTCCTGGGGCTAGCAGGTGGGAGGAAAGTCTGGGGTGACACTTACGCTGACCAGGGGCCGGGCAGCGCTGTGGTGGTGATTTGATGGTTTGCACATGGCCTGGTAGTCATACATAGTCACTCTGAAAATCAGAAACAGAATCTGGGGAGTCCAGACCTTCCCCTATTCCCTGCCCCCACCCAGGGGAAGTTTGCTGCAGGGTTTTCATTCACCAGGATTCATGAGGGTACATGGGTTAGGATAGGCAGATCAGAAAATTACATCTCGGCACTTTGCTTTAAAGAAGTTGAACAGCAAATTTGGTTTTCCCTCTAAGGGCCCATATGACCTTATACCCCTCTCCACCTCATGTCAAGTCCCTGGCTTCAGAAAGGTTGCTTTGGGAGCTCTTTGGGGCTTTTACTATGGGTTTTTGAGGTCAGGATCCCGATATCTGTCGGGACCATTTAGCATCAGCTCCTGCCTTTTCTGTGTGTATTCAGTCTGGGGAGAAGCATGTCCCACTTACTGGCTGAACACCCCCGTGCTGAGCAGCTGGGTCATGAGAGCGCCATCCACCTCCCCCAGGAATCTTCCCATCTGTGAGGGAGAGAGAGGGGGGAGAGGGAGAGAGGAAGGAAAGGATGGATGGAGAGGGAGGGAGGGAGAGAGGGGGAGAACAAGGGGAGGGAAAAGACGGAGGAGGAGGGGGCGTGAGAGATGGGTGGTGAGAGGAGGGAGGGAGCTGGAGCTGGATGAGGACTTCTAGGTCCCCCACATTAGGCCAGGCTCATTTCTGAGCTCCAGACTAGTTGCTGGTTGGGTTTCCCCTCAGATTCCTTTCAATATAATCAGAACTGTATCCATTCCACCTGGCCCTTCCCTCTTTAACCTGCTCCCCTGCCATATTCTCAGTCCTTTTTAAACTCTAAGTTGTAATCCATTAGTTGGCCATGAAATCAATATGGGGGTTGCAGTCTGATTTTTTTTTAGGCATAGAATTCCTTTGAACAATTTCATGTGAACTGCATGCAGTCAGGTTAAACAAGGTTTTGTGAAATTTGGTTTGTTGTATCTGGTGCATGTGTATGTCCTAGATCAGATGTAACATGTATTTCTTTCTGTGAATCATGGTCTAAAAAGGCTCAAAAGCAGAGTTCTGTCTCTCACACTGGCATCCTTATCACTCGGCCAAATCCTGTTTTCGGAACTCTGGAGCTGCCTTTGATTTTCCCTCCCCACTCCCCCCACCTTTCCAGTTACCAGTGTGCCCTGCGGGTTTGTCATTCACCTTCTGACTCGTGGACAGTGACTTAACCCAGACCTTTGTCAACGGCAGCTCACTCCACCCTCCCAACTGGGCTGTCTCCCAGTCCCCAGCCCTGCTGCCAGACAACCTTTCTCAAATACAGCTGGGATTTGGTCTCCTTCCTGCTCCGTCCCTCCATTACCCAATCAGCCAGCACTGGTGAACACCCACCAATGCGCCAGTGTGCCAGGCTAGGCAGTATCCTCCAAGCCTGCAAAGTCCCTCCACGTTGGTTGACACCCAAGCCTACTGTGCTCTGGCTTCAGACTGCCCTCCAGCTGCACCCCTACACCGACCTCCTCACCTGCCCTGGCCTCTTCTGCCAATTTCTCAGCATGGCAGAGTGAAAGAGTCTGGACTTAGGTACTGGATTTTGACTCAGATCCTGGCTCTGGCACTGCCCACTGTGTGGCCATGGGTAGGTTAGGGGATAATGTGTCCCATGCATCTGGCACACAGTGAGTGCTCTGTATGTGGTGGCCATATGACAGGAGA
The DNA here is from genome assembly GCF_014898765.1 of Herpailurus yagouaroundi. Taxonomy (NCBI): domain Eukaryota; kingdom Metazoa; phylum Chordata; class Mammalia; order Carnivora; family Felidae; genus Herpailurus; species Herpailurus yagouaroundi. The sequence goes on from NW_024412572.1 coordinate 7,564,991, forward strand.
TGCTCCAGGCCTTGGCTCTTCTCTCTGCCTCAATGACCCTTCCTCAGTCCCACTCCAAGGAGCTTTACTTGTCCTCCTCTAAGAAGTCTTTCTTTCTCCCCTCTCCAGCTGGAGTGATGGCATCCCTCCTCTGCACTTGGAAACCTAGAGGCTAATGACTAAGGCACGAGGCAGTAGCCATGAGAGAGCTGGATACAATGAGACACTCAGGCTTTTCTGAGCTCTGTGCTTTCTTTGGCCAGAGGCTTATTGTGTTCTGAGGCCAGAACACAGGGGACAGCAGAGAGGGGCTGAGGGCACTTAAGGGAAGGAACAGCAAGTGAAAAGGTGAGAGGCATCCAGTCCTGCTGTTCCTCACAGTGCAGCCCTGAACCCACTTGGAGTCCCTCCAGTTCAAGTCATCCCTCTCTGTCAGCTGCGGTTTGCTAAATTTTGCTGTTCCAGTGACCAGGTGTCTGTGCATTCCTGCATTACTAGACAGCGAGATCCTCCAGGGCAGACATCCACCTCCTGGCTTCTCATAGACCACACAGTGTCTTGTTCATGGTCACTATTCAGCATGTATTTGCTGAAGGAATGTGTGAGTGAATGGACAGGGGGATGAATGAGTGATCTGAGTACTCTTGCTGGGAAAGTGCAACGGGATGGAAAAGAGGCTCCTGATGAAGCTGCCGGCCCGAATTCCCACAAGGCTGTCCCTTTATCTCTCTTTGTTGTTCAGACACTTGATTCTGAGAAGACAAGCTCCTGAACACTGGGAAAAATGTGTCCTCCTCTGTACCTACACATACACAGAGTGACTTTCTAGGATATGTCACTCTGGCAGAGCATATCCATCCTCCCCTTCTTCTTTAGGTAAGGCAATCCTGACTTGAATTACGGTAGCAATGTGTTCGCTAAAACACTACATTTCCCAGACTCCCCTGCAGCTGGGGCTGGCCAATGAAATGTGAGCAAAGTTCCTGGGTGAGACTTCTGGGAATCTGTTTAAAGGGAGATCTGCTGAAGCACCTCATTCATGGCTGTTGACCTCCCCCTTCTTCCTGTCTGGAAAGTGGACAAGAAGGCAGGAACTCCTATGGCCATGTTGTGATCTTGAGGATGGGGACACCTGGTGACCACACCATACCAGGCCTGGGCTACTTTTCTCTATTCTTTCACGTGAGAGAATAAACCTTTAATTTGTTTAAAACACTGTACGGGCGCCTGGGTAGCTTAGTCAGTTAAGCAGCCAACTTTGGCTCAGTTCATGATCTCGCAGTTCCTGGGTTCAAGCCCCAAGTGGGCTCTGTGCTGACAGCTCAGAGCCTGGAACCTGCTTCGGATTCTGTCTGTCTGTCTGTCTGTCTCTCTGCCCCTCCTCTGCTCTCAAAAATAAGTTAAAAAAAAAAAACCACATAAAAAACACTGTAGTGGGGGCACTATTGCTGACAGCAGAACACTATTCTGTGCTGATAGTTTCATTTGAGCTTCATCAGAGTGAATCGATGCCTCAAATAGGTAAACTGATTTAGTTCCTGACCCTGCAAAGCCCAAGTTGAAACACTCAAACTTGAGTACCCTTGTCAGTTTAGGTCCCCCAGACTGACTGTGGCATAGCACCCAAAGCACAGCACAGCACAGCACAGCACAGGGTCTCCTGCCTCTGTCCACCCACAGCACAGTACAGGGTCTCTGGAAGCTCCAGGTCCCCATGCCATCTAGGTTTGCTCACAGCAGGTCAGGGCTCCACTTGTGTACAGGGGGCAGTCCAAAGATAAGCAATGTCCTTTGGACTGCCTGAGCTCTGGGACTGCATCCAAAGGGCCTGGGGCTTTCTGTGTTTCCTGTCTGTTATGAGGCAGGAGTGAGATGGGGTCCTGCGAGGTACCACCCAGGGCCTCGAGCAGGAAGCAGATGGGGCAGGTGGTGGCAGAGGGGGCAGAACTGATGAGTATTCCTGCTGACTGAGCAGCAGCCCTGTGCATAGGCTAATTTGCATGCCTGTGTGAAGCTACTATCCCCAGAGGGAAGGGAGGCCAGAGGATGAGTGGGGGAGCCCTTGACTCTGGAATGGGGCAAATGTCTCACAGCCTTTTACCCAGGGACAGCCTCAGTTTCTTCTCTAAAAAATTAAGGGGTGTGAGGATTAAATGAGTTACCAGAGTGAAGTCACTGTGTGTGGCTCCTCATGAGGACCAATTTCTTTTTGTTCCTTACTACTGTACAGCCCTGCCTGTTTCCTCTGAGCTTCTCAGTCTCTTGACAAGTGCCTTTGGCCCCACAGTGGGACCAGGGAAGCATGTGGAGGAGTGGCCATTAGCACCACTTTGGAAAGAGGCACCCAGAGGTCCTCTGCTGTGATGGGTCATCTCTGGGGCAGGTGGCCAGCTGAATTTTTCTCTAGAGACACCCAGCCTGAGCTGCCCAAATGAGGCTGCCTTGACCCCAGGAAGGCTCTGCTGCCAGAGCCTGGGGGAGCCTGGGATGTGCTGAGGCAGGTGGTGAGGGATGGGGGCTGGAGCGGCACGGTCAGAAGCATGAGCCAGGCAGGGAGGCTGGAGGTTTCTCCTGCACTGTGTCCACCGTACCCACTGCACTGGGAGTATGACTGGAAGACAGTGGGGGGCACTTGCTTGGTAGGTGTGTAGGAAGGCAGGGAAGGAGAAGGGGAAGCCAAGGAAAACAGGAGCTGAGTCTCAAGACAGGCACATCAGAGGCCCTGGTCTGAGGACAAGCTCAGCATTTTGGGCTGGGGGTAGAGGGGCGCATTCCTTCTGAGAGATTCAAGTCCTCAGGGAAAGACATCATGATGGGGCATCTAATTTTTTACCTTTGCTGTTCCTTTGAGGTCCACTTTGAAGCTCTCCTGTGTGGGTGCTACCCACAGGCAAATGACAGGACTTGGAGTCCCCAAATCCAGGGTGACAGATCCACTGTAAACATTACAAAGATCTATAGAGCTGTTGTCACTTTCTTGGCCCCAGCTGTCTGCTTCTCTTTCTAGGCCCCAACAGAGGGCTGTAATCCTGTCATCTGTAGTTCTTTATTAAAAGAATGAGCCCTGAGCTGGAAGAGAGGCTCAGTGGGACCAAATGTCTAATCAGCAGGACTGGAACACCACCAGGGCCAGGAGAGATTCAGGCTGCCCCTCCCTCAGGCAGACCACAGATGGTGCCTTTGGGCACTGCACTCACATTATTTGCTGGGCAGGAGGGCCGCAGTGAGGAAGGGCTGGGAGGGACTTTGGGAAGAATCTTTGCATCCAGAGCAGTGACAGTCTTCTCTCCTCCGGTCCCTGGATGGACCTCAGCAGGGACAAGGAGTAGTCTGGACCTTCTGGCACATTAGCCCAGTTGGGAAAGTGCATCCAGATCAACAGCAGCTGGCATTAAGGCCTGGGAAGTGGCTCTCAGACTTTATCACACATCAGAATCATCAGAGGCCTTGTCACATCGCAGTTGGTGGGCCCCACCCCAGACTTTCTGATTCCCTTAGTCTGGGTAGGGCCCGAGAACTTGTATTTCTGTTAACTTGTATTTCTGCTGCCGCTGCTTCCAGTACCCCTGCCCCCCAACACTTGGAGGCTTAGGAGTAAAAGGGGGGGAAATGAATGAGTTGGAGGAGGGGCCAGACCATGTGGTCCTTGACAGCACTTGGGTGTGTTTGGGGAAGGGGAAGGGATTTATGGTAGAACACTTCTGTAATGGTTCCTTGGTAGGTTGGATGTAGTAACTTGCTTCTAGTGAATAAAATATAGTAAAAGTGATGGGATGTCGCATCTGAAACTAGGTTCCTGGAGACAGTGACTTCCACCTTGTTCTCCCTCTCTCTGTCTCTGGCTCTTCTTGGCTTGCTCACTCTGATGAACCAAGTTGCCATGTTGTGAGCTGTCCTGTGGAGAGGCCCATGTGGTGGTAACTGACCATGTGAGTGAACTTGGAAGCTGACCGTCCTCTAGCCAAGCCTTGACATGAGTACACAGCCCTGGCTGACACCTTCCTTTCAGCTGTATGACAGACCCTGAGCCAGAATCAGCTAGCTAAGCCACGCCCAAGAACTGTGGGACAGTAAGTCAGGTGGCTTTAAGCCTCTACATGTTGGGGTAAATTGTTACATGCAACAGATAACTGTTACAGAGTTGTTGAATGGAGGAGTTAAAACAAAAAGCAAAAATGGATGGATAGACAGCTGATCTACAGCATCAGCACCCGCTTTCCACCACTGTGTTTCCACTCACCTTCCAGTCCAGTCCCTGCTTCTTCCAGGCCTCTCTTACCTTTAGACCAGTTTGATTCTCCATGTAGTAACTAAGTGTGTGTTGTGCCTGGTGTGTGTGGTGTGTGTGTTGTGCCTGGTGCTGCTATACCATTGGTGCCTCCCTTCCGGCCCTCTCCTAACCTGACACAGCTCCGGTCACAGGGTGAGAGTTGTCCAGAGTGAGGAAAGAGGAGCTCTGTCAAGACACTGCTCCCAGAGCCCTGGCACCAGCCTTGGAGTTTAATCTGGGGGTTGGGATGCCTGGCCTTGGTATTCAGCATCCTAGAGGCATCGGTCCTAATTCCATCAGACTCAGCCAAGCGCAGCAAAGTGAATGAACTCTGCCCCAAGCAGTAACAGAGCAGCCTGGGGTGGGTGCCCAGGCACAGGAGGACCACCCCGGAGGCTGGGGCTTGCGGTCTGCCACGCCCCCCAGAGAAGGCCTTATCTCCCTGGTCACTGTCACTGCCCTTCACTCGTATTTCTAGGCTCAAAGTCTGACTTTTCTGCAGCTGTTGGTTTTCAGGTTGCTAACCTCACCTTGCAGCCTCAGTTTTAACTCCAGGACAAAATGAGACTAATACCACTACCGGAGATGATGGTGGTGGTGGTGTGGGGCCCTGAAGTGGGGGAAGGGAGGCAGTGGAAGCACCGGAGTGTCAGAGGCCGGGGTAACCAAGCACACTGGGGGCTTGCACTCTGGAGGAGCTTCTGGATGGTCCCAACCCTATTATGAGATTAAATTTCATTTCATTTACACCCTGCTTCATTCTATAAAGGATTCGGGATGGCTTTTAAAAGTACATACAATGTTATAATAGTTGAGAAAATAGGGGTAAATAAGCTAAATAAACACATACTTTATAAAATATGTCTCTATTTGTTTTTACAAATATCCAAAGTTGTACCAACTTGTGAGCAAATGTGATCTGGGTAGAATAGGAATGGGATCAGTGCCTTTATCAAAGAGACCCCCAGAGCTCCCTTGCCCTTTGTGCCATGTGAGGATACCATAAGAAATCTGTGCCCTGGAAGAGGGCCCTCACCTGAACACATGGGCACCCTGGCTTCTGACATCTGGCCTCAAGAACCCTGAGAAATAAATTCCAGCTGTGGATGAGCCACACAGTCTGTTCATGTTGCAGTGGCCTGAAGGGACTAAGTGGGGAGGGGACGTGACTGAGGGCAGTGGGGCGATGGGCAGTACAAGGGTGTGTGGACTCTGGGAGTCAGCGGCACGGCCTCGGCACAGGACACACGCTACCCTGAGGTGGAGTTTGGTCTTGCCTCTCCTCATCATGTGGGCAGATTCTCTACCAACCATGGGATGAGGCCAGATGAGGTACAGACAAAATAAGAAGTAACATTTTCTCTGACCACCCAAGTGGAACAGTGTCTGAATTTTGTGATCTTGCTATATGGACTTGGTTTCAAGAAGAGACTCTGTTTTCTTCAGACCATTTACTCTCATCTGCTCTAAGCCAGGATTACTTCCTTCCCCTGGCTGTCCTGGCTGCCAGATGACTTGATTGCCCCCTAATTCTACTTCCCAATGCCTTACCTCCTGGGACCTCTCTGAGATCAGGATGAACCCGTTGTTGTCGATGACGAAGCAGTCCAGGAGCTGGGGAGAAACCCAGGAGGAGGTCATGGCTGGGCCATGACCCCTGGGTAACGTGCCCGTCCCGGCGTTCAGGAAGGCAGGCCTGCGTGTCCAGTGTAGAGGCACGCAGTGGGCCCAGCACTTCAGGGAAGTATGTGGTTGGGGGGTCCGTGGAAGAACTTACACTGTCCTGGCAGCTCTCTGGGCATGGCCCCTCCACAGTGCCGCACTGGAAGGAAGACGGGAAATTGTAAACTGTGTATGCCTGTGTATGTGCATCTGTATGGTGTTGTGTGTGTGTTATATTCGTATACTGATGTGGGGTTTATACTGTATGTGTTTGGTGTGTGTGTATGGTATATGTGGTATGTATGCCGTGTGTGTGTTGTATGTGTAGGGCGTCTGTGTGCAGTGTGCATGTGTGCACGTGTGGTGTATACGTGTGGTGTGATGCACGTGTGAAGCTGTGTTAGTGGGGTCAGGGCAAGGAGAAGCAGGCCCTTGCTGGCGGGTTCAGCCTTGTCTGAGGGGCCATGGCCACTGCAGCCCATGTGTGAGGGGGGCACTGGAAGCCTCATGGGGTGGCTTCAGAGGCTCCTGTTCTTTGTGATCCCACCTGATGTGAAGGGTGCTACTAGGTTATGGGGCTGGTGCCCCTTCCCCTCCCATCCCTTCCATCTTCATTCTGTGGTTTCCTAAACCCACTCAAAGGGAGGATGCAGCAACACACAGATGGGGGGGCCATGGCACAGAGGGGAAGATTCTGGCCAGAGGAGCTTGAGGAAGACAGTGAGGAGACCCAGGAAGTGGGGAAGAGCCCAGTGCGAGGGCTCCAGGCTCCGGGGAGGAAGAGCAGAGGTGGGGAAGGATGGGGTGGAGTGGGAAGCACAGGATGGACAGCAGTCAAAGCCTGGGTCTTGGCTGGAGGGATGCGGGGTGCTCTCTCCTCTGCCTGATGGGGCAGGGCAGGTGGGAGCATTGTGTCCTGCCCTTTCTCTGGGTCTGAGCTGAGACAGAGCCCCTGGTGAGGAAGGTCAAGAGTCCACATGCTGAGGTGCAGGGAACTGAGCCAGGCAGAGAAGGAAGGGATCTGGGACAGCGGACTGAGGGCCCAGGAGGTGGGCCAAGAGGCGGTGGGGGCTGCCCGAGGGAGCGGGCCCTCCTCATCCCAAGGTGTCGGCCAATCCTCTGGCCCTGACCTGGCACCTTCACACCCACCTGCCGGGTCGCTGCCCAGAACGTGCGTTGTAGGAACTCCAGCCTCATTTGGACTCCCACCGCTACAAGGAAGTGGGAAGAGGGAGGGCAAGACCATGGGCGTGTTTTTTGGGGAGGGGGTTGGTGGGAGGGAAGAGACAGTGAGAGAAAAAAATAGATCCAAGTCAGAGAGAGGAGGTGCATCAGCAGGAACTGAGGGGAGAGGTAGCATCGAGCTGAGTCAGATGGCAGTGTGCTCGAGAGCTGAGGCTCCTGTGGAGTGGGAGTGGGGAGAAAAGCAGACCGGCTGGTGGCTTCTGTCTCTCCACAGCAGGCAACACCAGAAAATGCTCAAGAGAAAGATGAGTCCCAGGTTCTACAGAACAATGAGGACAGCACTCTCCTCTGATCTTGGGAAAATTGAGGCAGGTGCACTAGGCACATCATTCTCCCTTTTCCCACAGATGGAAAAACAGGCAGAGAGACTGAGCCATTTGTTCAAGGTCATCGGACCAGAAGTGGTAGGCTGAGACTGGAATTCAGCGCCCTTCATGGAGCTTTCTAGATTTCAAGCCTGACATAACAGCCTGTCTTGTACCCCATTCCTGCTCAGGGTCTCCCCCACTTTGTAAGAAGTCTCTTTCCTTGCTGAAAGGTACGATCAGGTTTACCCAAGTAGGTTCCAGAAAACTAGAGATGCTACCAACTGGCAAAAGCTACTCTTGATGATGCCACGTCCAATGGCCACCTGTGCCTCTTTGGTTCCCAAATAGGCTCAGAGGATGCGAGCTGGAGCTCACATGCTAAGAGAAATCTGAGGTCAGAGAACATAACAAAAAGGCAGGTTATATTGAAAAGAAAAGGAATAAAAAAACTAGGTCGACTTCCTACTGTCTGGTATAATAATATTGAAAATTTTGAGTGCCAGTCACCTTCACATCCATGAGCTTATTTCATCCACACAGCGGACCAGTTCTATTCTTATTCGGACTTCACAGCTGAGGAAATGGAGGCTTGCAGAGGTGATGTGCTTGCCTAAGTCACCCAGCCCCTAAAGGCAGAACCGGGACTCAGCTGGGTCTGTTCCTAAGGCTCTTAACTGTTTGTTCTCTAGTCAAGCACTCTCCCACCTGGGGCTGCGGTCCCCTCATCAGCACAGTGGGCGTGGATCTGAGCTCCTGACTGTTATACTATATTCATGAGACATTCTAGGCACCCCAATGACCACTCATTGGAGAGATCTTCCATTGTGACCATTCTGACTTGCCAAAACTCAGCAACAGGCTCTTCTAAATGGGCTGGAGTTCTAGAATGGCACAGAGATACAGAATTGTATTTTTTTGTTTTTTCAATATGGAATGATCCTAGACAAATATTATGAAAAAAAAAATGAGACAAGGAAGGGTCAAGGGGCCAGAGTTCTGGCCCTGGGTTTGCCAAGGCTGTGATCTTTGGATTTGTTTCTTCAGTTACAAAATGAGCCATGATTATACTCGCCCTAGGAAGGCAGAATGAGTATAAGATTGTTGAGGCTCAAACAGATAATGGAGGAGAATATTATTTTACACTAGAGCCTTGGTTCTCAAACTTTGGCATGCATTAGAATCATCTGGAAGGTTTTCCCCTGTCCCTAGAGTCTCTCATTTAGTATGTCTGGGGTGAGGCCTGAGAATTTGCAATTCTAAAGTGTTTCTAGATGGTGTTGATGCTACTGGCCCAGAGACCATATTTTGGGAACCACTGTTGTAAAGCAATGCTATCTGATCGAACTTTCTGTTCTAGACCTGCACTGTTTCATACAGTAGCCACTAGACACATGTGGCTATTGAGCCCTTGAAATGTGGCTGGTATGACTGAGGGCCTGAATTTTAGGTTTTTAATTTAATTTTAATTAAATTTAAATAGCTACATGTGGCTGATGGCCACCATACTGGACAATGCAATTCTAGATACATGAATTTACAGATGATGAAACCAAGGCCCCGAGAAGCCCCTCCCCTTCTTTGGAGTCTCATGGTACTTCTGTGGCTGGAACTTTGGCTAGCCTTCTGGAACAGGTTCTATGATATGGGAACATTTGAGTTCTTTGTGCACTTCTTTGGGCTGCAAGGTCTGATGACTAAGAGGAGGGGTGGGAAGGGCGCAGGCACACCCACTTTTTGGTCATGACAAAGACGAGAGATGCACTGACACAGCACATGATCAACACATGAGGCTTGTGCTGGAGAGTCCAGCGCTGGTGACCACACCCTATCCTCCCTTCCATGCTTCCCTCTAAACTTGCAGGTGACTTCTTACTCTCTCTCCCTTTCTTCCTTTTAAGACCACCCATGATATTCATTTTAGACCATTTCTTTCACCAACAAAAGAAAGCTGAGTGAAGGAAGAAACTTTCTAAAAATTGTCAGAGAAGAGTCACACTAATGCTTAGAATGATCAGATCTTTGGGTCACTGACCCTTGTCCTTGGCTTCCATAGTCAAAGAGATTTCAGACGATTCCTAGAGGAAAACCCTGCCCTTCTACCTGCCTGCTCAGAGCCAATTCTCATGGAATCATGACATTCCAGAGCCAGAAGAAATTCTGTGATTCTAACACAGAGAGGCTTGAGAGGGTGGGAGTTAGTTTTTCCCTAATGAAACAGGTTTTTGAGGATCTTGGCTAGAAATGGGAGGAGTGGGGAACCAAGCAGATTGTCTCTCCCCTAGGTTCCATCTCACAACTGGACCAGAAGCTCTTCTTTTTTTTTTTTAATTTTTTTTTTTTAACGTTTATTATTTTTGGGACAGAGAGAGACAGAGCATGAACGGGGGAGGGGCAGAGAGAGAGGGAGACACAGAATCGGAAACAGGCTCCAGGCTCTGAGCCATCAGCCCAGAGCCCGACGCGGGGCTCGAACTCACGGAGCGCGAGATCGTGACCTGGCTGAAGTCGGACACTTAACCGACTGCGCCACCCAGGCGCCCCTTTTTTTTTTTTTTTTTAATTTTTTTTTTTTTCAGAAGCTCTTCTAAGGTGAGCTCCAGGTCCTTTGCATCTGGGTGTCCTTTGCAGAATTGAGGACATTCCAACTGCCTACATCTCCACTTGGGTCACCAAGAAGCATTTCAAACTTCACATGTTCACAACTGAACTCTGGCTTTTCCTCCCCCAAATGTGACCTTCCTTGAGACTTTTCCGTTTGGGGCATATTCCACTTAATCGTTCTCATGTTCCCTTCTTCCATCCAAGTTCGGCAGCCCTTATTCCAAAACACTGTAAGTCTGTCTACTCCACCCTCTGCTGCTACCACCCTGGGCCAGACCAACATCCCTCACTTGGATTAATGTGTTATATCCCTAAGCAGTCTCCCTGCCTCTCTGCCCTCCGTTCCCCAATAGCCATAGCAATGATCTTTCTGAAGATCAAGTCATGTCACTCCCTTGCTTAAAATCTTCCAGTGCCTTTCCACTGGTTTTGGAACAAAATCTAAACTCCTCTGTAATATGGCCTCAAAGCCCCACAGGAGCCTGCCCTGCCATTCTCTCTGATTTCAACCTGAATCATCTTCTCCCTTAAATGGCTGTGCATCAAAGCTGTGCTTCCTTCCTGGAATGCTCTTCCCCTAGAACTTTACATGGCTGGCTCCTTCTCATCATTGGATCTCAGCCCAAACATTGCCTCCTAGAGAGGCTTTCTCTGACCTCTCCAGACAGAGCAGACCACTCCTTCACCCTCCACTCTCTATTTCATCACTTTTAGTTTCTCAGCAACAGATTTATTTTATTCCCATTTATTGCCTGCCTCACCTTATTAGCATGGGGGCTAAAAGTAGGGAAGAGGGAGTAAGTTCTGATCCCTGCACCTAGTATAATACTTAACATACTGTGGGGCTCCATAAACATTAAAACATTTTTTTTAATGTTTTATTTTTGAGAGAGAGAGAGAGAGAGAGAGAGAGAGAGAGAGAGAACACAAGCAGGGGAGGGGCAGAGAAAGAGGGAGACACTAGAATCCGAAGCAGGCTCCAGACTCCAAGCTGTCAGCACAGAGCCCAACGTGGGGCTCAAATTATAGAACCACAAGATCATGACCTGAGCCAAAGTAGGAAGCTTAACCAACTGAGCCACCCAGGCGCCCGTCCATAAACATTTTTTTAAGTTTTTAAAAATTTTATTTATTCTTGAGAGAGAGAGAGAGAGAGCAGGGGAGGGGCAGAGAGAGAGGGACAGAGAGAGAATCCCAAGCAGGCTCTGCACTGTCAGTGCAGAGCCCGATGCAAGGCTCGAACTCATAAACCATGAGATCATGACCTGAGCTGAAACCAAGAGTCAGACGCTTAACTGACTGAGCCACCCAGGCTCCCCACCATAACTATTTTTTGAATTAAGTAAATATTTGTGAATTCCATTGAGTCAGCCACTTGACTGGGAAGCAAATTCTACAAGATCTTGCCATCTCATCCCTTACCTTTAGGGCTTAGGACTGAGCTGAGCTCCTTCCTCCCATATGGAGCCTGGCCTCTTACAGATCTGGACTTGAGACCCTAGAGGTTTAGCTGTGCTCTGATTCCCCTGAAGGCCTAGGAGGGAGCCCACTAAGAAACAGGGACTTTAGGGGAGACAAAAAGAGCTTCCTCATGGTAGGATCTGCTAGATCCTGACAGCAGGGGCTGGTATAGAGTGGGGGAGGTAGTGAGGATCACGGGAGCATCTTCAACAACAAATCGTCTGTTCTGCTGTTCATCATTTCAAATCCTGTTCAATTCCTGCCTTACAACCCAAACTGTACTTTTCCACCCCAGACACTGCGAGATTCCAGGCTTCTCTCCTGGGAGACCTGCCAAGGTGGCCCTTGGGTCCCTGTTCTGCTTGCTCAGGTGGTCGACTGTCAGAACCTCACTGGACGCCTGTCTCAGGGGAGCACCAGGGGGTCACCCCCCTCCTAGTGCCTCCTATAAGCCTGCTGTGTGCAGGAGATACTACTTCATGGTATTATGTTTGCAGGCAGGCACAGAACTAGTGGTGAAGAGAAATCCAAGCAAAGGGGCCATGGGAATGTGCAGCACTGGCCTCTCTGGGCTGCCACCCCCAGTGGGTTATTAAGAGACCCCCTCTTTTCTGTGCGTGATTGGTCCTTGTTTCAGAGACAGACGTTGGACCCCAGGTCCCACTACAACCTGACAGAGGCAGAGAAATGATGCTCCTTCCTCCTGCCCATAGCCGTGCCTGTTCTTCTCCCTCCCCTGGCCTCCTCCTGCCTTTCCTCTCTCCCCTGCTTCTGCACAAGGATCTCTCTTCCACAATGATCTTGTGCCTTCCTCCGAAGCAGCTTTTCTTTAACATTCCCTTGACTGTCAGACAACCTAACAAAAAGCCTCAATAAGGCCACAGGCAGCAGATGGCTTATCAAGATGTACCTATCTGCTCAGGGTCCTGACTGTCACCTCAGTGCTGCTTTGTCATTACAGATGGCAAAACAAAGCAGCTGTGCACACACACACACACACACACACACACAGAAATGATCCCTGTTGGGAGCCATTCTCCCAGCACCTCCACACTTTACCCCCTAGCTCTCATAGCTACTTTGTCCTTCCCCCCCTCTGCCTTGATAACTCAGCCTGGAGAGCGTTTAACTGATCAAGAGCTGTGAGATTAGGAGGGGCCCATCTTTTACCCTACAGGCTGGTTTTCCAGCAGATGCTCAAGGTCATAGAGTGCCAGTAACAGAAGGGAGACCCAAGATCTCAATCATTCTCCCTCCTCATTCTATAGAGCAGGAAAATAAGGCCCAGAGCTGTCAGGTTCATTAACTAGCTAATAGCTAGTTAATGAGCAGCAGAGTCTAGACTCTGGGTCTCCTGATGCCTAGGCTTGGGCTCTTTCTTCCCTTCTAGCCCTGATTCAGCTGACAAGAATGTACTGGGGTGTGGGAGAGGCAGAGTCCATTTTCTGATACAGCTCATAGTATATGAAAGAAGATAAGCCATCCCACAGAAAGCTGCTGTACATTTTCTGTGATATGAACCGCAAGGGTGCCCCAAAGAAAGGCCATAGATTGGAGAAGGTCAAGTCTGTGGACCGGACAGGGAAACTTGGTAAAGGTGGTGACTTTCTGGCTGAGATTTTAAGAAGGGGGAGGCTACCCATGGGGACGGAGGGTGTTTCAGCCTCAGGGAAGGAGCTGGGAGAGCCAAGATCTGTTTAGAGGTAAGTGGGTGCAGTTAGCCTGAAGGATAGGATGCACTTGACCTCTGTGTAGGTGAATTCCCAGGTAGAAGATGCCCTCTTTCCTCCTGGAACAGTGGTCTGAGCCTCTGCTGCTGTGTTGTGCAGCAGGGCAGACAGAAAAGATGGTGCAGGAGCATCTGTCAGAGGCATCTTGGGGGTTTCTCGACCTGACCCTCACCTCTGCCCCAGTCCTGATGGTGAATCCCCCAAGGAACACAGGTAAAGTGGAAGAGGGACACCAGGATACCCCTGACATATATTATCAACGTGCCATGCCACCTGCTTGTCAGGCAGATTTTAAGAGATGCAAGGAAGGGTCACTTAGGGGTCTGTGCCCCAGGCTGGGGCTCCTCCTCTGGCTTAGTTGCTGGTGTCTTTTGCCTTTGGATCAGACACTTGCCATCTCTTGGAATATCAATTTCCTCAACTTCTTTGTCCTGATTAGTTAGCAACGAGGCCTCTGAGTTCTTGAATACCAGTCTCTTCCCTTCTGCAAGCCTACCTCATCTAGATAAGAACAAGGAGCCTAAAGAAGCCAAGTCAGATGGGGCGGGGCTGCATTTACCCCTGGTTCCTCCAGGGCTCACCCCAGGGCACTACAGACAACCTGTCAACCAGCTCCAGTCCCCTTAGCTCCCAGCCTGTCAGCCTTGGCATTTTACTTCCTTAAATAGCCCTGGTCTGGGGTCACTGAAGCTCAGTGATCTATGTGTGACCATGACACTAGCTCTGTGTGGCTCAGGGCCCCTTTCTGGAGGACTGCCAGGCATATGGGCTGTCCTGTGCATCCCTCCAATGACCCTCTCTGGAATAAATCACCCTTTGACTGGGAAAAGGGTTTAGTTTTTCCTTTTCCACAGGCAGGATGGAAGATACTACCCTGCAGATCTCTGAACGGGAGACAGACCCAGCCTCCTAGGGGCCTCTCTGCCCTCTGGGTCCTGGCCCTCTTTCTCCAAAGGGAAGGGGAGAGACAGGAGAGGGGGGTGGCGGTCGGGGCAGGGAGAGCTTGGAGGACATTGGGGAAGGAAGATGGAGGTACAGGGTACAAGGGCTTTCAACAGCTTTCCTCCTTTCGAGTTGGAAGCAGTTAATCCATAGGTGCTTTTTTCCACCGAAATGTGAGCATTTCAAGGGTGAGCGCTGCCCTCTGGCCGCAAGCGCCTCCGGTGTGTGTGCGCCTGTGCGCGCGGCGCCTGTGTGTGCTACTGTCGCTGTCATCACAGATGTACCCCCAGCTGTCACTCCATTGCTCCGTCTCTTCGCTTGCGCGCACACGCGCGCGCTCCCCTCCTCTCCCTTTCTTCCCCTTTCCTATCGGTCTCCCTCTGTCCCTCCCTCTTTCCTTCTCAGTTTGCTATTGACCCAGCAGCCCCGTCCCCCTGGCAGCTGCGGCAGGCATTCCTTCTCCCCCGTGCTGTGCGCTGCGTGCCAGGTCCCTGCTCCCGGCCGGGCGACTGGAGACTCAGTGCCCCCAGCGCTCCGCTGGGCAGTGCTGTCTGGATTTCTCCAGGAATCCCAGGAGGGGCTCGCTGGACGGCTAAGAGCTACTTGATTTAAGGAGCTTGCGGTCAGGGTGAAGAAAGGTGAGTGCTGTCCTCTGGAGAGAAGGAATGAAGGGCCGGTGGGGCTGCAGGGTAGCTGGGTCACAGGGAACAGGGCTCATCTTTGCTGGGTCTCCTGGCCCTGCACAGACAGTGGCTGTTGCCTGCTGCCTGGGAGCGATGGCTGGGGTTGGGGAAGTGCTCAGTACCGGACATCTGGGCGACCCAAAGATACAGGACCCAGGGGTACTCTGACATCACAGCATTGGGGAGGTGAGCTGGGATTCTGCTGGGGAGGGGGCAGCTGGGGAAGGGGAGGGGAGAGGAGGGCAATGCCAGTGCCAGATGACAGGCCCTGGGGGGCATAGAAACCAATCCCTGCAGCACGGGGAGTGCCAGCCGAGAGCCCTGTGCTGTCTGCCTGCCCGGCTCCCGGACACAGCCTGAGGAGCTTGGGTGCTATGGAAAGGGATGCTGGTGACAGGGCTGGTACAGAGGACAGCTTGGTGGGGCGGGGGGTGGGGGGGTGGGGATGGCAGGCTGGAGGACTCTGCTGTTTGAGGTCTGGGAATAGACCTGGGGCAGCCTCTCTGCAGGATGCCCTCAGCACAGGATTGTCGGCCTTCAGGAAGCTGCCCTTGTACAGGGTGCAGTGGAGCTCTTCCCTACATGGACATGGGTCCACGCGGCTGTTGGGGAAGCCTCCCTGGTGGGGGCGTGGCTGGGAGTGGACGATGGAGAAAAGCCTTGCAGCTCTTCCTTGGTGAGCCTGAGGCCTTGCTCCCAGCCCTCCAGGGTCCCAGGGGCAGGGGATGGATCCAGGCTTGTGAGAATTCGCTCGGGGTGTCCCCCAGCTACACACCAAGTCCTCTATCCATAAATGGGTTCAGAAGCCTTATGCCATGGTGGGAATTGTGGACTCAGCTTAGGGGGAGAGGGTGGTATATGGCCAAGCCATTCCTACCTGGTTTCCCAACCCAGTGGGGCATGGACACCCTGAGTTGTATCAGGAAAGCTGCTCTCAGCAGCCCCGAGGCCCATTTTGACAATGCAAAGAGGATAGTCTGACCAGGAGTCCAGACCACCCAGCTCAGTTCCAGTGACTGCTTTGTCTTTTCCTTGAGCTAAGCTTTTCAGAGTTTCTGGGGGTGATGGTGAGGGTGGCACCTGGCTGTCAGGGCACATTAGGCATTGCCTTGGCATGACTCAGATTGACACCCGGCAGCTTAGATAACTACATAGGCTGGGGGAGGGGAGGGGAGGCTGAGCACGTGGAGGGGGCGGGGGAAGTCCAGCAGGAGGGAAACCCGAAGCAGCTTCCTGCTTTTCCCACCCCACCTCCCCGCTGCCACAGTCTCTGTCTCGGGCACTGCCAAAAGAGGGAGCCCAGGAAAGCCAGCCTGGGGGTGGCAGGAGAAGGAGGGAGGTTTCTTAAGCAACCGATCTGGTTTCTTTGGGGTTTGGCTGGAAGCTGTGTCTGGGGCCCAGATAAGCAAACCTTATTCCCATTTCCTAGGCACTAAAGCCAAGGGGCCCTACTGGGCTGTTTTTGATGGAATGGGTATCATGGGGAGGAGGCAGGGGAGGGCCTTTATGTAATGTTGGGGTGTCTGGGGAGGAAGGACTTGGAGCGGAGGCAGTCTCTCTTCTCGGGTTCTCCCTCCTTCTACCCAGGTCAAGCCTCTTCTGTCCCCCTTCCCACCCCCCACCGCCCCGACCCAAGGCCATGGCCTGAGCCCAGATCCATGACCTCAATGAATGTGCTTAGTTTGTTCACAACAGAGAGGGGCTCCGGTGAGGAACGACTCAGGGGGTGTTTCTGTTCTGATTAGCAGAGGATCTGTTTGGGATCAGGAATATTCAACAAGGAAACCAGGATGCAGGAAGCTGGGGGTGAGAATGGGGTATGCATTTTGAAATGAACCAGGAAGGTTTGCCTGTTCCAAGTACAGATAGATTAAAAAAAACCTGCTTCCGTGCTGCCTGGGCAGTGTATGTTATGGGGGTGACAGGCAGGAAGAGACTGAGAATGTCTCTTGGAAGGGCCCAGATGGCCAGACTGGAGGCAGCAGGTGCAGAGCCCAGCCCTGCACAGTCCCCACCAAACAGGGCTCAGCTCAGGCCGCTCTGCGGTGCAGGTGCCTCTCACCCTCTTGGTGCTTCTCACCCGCCTGTGACCTTCACCTTTCTGCAGAATGAAGTGGGTGCACAGGCGACTACGAAGTCCCTTTCTGCTTGTAAGTCCTGTGAGTCTTGGATGCTGAGGGCGTGCAGAAGCCTTGTCCTCAACGAGAGATACTTGACCAAAGGGAGAGATACCAGTGGAGGTGAATGGCAGGGACAGCATGATGTCCCAGGAGTCAGGAACCCTGGGTTGAGGTACAATAGGCATTAAGCAGTTGTATGGTTTGGACACTTGACTTGGGGAGATGGACGTGACAGAGGCATCAGGGGAAGGGTGTGGACACCAGGCTGCTGGTGGGTGTGCTGGAGATTTCTAGCTGGGGTCTGAGGCAGCTCCACTTGGAGGATTATCTCTGTCTGTAGGAGGAATTGAAGGGGCAGAAGCACAGAGAGGCCATGGCTCTGCACCGACCTAACCTGAGCACTCGGATTTGGGGGCTCTGGCTGGCTGCTCCTCGCCCAGGGGGCTGAGGTGAGGTGCCCCACCCGGGAAGCAGCCCCCACTCCCAGTCTCCAGGGGATGCTGCACCCACTCAGCTCAGCAGGAGCACGTGGAACCTTCTGCTCTTATTGCTGCCTCTCATTCTATCACTATCCTCCACGCCTGGCTTCCCTGGAGCTCCCAGACTACCCTCCTCACCTCAGCACCCAACCTTCTGCCGGAAGGTTTCTAGAAAGCCCCCTTCCCTTCCTTTCCTAAGATCTTGGCCACCTGGGGCTTCTCCCTACATCTATGATGCTACTGGAAGGAGGGGCTGGGAGGGGGAGACCGGGCTTGTGTCTGAGTCCAGGACCTCACAGACCCTGTTTCTTCATCAGGAGGAGGGGCATTAAACCTCTGCCTCCTCAGATCCAGTGAGACAGTGGGTGAGGGAATGCTGTGTAAACTGTGAAGTACTGTATAAGTGAAAGGTTGCGTCTCCCTTTTCTGCCTTTTCCTTCTTATACCCGGAACCTCCGTGTGTAAACAGACCGGGAACAGAATAGCCCGAGAAGCCTATAAAGGCAGCTGAGTTAGTAGTTTTGTCACCAGACTGCTTGAACCCAAAGCTGTATTCATTCTTCCAGGGCCTATCCAGAGGCAAATTACTTAATTTCCTTTGCCTTAGTTTCCCCATCTGCAAAAATGGTGTTAAAAGTAATACCAACCTCAGAGAGTTGTTATGAGGACCAAGGACACTATACACAGACGTTTGTGGCTATGGTCACCGCTTCTTCCCATACAGAGGCTTTTTGAAGGGGGTGCCAGTGTCAGTATCCTCCCCACTAGGCCCAGGTCACTGACGCTTCCGAGATGGGGCCTGGCTTCCAGAGACTGACTGGCATGGCCTCCTGGGAGCTGCCGGGGCCTGCTGGGGGAGAAGCAATCTCGTCTTGTGCTTCTCAAGCTTGGGATCTTGTTAAAATTCAGATTCTAATTCATTTGGACCAGGGTGGGACCTGAGATTCCACATCTAAGAAATGCCTAGGTGAGGCCCATGGACCATGCCGAGTAGCAAAGGGTTCTCAGGGGTTCTCCATCTGATTGCTTGTAGCTCCTTGGCCCCATCCTCCAATCCTGGTTCTCTCAGCACAGGCTGGCAAAGGAAGCAGGGGTTTCCTGCTGGGGCCCAGCCCCTCTCTCTGGTGTCTCTGTCTCTGGGACTGGGACAGTGAGTCCCATGATGATTAGGAGCAGGTCTGGCATCCAGAGCCAGGAAGCTGTAGGACTTGGAGGTAGATCTTTCTGGCAGGACCTCCCTGCTCTCTTCTGTCCTTCATTCTCCATCCTGGGTGGGACTTCCCTCTCAGACAGTGTAAATTTATTCCAGCAGCCGGCCAGCGCCTGCTGCAGCAGCTGCTCTCCTAATGTAGGTCACCCCCTTTCCTGATGAGGCTAGATACTTCTGGGGGTAGGAAGGGCTTCTTTGGTTGGAGGTGTGCTTGTGGGCAAAGGGCCAAGGAGCCAGGAAGTGCTGGGTTCTAGCCCCAAATCTCCCTAAAGGTCACTTCCATGGTGCCCACGGAGGCAGGGCCAGCTCCCTAGGGAGCACAGGTGAAGCCCCCATCCCCTACCCATGGGCCTGGGGGATTTTGTTTTCATCACATATCTCCAGAGATACTAGGGTCAACAGTGCCCTGCCACCTTGAAAGATGATGCCTATGGGTCTGCATTATGGCAACTTGCCTGACTTGCCTTGTATAGGTGACATTGTCTAAGTCTGGGGATGGGCATCAGGACCTGCTCCAGGCCACTGTCTCCACTGATGGGTGCTTGCTGGTCAACTCCTCGGCTCACCATGGGTGTGACACTGAGGTCAGGGAGGGGTAAGTGGGGTGGAAAAGGAGAACCTGCTTGAAAGAGGAGAGGAGGTTCAGGTGGACATAGGGCCTGGGCTTGGGTGAGAGGGATTCTCTGCCACCTGTCTCCTTGCAGAAAGCTGGAAAGAGCAGAGCGGAGGCCTGGATTGGGTCTCCAGCACCCTTGTGGGTCTGGGTATAGAAAAACTCCTGTGGTAGAGATTGCCTTCTAGGCTGGAGGTACCCCTGTACATCTGTCCGCTGGGGGCTTCTGGGACCTGCCAGGCATCTCACTGTGCTGACTGTTGGCATCTGAAGAGGAGGGCTGGAGGGCTGCTGGCAGGGCATGTGTGTGTGCACGCGTGTGTGCATGTGTGTGTGTGTGTGTGTGAGCACGTGCCTAACTGCACAGCTCTCTGTGGGTGTGTGTTTGCACCAGGTGCTATGTTGGAAGCTCCACACACGTGTCTGGGAGCCTATGTGCACCCTGCCCTGACATATGTGTCTTCCCTTAAGACCCCACAGTTGCCAGGGAGTGGATGAGCAGCCAGGCTCAGAAGCCCATGACCTATCTCTGATCTAGCGTGTGACCCTGAGCAAGTTGGTCCTCATCTCTGTGCCTTGGATGGCCACCAAGCTGCCTAATATTGTGTGGGTGCTGTGAGCTCTGGATGTGAGGGTTCTTGCTGGAGAAACAGATCGTTCTGAGGGTCAGGGCCTGAGGGACACAGAGAGGCTGGACACTGTCATCTGCAATGGAAGTCTGTGAAGCCTGTGTGTGTGGGGTGTCTGGCCATGAGCATCATGTGATGGCCCATCTGCTCAGGAATAGAGAAGTAAACACATGCGTGAGGTTGGTGGGACCAGGAAGGAGACATTACCTAGAGCTGTTGCAAGCTGCTCTCCCCTACCCACAGAAGAAGGGAACTGGTGTTTCCTCACATCTATCATGGGCTCAAGTCCAAGCTGGGCACATTCGCCTGAATTCTCTCCTAAGGTAATGTGTACTAAATATAGTAAATGCTAACTCTCCTCCCTTAATTAAATGGATCCACACAGAGATTCCGCCCATGAAGTATTACGATCACCACTTTTAGAGATAAGATAATTGGAGCTCAGAGAGTGTACGGGTTTGTTTAAGGTTGCACAGCTAGGGAGTGGTGGACCAGAAGGAAACTAGGAGTCCTGCCTGCCTGGGCTTCTGAACTAGGAGCCTATGGGGGCCTGGCCCTGAGAGAACAGCTGGAGAAGATACCTGAGCTGCTCTAGGCTTCTTCACACCTCAGCCAAGAGGCAGTGTGGGGAACCTGGCTGTTCCCCATGCCCCATGTCAGGGGCCACTTGTTGTGGCTGTCTCTGCCAGCTTCTGGGAGGCCTGTACAACCTGGAACCGCCCCCCCCCCCCGGTGGAGGGGTGGGGGGAAGGCAAAGCCAAGACCCCCACACACCAGGATGCTCTTGCTGGTAGTACAGCTGAAGTTCTCGCAGGGGTCGCTGTGTTTTATGTGGGTTTTGTCACCAGAGGCAGCTGGATTCAAGAGTGGGAGCTGGAGAGGCAGTGAGAGACACCAGGAGCTGCAGCAGGACCTGAAATGCCTGAGGGAAACTCGCTTCACTGGGTGCAGAGACTTCAGAGCTGAACGCATTAGCTTCCCAGCAGCCCATTCCACCTCCTCAGCTGCCTGCTTAACTCTGCCCCTGGCTCCGGAGGATGGGGGCAGGGGAGGGGGCGAGGAGAGGGAAGGCTGCAGCAGGAAACCAGAGGAGCCAGCCAGAAGCAGTGGGCTGAGAGGACGGTGCCCTTTGGGAGCCGGAGGGGCTGGGCTGTGGGCAGGGTCTTCCCTTCCCCTGTCCCCTTCCCCACCTTGTCCCATCCTGCTGCAGGGCAGCCCACCACAGTCTCCTCTCCCATTCCTCTGCTGGGGCTGGGAGAGTGGAGGCTCTGGCCTCTGTCTAAGGGCCTTAGCCATATCTGGAAGGAAATGAGGACCAGAGGAGGGCCCGTGTCCCTCTTATTAGCCATAGGGTTGGGGCAGGGCAGGTCCTGAGACCTTAGACAGGGTGAGTACCCCTCTTTCATCATCTGCGAGAGAAACCTGCCTTCTTGCAGCCCCAGGGCCAGTCCTAGCCCTCCCTGTGCTCCAAAATCTCCTCTTCTCCTTCCTGCCCCTGTCTCCTGCATAGACAGCTGCTGCATGAACTCCCTGAGCTGATGAGTCTTATTATAGCCCAGCGGGCGGAAGACAGAGCACTGCACCTCACCTCTCAGGCAAAGGTGGAGGGGAAGCAGGAGGCCATCCGGCAGCAAGAGCGAGGCCCAGGCTGCACACCTGACTCAGCAGCAGACTCTGCCTCCTCGGGGGCCATGGTAAGAGCAGCGCCAGGCCTGGCAACAGTGTCACTATGGCCTCACTCTGCTTACCTGGTAGACAGATCCCTCAATTTCCCCATCTGTGACATGGGGGAAAGCCCACAAAGGAGACCATAAAATGTTTCCAAAACATTTTAGAGATCAACACACCAGAGAGACCACAAGAGAGACAGGGGAGAGGATGCAGAAGAGTCCCACACACAGAGCCCAGTGCTATGCCAAAGGCCGGAGCCTGCCTCCTTGCCTCCCCAGTCACCCAGGGAAGTGGAAGGATTCCTGGCTTCTCTGCCCCTCGTACCCATCCCACCCCCACCCCCCAGGGAACCATAGCTGAGCTGAGAAGGACAGGAGAGGGGACGACAAGGAGTGTAAAGAGACACCTGGCCCTCTCCCTAACCCCTGGGCTGGAATGGGGCCTCGAGTGCCTGCTCACCACTCTCTTTCTCTCTCTCTCTCAGGACTGACAGCACACACCGAGAGGCTCCTCTCTCCCCAGAGGTTCAGGGCCTTGAGAGCTGTGGCATTCACCATGCTGGCCCGGGGCAGTGGCCCCGAGCAAAGGACCGGGCTTGCCGTGCTGTGGAGGCAGATTTACTGTGAGTACCATGGGGTGGGGGCAAGTGGCAGGGGCTAGCCTGGCGTGCAGGGATGCATGCCAGGCTTCAGGGGGCTCTGGGGGCCAGAGGTTGCCCTCTAAAATCTTGCCCATGCTACGCATCTGTGGCAAAGGAAGAGTCGACGCTGAGAGCTTTAGTGGTTAAATTGGGAGCTGGAGGCCATGATGGGTGGACCTGTTTTCCTAGGTGAGTCTGTTCCTGTGCCCAGAAGTCCAGTTTAGGAGAGTCCTTTTGTTCTAATGGCGAGTCTCCCTCATTTCTTCCATTGGCTGGGTGAGCCTGGAGACTTCTCTTCTGCCTCAGACTTCCCAGCTCTGAAATGGAGGGAGCTAGAGAGCTCCTGGGTCGTGGTGCTGGAAGGACCTTACAGGTTGGGTCCCACCCCTCCTTCTGAGGAGACTGAGGCGTCCATTTCCCATAAGAAAGGCTTTAAGTTGTCAGGTTGAAAGAAGCCCTGAGAATTCTCGTCACATGAGGGAGAGGGCTGAGGTCTGTAAGGACCGGTTTGCCCAAGGCTGTGTGGTTAAGAGGTAAGACATAGTCCTAAAAGACATTATTCTGCCTGACTTCTCCCCTCGTAAGGTCAGTCCTGTGATGTGGTTGCCCCACTACATAAGCAGCCTGAATTATTCATCATGTGAGAATGGCTGATCCCCGAGCTGCTCAGATCCCCTTTCAACCTCATTCTGGAATCATTCAACACCTTGCAATACAGGATTATGTTTTCTTGTCACCAGAGCTTTTATGTCACCCTGAATTTCTCAGGGGGGGAGAATAATGGCTTCTGGTTATGTTGATCCTTTTGAGAGGGAAGCTGGATGGATTGAATTTTTTCCTGTGGAAAGTAAAGTCTGAAGAATGTTGATTTTCAAATGGCATAGTGGGGGTAGTGTGGGGGCAGGCTGACCTGGCAGCAGACGGGCTCAGAGGGGTAAGAGGGTGACAGGTAGCAGCAGGTGTTCACATGTGGCCAGGGAGGGTCACTAGTTGGCTCCCATGGCCATGACTGTGCTCATTTCCCCCTGAGAATGAAGAGGCTCAGGTGTCAGCCTTGCAGTCTGCTTCTCAGCTGTCAGTGACCCTGCAGGTATGTGTGTGTGTGTGTGTGTGTGTGTGTGTGTGTGTGTAGGGGCGGGACAGTCCCCTACTGTTCCTTCAAGCTCTGCTCTTGAGGACACCAGACAGTCGGACATCTACCAGACACAGATTCATTCAGGCACTCAAGTCAGGGTGGCTGCTGCCTGTCTGGGTGGGGCCACCTGGGCCACGAACTGGGTCTGAACTTCTCTGCCACTTCCCTGGCTAGGGTCTTTCCTCTGGGCTTCTCTTTCCAAAAGAAAATGGCCACACTACTTCTCCCTTCCCTTCTGCACCCCCACACCTGGAGCTGCACTAGCCTAAGACATGCCATGAACGGAAGAGAGAGAGCACAAAAGGGCACTCCCACCCCTGGCCCTCTACAGCCTCCCACGTGCTGTCAGATCTGCATGAATCCCACATCCAAGATGGGGCCAGTAATTTGCCAGACCGGGTGCTGACTTAGTGAAGTTGAACTATTTTGAGCTCATCCCAGGGATGAGAAAGAGAAAACTCTTTCACAGTGAGCAAGCTTCTCTGATACTCAGGAAGACACTTAACTTTCGCAGTCACTCTGAAAAAGGGCTGCTGGGCAATAGGATGAACTGCTCTGTTGTGATTGTTCTTTTAGGCCCCTCTCCCACCCCCCAGCCCTTCCCCGGACTAGGCTCTGAGCTTACTCAGAGGGGTCCTGGGCAAAACATGGGACCACTAATGGAATGTTGTTAATGGGTCCATTCTGTAGCCCTTAGGAACAGGAACCCAGCCTAAGTTCATGGCAGGTTTTAGAATGAGAATAAATAGGAAACTTCTGGACCTATGGTGTGAAGTGGCTTGTGCCCAAGTCTTCCTCAGCATGGAAGTGGAATTGTGCATCTTATCCTCATCATTTCCACAGTGGTCTCTGGAGTGGGACTGTAGATGGGCTCAAGCTTCTGGTCTTCATGCTTCCATGCATGGCATGTCTTAGCCTAGTACAGCTCCAAGTTGGGGCGGGGGTACAGAGGAGAAGGAAGCAGTAGTGTGGCCATTTTCTTTTGGAAAGAGAATCCTTCTCTGTGACACTGGGAGAGGAACAAGGGAGGAGGCTTCTTTGACTACTAGATCCTTTATTTTGTCAACATCTATGGTGTCAGTGGGCCCAAACTCCCAAGAAGATCAACCATGGGAGGCCCTGCAAGCTGGGACATTTTTGTGGAACAACATTGCTTGTCTTCTGGACTCAGGTCTGCCATTCTGCAAGACTGTACTCCACTAAAGGGATTCTTTTGCTAGATATGCTGGGAGGCAAGAAGCCCTACTGACACTGTGTGATGTCCAATAATATAGACCTGCTTTGGGTTTGTTAATTATCTTTTTATGTGGTCAGTAAAGGTTTGTGTATTGACTGTGGCTTGGGCCAAAACAGATAAAGTCAAGAGGCCATTATGATACAAATTAGAAAGGAGGGCATAGAAGCAGGAGGTGATAACCCCCAGCCTGTTGCTTTCTTTCCACCTCTTTGTTCTCTTCCCCTCCAGGGATCACCTGCTGGATCACCCTGTATGCTGTGGAGGCCCTCCCCGCCTGCCCCTTCTCCTGTAAGTGTGACAGCCGCAGCCTGGAGGTGGACTGCAGTGGCTTAGGCCTCACCATGGTGCCCCCGGACTTGCCCGCTGCCACCCGAACCCTCTTACTCTTGAACAATAAGCTGAGTGCCCTGCCTAGCTGGGCATTCGCCAATCTGTCCAGCCTGCAGCGGCTGGACCTATCCAACAACTTCCTGGACCAGCTGCCCCGTTCCATTTTCCGGGACCTGACGAATCTTACAGAGCTGCAGCTGCGCAATAACAGCATCAGGACCCTGGACAGGGACCTGCTGCAGCACTCGCCCCTGCTTCGCCACCTGGACCTGTCCATCAACGGCCTGGCCCAGCTGCCCCCTGGCCTTTTCGATGGACTCCCGGCTCTGCGCTCCCTATCACTTCGCTCCAACCGTCTGCAGAACCTGGACCGGCTGACATTTGAACCCCTCGCAAGCCTGCAGCTGCTGCAGGTTGGGGACAATCCCTGGGAATGCGACTGTAACCTACGTGATTTCAAGCACTGGATGGAGTGGTTTTCCTACCGAGGTAAGCACAGCTAGTCCTGCCTGGGTGTGAGGAATTGGGAGGGTCACCCCCTGGCCCAACACACTTCCTGGAGGCTGAGTGCTGACTCAGGGCTGAGGTCCAGGGAGAAGGGGGTGGTCCTACCTCTCTACCAGCAGGGCTGGCTGGAAGAGTCTCAGCCTCGGTTCCAAATCATCAGCAGGGCTGAGAGGCCCGTGCTGCTTTCCCTCCTGTTCTACTGATACGCTTTCTTCCCTGTGTACCCCTCCCAGCTCCCAGCCTCCTTCCTGTTCTTTTTCTTTTAGACTGACTCACTGTAACTTGATCTCACTTCTGTAGGTTTCATGAGGCAACTTAAAGACTCAGTATAATTTTTCTCTGCATCCCACCAGGTATGCCTCTGGGCTTCCCTGGCATGATAGGAGGAAGAAAAAACACCCTTGCTCTTCTGAATAATACAATACCTTCTTAAATATCTACAGTTTCAGGAGTGTGGAATTTAAATCCACAGATAAAACCAAATTTTCACTTTGATGATGATCTCAACTCTCTGTCTCAAGAAGTTTTATATTCAAAGCTTTTAATAAGCCAACTGTCTTTAGGTTTTTTTTAATGTTTATTTATCTCTGAGAGAGAGAGAGAGAGAGAGAGAGTGCAGGTGGGGGAGGAGCCAGTGGGAGAAGGAGACACAGAATCTGAAGCAGGCTCCAGACTCTGAGAAGTCAGCACAGAACCCAATGCGGGGCTCAAACTCACAAACTGCGAGATCATGACCTGAGCAGAAATCAGATGCTCAACTGACTGGGCCACCCAGGTGCCCCCACCTATCTTTAGTTTTACTCTTTTCCCTTCCCCTTTTTGTTAACCTGGGAAAGTTCTAGAATGACTATAAAATGGAATGGAAAAGGAGGGCAAAGAAGTGAGCATAATGGTTAAAAGTGCCAGATCTGGGTTTGATGTGTGGCCCTGTCACTCACTTACTAGCTGTGGGATCCTGAGAAACCTCTTTGTGGTAGTGTTCTCATCTGTAAAATGGGGCAAATAACACCTATCTCATAGAATCATTGTGAGGATTAAATAGTAATGCACAAAAAGTGTCTCGACAAGTACTTAGCATAAAGTAAGTCCTCCATGAAACCTATTCACTTATTTGTTCATTTGTTAGTAATATCCATAATAGCAAATGGACTTAATAAGACATAATTTGTGCCCAGCACAAAGTAGACGCTCCATGAATATTTGCTGAATGAGTGAATCAGTATGAAGAGTATGCTTTTCCTCAGTCTTACTCCTTTTGTTTCATATCCAGCCACCATCTCAATTATTTGGGTGATATTCTCATGTGTTAGTTAATTAAAAAATTTTACAAACTGTAAAGTGCCATAAAATGTTAGTCACTATGATGATTTCTCCCATTTTTGTGAGTTGGGAAATAATAATTAATATAGCTTCCAGTTTACAAATATTTTTTCATGTACATTATCTGTTTAATCCCTATAGCAGTTAAGTGAGTTAGCTGTTCTTATTTTATGGCCAAGAAAACAAGACTCAAATGCAATTAAATTAAATAATTTGTGCAAGATGATTCAACCTCAGGTTTTGGAGCAGGAAGGTGAGGTTGTCCCCATCTCAGCACCCAGTTCCTGCCTGTACAGAGGTGGCTCTTGGACACATTTCACTGGATGTAAGACCTGCCATAGGTCACCCAGGCAGTCAGTGGCATAGGGGAACTAGAAACCAGGTGTCTTCAGACCCATGTGTTATCCCAAGGGAATGTCCTTGTCCTTTCATATAGTCATCAGGAACTAAATTCTCAGCACAAGAGGGCATGGAATGGGAATATATATTTTTGGAAATTTCAATAGTACAGTTGTTTTCAACCTTGCATTTCTTTAAAAAAAAAAATCCCAGGGTGTTTTCATCAGCATCCCAGGAGAAGCATATCTGTTGTATGAGGAGGCTTGCAGCAGCTGTGCTGGGAGATGGACCTGGGAGTGATGGACTGGCAGGAGCACATTTAGCAGGGGCCATTTAGAAGGGGGGGGGGTGTCCCTTGCCTGGAAGTGGATAGAATGCCAAAATCTGACTTTGACATCCTAGGGGATTCTCCTCAGCTACTTTCTCTCTTACCCCACCCATGTTCTTCATCTACATGCCCTCATGACTTCACCATTGTGTGGCTATCACTATTGTTGTGATTAGCCCATGCACCTATTGCTGCCCACACCCCCTCATTAGCACTGGCCCCCTCTCCTTTGCCCTCATGGGTTTTCAGGATTTCCTTTCAAGATGCTGCTTCACTCAGAGATGCTGTGGTTGGGGTGCTAAGGGGTTATAGTTGCTCTTAAAAAGGAAGAGGAAAACATTATCACCCGACCTTTTTTCTCCAAATAGGTGGTCTTGGGCAACCAAAAGGTTCTGCATGGAAGCGTGGTCCTGTTTGTGAGAGGGAGGAGCTCTGGAGTAATTAGATACTGTGGAGAACAGTGCCCTGGGTTTACAGATAGTGAACGGGCAGATTCAGGGGCAAGGAGAAGAGAAGAATTATAGCCTGGGCAGGGTTCTTGGCTCTATCTTTGCATTGTCAACTCTTCCCTGAGTACCTCCATATATAAGCATTGCCTTACTCTTGTGCATCAGTTTGACACTGGAGGGAGCAGGCTTGACTGAAATGGTTGTGTGCTGCTCTAAAATGGGAATAATGGTAATATCCATTTCATATGGCTTCTGTGTAGATGAAATGACATGATATAGGTACCTCACCTATCATGATACTTGGCTTAATAAATGCTAGTTTTTCTTCTCTCTTCCTCTCCTATTGATGTGATTTCAGGACTGACTGCATTCCTGATAGAAACTAGACCTTCTGGGCTTTCTGGGGATGGGGAGAGGGAGTCCAGGTTCTGCATGTCTCGTCATCTCCTCTTTTTTTTCTCCCTGGATGCAGGGGGGCGCCTGGACCAGCTTGCCTGCACCCTACCTAAGGAACTGAGGGGGAAGGACATGCGTGTGGTCCCCATGGAGATGTTCAACTACTGCTCCCAGCTGGAGGATGAGAATAGCTCAGCTGGGCTGGATATTCCTGGGCCACCCTGTACCAAGGCAAGCCCTGAACCTGCTAAACCCAAGCCAGGGGCTGAGCCCGAGCCCGAGCCCAGCACTGCTTGCCCCCAGAAGCAGAGGTATCGGCCGGTGAGCGTGAGGCGGGCCATCGGCACGGTGATCATCGCGGGGGTTGTCTGTGGCATTGTCTGCATCATGATGGTGGTGGCTGCTGCCTATGGCTGCATCTATGCCTCCCTTATGGCCAAGTACCACCGGGAGCTCAAGAAGAGGCAGCCCCTAATGGGGGACCCGGAGGGTGAGCATGAAGACCAGAAGCAGATCTCTTCTGTGGCGTGAGAGCCCAGCCCCACTTGGCCTAGGTAGGATGGGCTGGGAGAGCACTCTGGGGATTGCTTCAGTAAGGGCTTGCCCTTCCCTTCACCATAGCCCCCCCCTCCCCTCTCCTCCCCATCCCTCCAGCAAACAAGCCACAGTGCGGCTGTCTCCATGAACTTCCAAGTCTCTGCGGAAGCCACCCTTGTGCTAAAGGCTCCTGCTCATGCTCCTTTCTGAGCCACCAAGTCTCTGGAACACCTGGGGGATCTCCCTAAGCTTCTGGCCATAGGGAAGAAAGGATATGTGTGCAAGTGGAGGCTTCTGGACTCAGTGTTCCCCTGTTGCCCTTCCTGCCCTGGCTGTAGACTGGGTGACTCTCCCTACCTCCTGCTCATAGCACCTCATCTGCATTAGGGGTGGGGAGGAAGTGATAGGGGGGCCAAGGGTCAACTTCTGTGACCCTCTTCTAAGCCAGGAATATATTTTCAGCTGCCCTTAGTGTCGGAGTTGGGTCCAGCTTTCAACTGCTAGTACTAATGTACAATCACACCAGCCATGGCATCTGGACCCAGCTCTAAGAAACATGATTATAACACACCCCCTCTGCTGAAGCCATTAGGTCTCTCTATCTGCTATAGGCCACACCGACTGCATTGCTCCTGGATTCACTTATCCACTCTCACACACACTCAGCATCACCAGCGCAATTATATCTATTGGAAATCTCTCTCTTTCTTGGTCTCTGTCTTGTCTGTCTGTCTCTTTCTCCCTCTTTCTCTTTCTCTCTCTCTCTCTCTCTCTCTCACACACATACACACACAGAATCACATGGACACAGGTCATGAGAACTTGGGCAGTAGAGACATGTTTCCCCTTGGATCTCTAGCCCTCAGGCCACAGAACCTTTTGCTTGCTCACCGCAATCTTCTCAAGTCAACAGGGGGAGAAGCACACACTGACAACACAAGGCTTCCTTTGAGATTCTCTGAAGTGGGCCAAAGTGGTGCTGCTGGATGAGACTGCCTGTCACCATGGTAACCCTCTCACACCTCTCCTGCTGGGTTTTCCAGGGACACCAGCCCAGAGGCCTTGAAGCTACAGCATGTGTGGATGGCAGCCTCCCGGGAGCCCAGGCACATACACCACTGGGCATTTCTTCAGCGCTAAGGACATCATCACTGCCAGGCCCCATGGGGACACCCACCAGTTCCACTCCTATAGCCTGCAGCCCAAGAACCATTGCTCTGTACCCCTCACCCCTCCATCTTAAGCAGCTCTAGGCCTGGGACCTTGGGGCGGGGACTGGGTCATGATTGGTGGCATCTTGGGAAAGCAGGTGGCCCTCACCAAAGCTCACTGCCTGCCAGCATATTCCAAGCAGACCCCAGGGGCAGAGAGAGGGCTGCCACATTCTGCTCAGAAGCCTCAGTTGTGGGGTCCCTTTCCCAGGGTTTTATGTGCTCAGTCTGGCTTTCTGGAGGTTTTAATTGCACCTGGACTGGGTTCCAAACCAGAGCATGGGCCAGGGGGCCTGTTTGTTACTAGCAGCCTACACAAAAGGGGCGGCAGGTGAGAAGATGGCTGTATGGGGTTTGGGGGTCACTAGTCCCCTCTTGTAGGTCTGTGCCCTCCTGCAAGTCTGATCTCAGATGAGTACTAGGTCTCCCTCTGCTGGACACAAGTTTTCCAAGGCTTTTGGAGGGTCGGGAGGCATCAGGCTGGTTTCTGGCTCCAAGACAGGAGTCTTGGTGGTGGCCTGGGAAGAGACCACTGGAACACTGAGGTCAAGGGTCTGAAGAGGAACAGGGAAGGACAGGGCATGTCCACCTTGCCTTGCACCCCTCGATCCTTCCACCTCATAGAGGACCATGGTAGGTGAAGGATGTTGTGGGGGAAGGCAGGGAATGCTGCTTAGCAGGCTGCTAAACATGTCTCCTGAGGCTAGGGGCACAGTCTTCCTTCTTTCCAGCTAATACCAGATCTAGGCATTTTCTAAGGGAAAGAGAGGGGAGGGGTGGGTGTTGTCAATGGTGGTACCTTCAGCCAGAGACAGAAGATTTTTAAAGGCAAAATTATATTTCTGGTTTGTTGTTTCAGAAGAACAATAAAGACTGTATTTTCCTACGTACCTCCTGGTTTCCTTGGGTGGGGAGGGCATGTAGGTGCTGGGAGAGTGGCTTCCTGTGCCCTGACCTCCCCAGGCAGCTGCAAAAATTGCTTCAGGATGTCACCCCAGTGTCCAGACCTCCATAAGACAGACAGGAAACTCCTGCCTGAGGGAATGCCTTGGGGCACTGCCAGGAGAGATGTGGAGGGCTGAGTCCTGGGTTAGAACGGGTTCTGTAGCCGAGTGTGACAAGTCACCCATGTGCTGGCCTCACAGTATGGGTACGTGAGCCTCAGGTTGGGTCTCCATGTAGCACTGGGCAGTGAAGGTCAGCTGGAGACCTGTCACTGCTCCGAGCCCTTTGTGTGCTCATCCACTGTGACAGTCAAGGACAGATGAGTGGATGTGGTAGGAAGGCATGCATTTGCCCAGAGGACACCACTGTGTGATGGGAGGCAGGGGCAGGGCTCTCCAAGAGCTATTGGTTAGGTTTTATCAGCTTTGGTGAGATTGGGGGTGTTGCTAACGTGAAAGAGGAATCCCTTTTAAACTATTATCCTCTTGCACCTTCAAGACTGACTTTAGGGACAGGCAGATGACACTCTGAGCTTACAAATATGATCTTCCACAGGACTGAGCAGGTTCAGTGGTGGGACGGGACCAGAATTATAAACTGGAGGCTGGGGCTGGGAGACTGGGAGGGGAGATGAGCCAGAGGGCCAGATCTCTGGGGTTGTTCATCCATCCCAAGCTGGAGTGACTCATCTCCCGGCCTGGACCGGCCTCTGGCTAATTGGGCCTGGGCTCTATGGTCATTAGTCATCAGAGACCAAGACAGAATTTTCTCCTTCCTAGGAGCTTTCCTTTGGATGATATCCCAGCGAGCCAGGAGCAAGCCCTAGGGAGAAGTGAGCCATCCAGGCCCCTTCCTGGCATTCAGCTGGACTCCCAGCAGAGCCGGGCTGTTTGCTTTTCAGAGGCAGTGATAATTGTGGGGTGCTGCCTCCTGAAGCCTAACAGGTGTATCAGACCCAACAGACAGTACTCCCCAAGCCCTGCTGCAGAAGCAGAGACCAAGGTCCCTCAGCAACCTGGCACAGGCCTGGGGAATGCATAGGTGTGTCATGCACGTCACTGCTGTGCATGTACACACACAGGTCTGACAGCTAGGCCTATTTGCATGTAGGCAGAGTAAGTGGAGGAGACCTCGTGCGGCTCCAGACAGCAGGCTCGTCGCTAAAGGCCTCTAGGCAGGGGCATGTGTGTACTACAGGACACGTGCTAGAGAAACACACTTGCAATTTATGGTGCCACCATCATTATGCTGGGCAATATTCTCCAAGTAGGTCTGGAGGGCATGGGAAATCGAAACTGGATCCTGATCAAAAAGATTCCTAGAACTTCTGCATAAACAGTTGATAAACCACCTGCTTAAGATCAAAATGATCCCTCTTTATTCATCTGCCCTTCTGTGTGAACCCGTGTCATTATGCATACATCTGGCATGTAGCCGGTCTCCATAGCTTGTCTGAGTATCTGTCTCCTACCTTCTCCCTTTGCTCAGTGTGCAAAATCACACATGCAGCCCGCCCGGCAGCCACCTTGCTCACCTGGTCCTGCAGCTCACATGCACATGGTGCCACTTATTTCCAAGGGATGAAACTGTCAGGATAACAAATAAGCTGCCTACTCTGCTTTCAACTATTGGCCTCCTCTGGCCCCAGTATCAGGGAGGTTGAGCCATTTGCCATGGAAGGGAAATTGCAAAAGGAGACATTCCCCAAAAAGTTGAAGTATAAGGTCTCCAGTGCCTCACTCTTTTCCTATGACATCCATGCATCCCAGAGCGTCAGAGCCATTGTCTGCAGTGAGTTAAACCGGAGGCACCAGGACACAGTTTCTATGGCAACCCCTGGAGGCTCTGATTCAGCTCTGAGTTAAAAATGATACCAAATGATTGGAGAGTGCAGGAGAATGCAGCCGGCAGCCTGACCCCTGTCCCCTCTGGTTTCTAGACTCTCAAGTCTAGCAGGAGCTAGAAGGTCCATATCACAGGGAGTAGGACAGGCACAGATTTCAGCTGGGACCACAGAATAGTCTTTAGGGAGACAAGTTCAGGTCCAGTTTTGGCCTAGAAATGGGTCTGGAGTTAGCACACTGTGGCCTGAGTTTAAAAAGGTGGCTGAGATGGCCCCTTCCAAATGCTGTAGCGGTACATCCTGAAGGCCAGCAGTGGTGCTGGTGTTTCCTCAGGCAGTAAGACAGGCTTGGACAATCTCTGCCAGACCCTAGCCGGCTCCTCCCACCTCTTTTGCCCTGAATCCAGCTTTGAGGGACAAGGCGCACCACCCCTGCCTGCCCCTGCCTGCTCTAGCTGCTGGAGCCCTTTCACATGGCTCCGGGCCCCTGGTGAGGCAGGACAGGACCTGTGGTGGCTGATGCTTGACTGCCCACTGGATTGCACAGCTTTGCAGAACACAGCTGGCTCTGAGACATGGAAACCGAAGCGAGGATTTATATTGAGGGCTGTGGGCTTCACCACACAGGCCTGACGGCACTCAGGCAAGGAGGCACCCATGCAAAGGACTCTTTTAGATGCCAAGAAACTACCAAGTCAGGGCAGTGTGGGAGGGTCATTGGGTACTCTCATCACATTTGTGGCAAATGGCAACATGGGGTAGGAAGCTGGGGCTTAAAGAGAGGCAACCTGAGTTCAAATTCTAGCTTCATTAATTATTAGCTAGATGACTTTGGGCAAATAATTTTTCTATGTCTCAGTTTCTTTATCTGTAAAATGGAGCCAAAAGTATCGGCTTCATTGGATCACCCTGAAGGCTGAAGGAGATGCGCCCAGGAAGCAGTTTCCGAGGTGCCTGGCACATATTGAGCATGCGTCCCGGGCTCTTACTTTAGGGTCTCAGTCACAGGCCCAGCTCTCTCCACAGAAGGATGCTAGACCCAAGGTGATGGAAGCGGGAAGTAGCAGAGAGGGGTGGTGAGGAGGTCTGGGTTGCAGTCTCTGTCCTGTGCAACCTGGAGCAGATCTCTTAACCTGTCTGAACTTCATTTTACTTCCTAAACTCTTTTGGATCTAAGATTTTATGGTTTTATAACCAAAATGGCTTGGGAAGACTCCTTTCTCCCTTAGTCCCACATTTCACTTGGGAAAACTTATGGCCTGAGGGCTGTGTCACTTGCAGACCATAGGTAGGGTCCTCTTGCTATTACTGTGTGCCTTATTCTTGACATTGACTCACAGCTCCTCGACCATGGTGGCGCAAAGGGCAGCTCCTACCTGCAGCGATAGCTGTCTTCTTGTCCACCGTCACGGCCACAGCAGTGCTCGCTGTTACTACCATTGGCTGGCCTGGACTTTCTGGGGAAACAAAAATTGCTAAGTCAAGTTCTCAGTACCTGAGGAAGAGCCTGTCGTTGGGTAGTGATTGGGTAGGCTGAAAAGACAACATAAATACCAGGTGAGGGCATTCCTTGAATAAGTTGGGGCGAAGGGGGCAGTGTTTGGGGAAGTTGTTGCCATGGTGGCTCTGTTACCATCAACCACTGGTCTTTGCAGAGCGCCTCCTGAGTGTCAGGCACTGCCCCTCCTGTGCAGATCTGAACCTGACAGATAAATACACCACAGCCCCTGCCCACTTGGACAATGCAGTATTGTCCACGTCACAAGGACACTGTGAGTTTGCTCTGTCTCAGGGCAGCAACTGTCTGCTGGTTGTTGACTTGCTTGAGCTCAGGGACACTGCTGCGACCCTCTCAGCACATGCTCCACTCAGAAGACTTGCCTTGGGTCAAATGATTCTTTCTAGCAGAAGGACAGGCTGCGTTCCAGGACTCGGCAGTGGCTGATCCTGGGTTGTCCTTCAACAGTCACATGAGTCAGGGTGACACTGACAGCCAGCCCCTCTGGAGGCCGGATGCCAGGGCTGTACCAGGCACAGAAGGCTGGCTAGTGCCTGACACCTCTGAGGCACTCCATAAATCCTGGTCATTAGTGGCCAACCTGCCACCACCACCCCGTTATCAAGCCATGTCTTTCGCTTTGCAGATGGTTGGTGTGCTTCTGGGACACTCTGCTGGGCTCTTGAAGGGCAAGGGGCTTGCCTTGAGCTGCTACCCCCACCTTTCCTAAGAGAATCTGGCCACCACAGGTGCAAAATTCACGTGGCAGTTTCAGCTCTACATTAAAACAGAGCTTTCTGGCTCCAAGACATGGGCTAGTATCTGACCTCGGGCTTTTTAATTTTCATCAGTCCAGGGACATGGCTTCGCTTTTCTTTTTTTTTTTTTAATTTTTTTTTTCAACGTTTATTTATTTTTGGGACAGAGAGAGACAGAGCATGAACGGGGGAGGGGCAGAGAGAGAGGGAGACACAGAATCGGAAACAGGCTCCAGGCTCTGAGCCATCAGCCCAGAGCCTGATGCGGGGCTCGAACTCACGGACAGCGAGATCGTGACCTGGCTGAAGTCGGACGCTTAACCGACTGCGCCACCCAGGCGCCCCAATGGCTTCGCTTTTCAAAGCATTCTTGTCCACAGGCCAATTTCCATTACGAAAAATTCCAAGAAAGGGGAAAAATTTTATCAAGTGCTATCTTGTTAGAATGTCTTTATATATCAAATGTTGCTCGAAACAAATAGGTCATGAGAAGCTCGTGTGGAAATCGTCTGCTATAGCAGAACTTAAATTAACCACTGTTTTCTCATATCTCTTTTGCTAAGCTCATCTATCGCACCTCGCTATAATCAAATATCCCACAGAAACCCAAAATTACTCTGATACTAGCAACTTACAATATGTAGCGTTGTCCTTGATCCAAGGAATTTGCCATGATAAAACCACAATAAACACAGAAGTCAGCTTCCTCACCTTGCCTCTAGAAATGTCTAGAAGCAAGAGTGATGAGCCTGAGGCACCTGGGCATTGGTGAGACTGCTCTGTGCTGGCAGATTTCTCAGGGACTGGTTGCAAAGGATGGCTCTGTGTGGGCAGAACTCAGCCCACCAGGCCTCAGGCAAAGGGCAACAGAGTCAGCCTGCAGAGGCAGAGCGAAGACTCCACTCACCCTGGAGGTGACTCCTCCACCTCCTCGGGGTACCCACTCCCCATTACAATGAAGCTGTTGTTGTCTTTTCCCTTGGGGGAGAATGGAGTGTGCAGAGGTGTCCACGTGTCTCTAAGCATAGGCAGGAGCTAAAGCAGCAAGCGAGGGTGTGAAAAGAGAGCAAGCTCCTGCCTCCCTACTCAACCGTCCCCCCTTCTGGGTTGCCAGCTTCCCTCTCTTCTCCTTGCGGCTTGGTTCCCCACCCACCGCCCTCCTACCTCACCGCCACAAAAAGCAACCCCAGCAGCCTTCAGGCATGGGCCCAGTGACAATGCGGGTAGGAGGGAGCCATCATCATGGACTGGGGGTGGGGGGCCAGAGCTTCACTCTAGAGAACCTCCCCAGGACCTTGCGGGAGCCCCTCCTTGGGGAGCCCTTGATCCTGCTATAGAAGGCGACAGGAAGAAAGAGCTGCCTCTTTCTGGCTCTGGGGGGGCAATGTGGGGAGGGGACCATCACCTTGGCTTTGTGAGCCTCCCCTGTAAGCTTTCACTGGGACTCCCTTCCTCTAACCCCTCCTGGCTTATACTTAAGGTGGGTAGAACTTGGGTTTAGCCTGGCTTGTGTGGCTCTCTAGCTGCATGATCCTGGGCAAGTCACAGAACCCTCTGAGCCTGAAATTTTTCCTGTGCAAGAAGAGAATAACAACATTTACAGAGTTGTGCAGATTAAATGAGTTATATGCTCTAGAACATTTTGTAAAGCCTATTAGTGTTGCATTCAGTGAGGGGAACAGGCATGGGATGGAGAGGTGAGCTTAGGCACAAGGTGAAGAAGGAGTCAAAAGGACATAGAGGGGGACCTCCTGCGTCTCCCCAGCTGTCAGCTCAGGGAATTTCTCCATCAGGAAGCTGAGGATGGTTTTGGTGGAAGTGGTGGCTGGAGGGTTTAGGTGAAAGGACATTTCCATTCCAGGTGGACTCAGCTGAGTTCTCTACCTCTCCCTCTTCCCCTCCTCCCCTCCTTCTCTTCCTTCTCTCCTTTCCCCTGCCCCTCTTTCTCATCCTCCTCTCTCTTCCCCTTCTTCTCCTCCTCCTCTCCTTCACCCTCCTTCCCTTTTCCCCTCCTCCCCCTTCTCTTTCTCCTCCTCCCTCTCTCCCTCCCTCTCCTCCCCCTCCTCCCTCTCTTTCTCTATCTCTTTGCACTCTGACCTGGACATGGATATTTCTAGGCCCTCTTGCTCCACTGTGCTAGGGTCAGTTTCCCCCAAGGTGACCTGGTGGAGAGCTTGCTCTGCTGCAGACTCTTGGACCCCTGGATGAGTCCCTTAACCTCTCTGGGCCATAGAATCTTTTGAGGGTACATTAAGAAAGTGAAGCCTTGCATCCTCCAAAGTCCCTTTCTGTTCTAAACATTTTGCAATTTTCTTGGTGCTCTGTTAAAGTCACTTAACTTTTCTTGGGCTATTTTTCAGAGTGGGGTCTGGGGGTTGAGAGTTGGGTGCCTGCAGCTCTGAAACCTTTCCTGGGCCTTGGACGAGTAGGGATTTGGTAGCTTGGTCCATGGGACCAATCTTAGTTGCCACGCTTCCTACCCTTTGAGCCCCCAGTGGCCTACCAGCCAGGAGGCACCCAATTATTACTGGGAGTTCCTGAGGAGCAGACGGGGAGCCCAATGTTGCCCTTCCTGGGAGACCCCAACGGAGTGGAGACCAGGCTGCTTTCTCTGGGCAGAAGTGCGATGGGGCAGTGAACTTGGTAAGTACAGAAGTCCTCTGATGGAATAAGGTCTGTTACTTTCATCTGGGTGGTTTAAGACATTTTCAAAAATAGATGTTTAGAAATAGAAGAATGTTAAAGACAAACTTTTCTAATATCCACCTGTTTGGACTTTGGGCTAGAATCCAGCTCTTCTTGACTTTTGGGTCAAATTTCTTCCTTTGTGCCATGCTGGATTTTTAGGGACCAACCTTGGCTGCTGGAGAGGAGATAAAATGATCTGTCCTATATTCAGAGTAGAGGCCAATTGTGTGATAAGGCATAAGTAAGCTTTCCCAAGTTGCTGACAGGTGTCAGGAGGGAAGGTTGGACCCCGAGGTGTGGACATTCTTTTCCATGTCTGCTCCTGTTTCCCACCAAAAGCCTCAGGAAGAGACATGCCCTGGTCCCAGCTCAGCCCCAGGAGCACAGGGGTGCCAATCACCTGGTGCCTCTGCTGATCGAAGATTGAAGACAAAGCTGCCAGCAGGATGCTCAGCAGCCTGTCGATACCACAGAGGGAAGTGGTCCATGGTGAATATGCTGGCTTCATCCTCAGGAGTCAGGAACTTTCTGCAAGGAGAAAGATTTGGTACCTCCCCCTAAATCTGGGAATATGTTCATCCCTCTTTCTTTTTACACAAGGTCATCTTGGCTGGGCCAAGAAGAGAGATTCATCTCTGCCTTGGTAGAGTTGCAGGTAGAAAACATTAGCCCCTAAACTAGTTTTACCCCACACAATGTTCCCCAGCAATTCCTGCCTTTTCCAGAATCAAATGCTGTTGTACCTGATGACATATTAGTAGGTAGAGGAGTTATAGAGCCTGTATTGTGAAAGAACACCTTTTTTTTTTTTTTTTTTTTTTTTTTTTTTAATGAAAACTCCTTTGCCTGCAGGGTTTATTTCTTTGGGATATAGCCTAATTTCCTTTTGTCTGGTTAATCAGCATGTCTGAATGGGGAAACCATATAGTCAATTCTATCACTGCACTAATAGAAGGGCATAGATTCCCCCCAAATGGTTACTTCAAAAGTCATTGCCTCCAGGGTTTAGAATGCATTATGAGTTATCTTTTTTTTTTTTTTTTGAACAGCTTTACCTTGCTAATTATGGTTTTGCATTCCCTGAACACACAGCAGCCAGCAGAAGGGAGTGTTGGTCCAGAAGCAGAGTGGGAGGCAGGGAGAAAAGCTGGTTTGTGGATTAAAAAAGACACTGTGGATAAACCACAAGGTGGATAATTGAAGTTTGATTTTAAGAGTGCTTGGCTTACATATTCAAAAGAAGCTCTCCTGCACAATTCCTGAGCGGCCAGGTGTATCATGGTCTAGGTGAAGGGAGACCTCTGGAGTTGCATGGTGCCCACCATTTGTGGTGGCTGTGTTTGTAAGCCAGGAGGGTCTCTCTGTATTGAGATTTTCCTCTTCCATTCATAGAAGCCTTTCAGAGAGGATTTAGGGAAATACGAAGGATGCTTTTATTCCCTTCCTACTTCCAGGTGTGGTTCACCCTGTCCAACTTTGGCCAGCAATGACATGGATGTCATTTTCTGTGTGGGGGTGGAAGTGTAAGTGGATGAGGAAATACAAGTGGGTGGAGAGCAGGAGGGGTAGTAAGTGTGGGGAGGTCACTTCCCCACACTGCTCAAGGCCTTAGAGTGAATCTACGGTTTACCTACCAGATTTGGTCCGAGTCATTTGCTGTGTCTCTGACAGGGCCATGGAAAGGGTTAGCGAGACAGCGCTCTCCTCTGTTCACCTCTCTGGGAGTGAGGGGAAGTGGGTGAGGGAGAAGCAACTTTGTTTTCCTAGAAGGCCTCAGCTTTCAAGCAAGTATGGATCTGTAAGAGTCCCGGAAGAAGCTTAAAGATGGCACTCTGCGGCTGAGTGTGCTTGGATTCAGTGAGAGCAGCCATGTGTGGATGGGAGACTGTGAGGTGCCTCCTCACTGTTCTCCTCCAAGTGCCTGGTGGCCTCTGCCTATTTGAGTCTGGTGGTTTGTGGAGTGGCAGGTGGCTCTGTTCTCCCATCCTCCCCTTGCTTCAGTATTTGGTGGGGAGGACACCCTGGCAACCTGGTCTCCCAAAATGTAGGCTTTGCTGAGAGCAGCACTATTGACATTTTAGGCCAAATAATTGTTGTGAGGATGTTTAACAGCATCCCTGGCCTCTGCCCACTAGATGCCAGTAGCAAGCCCCCATCCCCTAGCTGTGACAAC
This sequence comes from Herpailurus yagouaroundi, assembly GCF_014898765.1. Lineage (NCBI taxonomy): Eukaryota > Metazoa > Chordata > Mammalia > Carnivora > Felidae > Herpailurus > Herpailurus yagouaroundi. The sequence goes on from NW_024412572.1 coordinate 7,604,928, forward strand.
CAAAAATGTCTGCAGACATTGCCAAATGTCCCTGGGGTGGGGATGGGGGAAAATACCCCCGGTTTAGGGGATATGTAAGTTGTTAACAAAAAAGGGGACACAGCCAAATAATTTTGCTTGTCACATAGACACTGGTCCCAGTGGGAAAAACAACTTCTGGTTTTCCCTTTATGGAAGTGATTAACCCTTCCAACTTTAGTTTCATCCACTCTCTTCTCTGACTGGGCTGCTGTCCCTTCTTTCTTGGGGATACCTCCAGGATGCATCTAAAACCTGGTGGAAGAGTTACTTTTCTGACCCTCCCAATCTGCAAGCCATAACCTTTCCACCCTCCTTGCATTGCTGGACTCCAAGAGTCAGCCTGACGACATGCCACAGGAACACCTTTCGGGGATCCCGCTCCCTCTCCAGCATGACTCACTTGTCGGAAACCTTCTCGGAGCCTACAAATAAGCTGCTTCTGAGGAGGCCAGCCCGGGTGCCCAGGAATGCCATGTCCACCACCTGCTCGGACTCGCTGTGAAGCAGACAGAACAGGTGTCATTATCATGCAGTGCAGTGACAGGACTAAGAAGAGGGCATTGGGGGCACGGGGAAGACCTGTGGGCCTCTCCTAGTTCCTGGCCTGATCTTCGGGATGGGGAACATGAAATGGACAGACACGTTGCTTGCTCAGGGGGTTGTACACACATGCACTGGCCATCCTCTGTGAGCATCATGTTTGTTACATCTGGTTGACCTGGCTCCCCTGGGCAGCATCTTCCCTTGTTAATGGGGTCCCCTGGGCCTCTGCCTTTCTGCTTTTTTTTTTGCTCCTAATTTGTCCATCCAGGTTTTAGGGGAGTTGGCTCTGGAGGACAGAAGGAATTCAGGAAAAGAGATTTTGTCCTGGGACCTCAGGAACAGGAACTTCTCATGACCGACACATACATGACACCTCACAGCTTTAAAGCCCTTTTCACATGTTTACCTTATTATTGAATTGTGAAAGGAGGAGAAGACACTGTCTACATCTACCTATGGGAACCCAGTGAACTTTATAACCTTGCCAGCAAGATTTGAGAAAGAAAATCCATTAGCTAGCTGGAGTGTAACTAGTTTTTCTTATGGTCTCAAAGCCATACTTCTGCGATGATGGCACCAGGGGTGGGAGTCATCACCTCTTTTTTTTTTAATTTCAGCTTTTTTGAGGTATAACTGATATACAATTGTAAAATTTTTAAGTGTTCATCATGGTTATTTGATATATTGTGAAAGGACTCTTCCCATCTAGTTAATTAACACACCCATCATATTAGGTATTTTTATCTTTTTTGGGGGGGTGAGAATATTTGAGAATATTCTCTTAGCTAATTTCAATTATACAATACCGTGTTAATCAACTACAGTCACCATGTTTTACATTAGATCCTGAGGCCTTATGTGGCTTGTAGTTTAAACTTTGTACTGACCTATCTTCACCCAACCAGCTCACAGCAATCACTTTTCTTCTCTCTGTTTCTATGGGTTTGACTTTATTTTATTCTTTTATAGATTCTCCATATAAGTGATATGATGTAGTATCTATCTTTCTCTGTCTGGCTTGTTTCACTTAGCATAATGCCTTCAGGGTTCATCTAGGTTGTCATAAAGGGCAGGATTTCCTTCTTCTTCATGGCTGAATAATATATTTTTGCATATATATATATATATATATATATATATACCACATCTTCTTTGTCCATTCGTCCAGTGATGACATGTTGTTTCCATATCTTGGCTATTATAAATAATGCTGCAATGAACATGGGGGTGTAGATATGGCTTCAACATAATGGTTTCATTTCCTTTGGATAGATAACCAGAAGTGAGATTGTTGGATAGTTCTATTATTAATTTTTTGAAGAACCTCCAAACTGTTGTTTATAGTGGGTGCACCAATTCACATTCCAATGGTGCACAGGGGTTTCCTTTTCTCCATATCCTTGCCAACACTTGTCTTCTGTCTTTCTGATAACATTCTAACATGTGAGGTGATACCTCACTGTGTTTTTGATTTGTATTTCCCTGATGATTACTGATGTTGAGAACTTTTTCATGCATCAGTTGGCCATCTGTAGGTTTTTCTCTGGAAAAATGTCTATTCAGTTCCTTTTAAAAAAATCAGATTGTTTTATTGTTATTGAGTTGTGTGGGTTTTTAAAAATATATTTTGGTTATTAACCCCTTATCAGATGTAATTTTCAAATATTTTCTCCCATTTCATAGGCTGCCTTTTCATTTTGTTCTTTTCCTTGCTTGGCTAGGACTTCCACTACTATGTTGAGTAACAGTGGTAAGAGCTCCTTGTTCCTGATCTTAGAGCAAGAGCTTTCAGCTTTTCATCGTTTTTACTACTGAATATGCTATTAGCTGTGGGCGTGTTATATATGGTTTTTATTTAATTACTTCTAACTTTATTAATATTCATATGCCTAGCCCAATTTGCTGCAGGAGACTACCTAATTTCTCTTAGTACCTAGATTAGCGGTTTTAGTGAGTGTATAAAGTAGTCAAGCCTGACGCAGGGCTTGAACTCCTGAATGCTGAGATCTTGATTGAACTAAAATCAAGAGTCAGATGCTTAATTGACTGAGCCACCCAGGCACCCTGGGTTGTTTTTTTTTTTTTAATCAAGGTTCAGCTGTATGGCTATTAGGGTATCCCTAAAGGAATATTGTGAAGAAGGTTGCACCATGCAATATCAACTGATAGTACCTGGAGCTGGGTTGAAACACTTGGTCTACATTCTGGAAAAGCACCAAGGTCTGGAGATGTAGATGGGACTGCCTGCCTACCTCTGATGTTGTAGTAACCAGAATTTCCAGGGGTGGGGCCCAAGGGACTCTTTCTCTGAAAATCTGCCTGATGCAATTTTTTACTCAAAAGTAGTACAGAATAGTCTAATGAGACTCCTGCACCCATAAATTAGCTTCAACAATTACCAGTCTATGCCAATATTGTTTCATCTACAGCCTCCTGCAGCCCTCAGATTATTTTGAGGCAAATCTCAGATATCATTTCATTAATAAATATTTTAATTTCTATCATTAAAATATAAGGAATGGAAAAAATCATTAATGACATTATCACATCTAAAAAAATCCACAATTCCTTAATAGCATCAAATAATCCAATAATCCACAATCCTCATGACTTTTTTAAAGCTTATTTGTATAAGAATCAGACTAGGGTCCACAATTCATATGTCTCTTTTTTTTTTTTCTCATCTCTCCCTCTCTCATTTCTCAATCTCAATTTAGATATTTATTGAACTGTAATCCACTTGCCATACAGTTCATCCATTTAAAGTGTGCAATTAAACGGTTTTTAGTGTATTCACAGAGTTGTATGGCCATCACCAGTCTATTTTAGAACATTTTCATCATCCCCAAAAGGAACCGCATACTTGTTATCAGTCATGTTTAGTCACTTTCAACCTTCCTTTCTCTTCTTTCCCTCTCTTCTTCTCTTTGCAATTTATTTGCTGAAGTAGGTTGTTGGTTCTGTAGAGTTTCTGCATTCTGGGTTTACTGATCATGATGCTGTGGTGTTATTTAGCATGCTCTCTTGTCCCATGTATTTCTTATAAACTAGCAGTTAGAGCTATGGGTTTGACATAGGTTTGAGTTATAGGTGGTGTGTTCTTTGTCAAGAGGCGCACACTCTCTCATTGACCAGAGGTTGCAAGACAGGATTCTTCCTTATTTTATTTGTACCTGAAATACTTGATTAAAGATAGACTTCTCATCAATATTTGGTTACCCTGAGATGCAGCTTCTACAGGAGAGCCAGGATAAATAATTGTCTCTCTGTTTACTTGCCAGTTTAGAATAATGAGTTGGTTTCCTAACATCTTCTGAAGATGATCAAAAGTCTTTTTTTCTCCCCAGTATCATTGTGAACACAGGATTTTAGCATACCTAATATGTTTTAATCCACTGCAGTTGTCATTGCTTTTGCTGCTCTAATTTTTCCACCTTTAACCAGTGAGAGTCGCTTCCAGTTGGCTCTGGGGTCTCACTGGCACAATCTCATTATAGTCTTCAGTAACTTCTTGCTTCTGGTTATGACAAGATACTCCTGGCTCATTTTGTACATTTGTCACTGTCCTGAAATCAGACATTTCTCCAAGGATCGCTGACTCATTTTAATAAGAATTTCTTAATATGCACATTGAAAGTCCACAATCTGGGTCTGGGGTGCTCACTGAGGTTGGTCTTTTCAGTGTACAGGGCTAGGATATCCTTTTTGTTTCTTTCAGAGAAAATAATCGTGAGTTCATTGGTATTTCCAATTCGTATTCAGCAGTACATCTTAACTTCTTTGATTTAAAAAATTTGCATCTCTTTTTTTGTTTGCTGAAAACCTTGGTTCCTAATGACATTAACACAATACTATTTGCCCTACCCATCTATATAGTTTGAGAATAACAGTGCCAATGTTGTTTCTAGCAATGTGGTTATTGAGCACGGTTTATGATTTTATTTATTGTTTATGGTGTGTGTTTTTAAGTCTGTTGAGGGAATTCATCTATGTACAGTTATTTCATGAACTTGATACACAGGTTTATTTGTTTCTTTTGTTTTCAATTTTTTAGAGCTTATTTTTTATTTTTTATTTTATTTTATTTTTTAAATGTTTTTATTTTTGAGACAGAGAGAGACAGAGCATGAGTGGGTTAGTGGCAGAGAGAGAGGGAGACACAGAATTGGAAGCAGGCTACAGGTTCTGAGGTGTCAGCACAGAGCCTGACGCGGGGCTCGAACTCATGGACTGTGAGATCATGACCTGAGCTGAAGTTGGACGCTCAACTGACTGAGCCATCCAGGCGCCCCTAGAGCTTATTTTTTTAAAATTTAATTTTGTTTTATAATGATATAAAGCATTTACATCGTTCCAAAGTCAAATATGCAAAATGAAGCATATTTATAAGCCTGTCTTTCACTCTCCCTAAAGTAACTTTTGTTTGCTTGTTTATTGTTCCATTAAACATATATGTGTGCATATGTACATACATACATGTGTCTATGTTTATATATGTGTAACTATGAAAATATATTTGAATTTCCTCTTTTTAAATAAATAGTGGAGGTGTTATACACACTTTTCTCCATTGATGAGACCATTCCATAACAGTTTATAGATTTCTCATTTTTTACAGTCACATAGTATTTCATTATGTGGATCTACCATGGTTTATTTAACTAGGCTCCTGCTGATGGATGTAGGTTATTTCCTATCTTTCACTAAATGGAGCTGTAACAAAAAGCTCATGTAACAAAAAACTAAATGGAGCTGTAACAAAAAGCTATTTTTATTAGTGTATCTTTGGAATATGTTCCTAGAAGTGGTCTTGCTGAGTCAAAGTGTAAATGCATTTTTAACTTGTTAGATATTGCCAAATTCTTCTCCATAGCCCTTGAAACATTGTGTATACCCATTGACAATATACAAGAGCCTGATTCCCCACAGCCTTGCTGGTAGTGCATGTCAACAAACTTAGATGGTTATCAATCTGATGAGTGATGAATATAACCTTGGTACCGTTTAATACGAATTCCTTTTATTATGAGCTATATTGACCATTTTCTCATATATTTAAGGGCTATTTGTATATATTCTCAGAACTGTCCATATACCTTGGTAATTTTTCCTATAAAGTGGTTGGTCTTTTACTTCTCTATTTTCGAAGTTCTTCATTTTTTGAGAATAAAAGATTGTAATCTTTTGTTTTTTAAGTTGCAAACATTTTTCTGGTTTGTCATTTATGTTTTCACCTTGCTTATGTTTTTATTGTTGCCAAATAAACATTTTTATGTTGTTAAATTTATCAGTCATTCTCTTGTTTCTGAAGTTTGAGTCATCATTGGGAAAGATTTCCTAATTCTTAGATTTTAGAGCAACTGGCTCATTTTTTTTTTTTTTTAGTACTTATATGGTTTCATTTTTTACATTTAAATCTCTGAGTCATTTGGACTTTGTCCAGGTGTATGGTGTGAGGAAATAATACAATTTTATCATTCTCCAGATGGCTCTCAAATCAGTTATTAAAGAGTCCATTTTTTTCCTCTCACTGGTTTGACATGATGTCTTTGTCATATACTAAATTTCCACATGCATTTAGATGAATTTCTGGATTTTCTATTTTTTCCTCTTCGTCTGCCTTTCTATTCATGTGTCAGTACTACACTTCATAAATTACATGTTTTAATACCCTGGGAACACAAAACTTCCTTTGTTGCTTTTCTTTTTCAGGAATTTCTTGACTATTCTTTCAAATAAACTTTATAATCAGTTTATCTGGATCCATAAAAATACTGATTATGTTTTTATTGGAGTTGCATTCAACTTACACATTAATCTAAGGAGGATCAATGTCTTTGTGATGTTGATTCTTCCTATCCAAAAACACTGAATACCTCCCCATTTGTTCAAGACTATGTTTGTGTCTTCCAGGAGTGTTTTAATATTTTCCTTATGTAAGTTTTGGGATATTTCTTATAGTTTATACCTAGGTGTTTGATTACATTTTATTTTTTGCCCTCTTAAATAGGAATTCTCTAGTGATACTTTAAGTTTAATTTTGTTTTTATAGGTAAAGGATATTAATTTTTGGATGTCCATATTATAAACTATTACCTTACTAAATTCTGTTATTGTTTTACTAGCTTTCCTATAAATTCTTCTGGGGTTTCCAGAAATATAATCATATCACCTTCTTAGAGATAATTTACTTCTCCCTTTCCCTTCTCATTGCTTCTAGGTGCATTCTCTTGTTTGGTTGCACTAATACCTTCCGACCTTGTTAAATAGTAATAAGAATATGGGAATGCCTATCTTAGTCTTGTCTTTAGTTAAGAGAGCCTCTAGCCCCGTTCAGATGTTGACTTTCATGCTTAGGTCAATTTTAACTTTATTGATTAGTTTTTAAAAACATGCATGGATATTAACATTTGTTCAAATATCTTTCTGCATCTATGAGAGTGATTATATGACTTATCACCCTAGCTTTATTAATATGCTATTTTATATTAATTCTCCAGGTCTTCTTTTCTAATATACACCTTGGTTAAGAATATTTATTCTTCAGTGTTTCTCAACATTAAAAACGTCTCTGGCTATGGGGCACCTGAGTGGCTCAGTCGGTTGAGCATCCGACTTCAGCTTGGGTCATGATCTCACAGTCCGTGAGTTCAAGCCCCGTGTCGGGTCTGTGCTGACAGCTCAGAGCCTGGAGCCTGCTTCCAATTCTGTGTCTCCCTCTCTCTCTGCCCCTCCCCTGCTCATGCTCTGTCTCTCTCTCTGTCAAAAATAAATAAACATTAAAGAAAAATTTTTAAAAAAATGTCTCTGGTTAATCTCTGAACTTGGAAAGATGAAGATCATGCCCCTTCTCTCCAAACCAGTGATCCAATCCCCTGACTGCCTGGTTTGACTCCAACTTCACCACTTGTGAGGCATATGACCTTGGGCAAGTTGTTTATCACACCTTACCTTGGTTTCCTCATCTGTAAAATGGGGATAATGATAGTACCTACATTGGAAGGTGGTTATGAGGTTAATATACACTAAGTACTTAGTGCCTGGCCTGCTATATTCTTTTTATTTTTTCTAGCTTCATTTAATTTTGTATATGTAATACATTTACATGGTTCAAAATTATACCAAACAGTTATAAGTTATACAGTGAACTATTTCCTATTTGCACTTTCATAGACTTTATACACATACATGCACACGCGCACACACACGTACAGATATACTGTTTTCCCTCCTTTTATAGAAATGGTTTCAAACTGTACACAGTAGTCTGCATCTTGCTTTTTAAAATAGGTGGTTGTTTCATACAAAATTCTATTCTTTTCTTTAGGAGAGCATTAATTAACTTGAGTGTCTTAGGGGAGTTTGACATCTTCATGATGTTAACGTTGAATCTTCCTATTCAGGAACAAGGTGTAGTCCACTGTATTCTTAACCTCATTAATATCTTGTACCCTCCCAACACACATGCGTGCGCAAGCACACACACACACACACACACACACACGTGCTCACACACACACCATTCATTTCTTCTTTCTACCTATTCACTAAACCTGATAGCACAAGATAAATATCAGCAAAAGGAGTGAGGAAATCTAAGGCAGTGGTAAAGGCCAAGTTTGTACTTCATAGTGTCTTGACCTTATGTGCTGGAAATTGGGTCCTGCTTGAACCACTCTTTCCAGGGTACTTGGCAAACAGGCTTACACAGCTACAGACCAACCCCGAGAGAGAGGTGTTCTTGGAACGGGGCTGCTGCAGTGTGGGTGGGGGATCTGGAGCTATGCCAGGGGGACCCACATTTGATGCTTTTCCAGAGGGGAGAGCAGCAGCACATGTGGGATGTGGAAGCTGTGCCAAGTCCCTGCTTTACTGGGGCCCATGTGAAGGAAGCTCTCACTCCTCCCATGTCTGCCCACTGTCATCACCTTCATCTTGGACCCAGTTGTCTCCTGAGCTGCCAGCCAGGAAGTGGGAGGGACCCTGACTCAGTCAAGGGAATCCTAGGGGCTGGAGCTGCTTCGCTCCACAGAACCCTCAGCCCCACCCTGGACTGACATACTCAGAGGTGTTGAGAGCCATCGCTGTCCAGTAGGCTTCCATGGGGGCCGTCACCACCGCATCAAGCAGTACCTCCCGCACCAGCTCCTCATCGCCTGGGGACAAAATAAAAGGAGACCAAACCACTTATTTCCTCTATGATGTTGAATACAGCTCATCCACCTTTGTAAGGAATCCCGACTTCAGGGAATGGGATGTGTCTCATAAACATGTATCTGGGACACATAAAACCATCTATGTGAGCTTGAAGAAATCATGTCATCTCCCTCAGCCTTCACATCCTCAATCCCAAACAACATGTGAGCAGAACTGATTTCTAAGGCTCTTCCCAGTTCTGGTATTCCGTGAGATTAGAATCTCTCAGGGACATCAGACCTTGCCCTGAGCCCAGGCTACCTCTCCTTTCTGCTGCCATCCATCAGTCTGCAACTTGATCATCACCCTCCCAACACACTGGCCTTTTGCCAGTTCTGTGCACGTGAATTTGCTTCAGAGCCTTTGTGCATGCTATTCCCTGGTCTGGATGCTTTCCCCCAACTCTTTGCATGTGTGGCTCTTTTCCCTCTCTCTTTAAAAAAATTATCTACTTTTATTTAGGTGAAATCTATGTAACATAAAATCAACCAATTTAAAGTATACAACTCAGTGGCATTTAGTACATTCACAATGATGTGCAGTCATCACCTCTGTCATCGCCCCCAAAACAGACCCTGTACCTGTGAAGGCACTCGGGTCACTCTTTTTTTATCCTCAGCATAAGTAACACTACCTGACAGAGTTGGGCGCTCTATAGGATCCCATACAGTATCCTACTCATGGCACTTACCACAATTTGGAATAACCTACACCTACACACACATGCTTGCTTCTTTGTTGTGTGGTTTCTCCACTAGATTACAAGCTCCATGAGAATAAGGGACTCATCTGGGTCATCTCTGTAGCTTCAGTGCCTACCCCAGGCATGGCACAAAGTACATGCTCAGTACTGATTACTGATGGAGTGAGTGAATGGACAAATGAATGCCCTTTTGGGCCAGCATGGAAGCAAGGTCCTGTCTTAGGGGTGACATTTGTGTGTCCCTCTTCCAAAGAGGAAGAAGAGGGACCCTGCTGAGGGTGTGGCCCTGTGGTTTCACCAGTTGCATTTGTGTTGGGGAATTTAAGTTTAGCCTAAGAGCCAGGCAGTGGAAAACTCTCACAGACCACAGGCTACAAGATGCCATCTGGCCAAATGCTCTCCTTTGCTGAGATGAGGACTTTAGAGTACAGAGCATCAGTATCAGCTAGATGGTAGTAGGGACAGATCTAGGGGCAGGCTGCTGATGCCCTTACACTGTGTGAGTGTCTCTTTGAAGGCTTAACAGTGCCCGGTGAAAGAGGCTTAAAGCAATCTCAGTCCCTGACATGGGGACACACTCATGCTGCCACAGTGCCAGGAACTTAGACAACTTCGTGGTCCCATAGGGAGGCTAGTTCTGCCTTTTTCTTTGAAAATCTCCCTGTTCTCCCTAAGCCATGGGTGGGTTCCAGGGATAAGGCTACTTGGCAGTAAGTAAAGTCCTCAGTGGCTTAGCCATAAAAAAGAGTGAAATCTTGCCATTTGCAACAATATGGATGGATCTAGAGAGTATAATGCTGAGTGAAATAAGTCAGAGAAAGACAAATACCACATGACTCCACTCATATATGCAATTTAAGAAGCAAAACAAAGAAAAAATAGGCAGACAAAAACCAGACTCTGAAATACAGAGAACTTGGTTACCAGAGGGGAGGTGGGTGGGGGATGGGTGAAATAGGCAATGGGGATTAAAGAGCACATTTATCATGATGATCACTGAGTAATATATAGAGTTGTTGAATCACTATATTGTACACCTGACACTAATATAATACTTATGTTAATTAGAACTAAAAAAAGTTGACAGTGATAATGAATGTGATAAGATGTCAACAAGTCAACACTTAAAAAAAACCACACGTCAAGACCTTACCCATCAAGGTTAGTGTATTTTTTTTGATTTCACTTAAATTTCTTATATTATTTTTGATAAATGGTATATTAAAACTCACATGTAGTCAAATTTTTTAAAAAAGAAAAAAGTAGACAAAACATAAGAGACTCTTAAAATACAGAGAACAAACTGAGGGTTGCTGGAGAGGTTATGGGTGGGAGGATGGGCTAAATGGGTAAGGGTCATTAAGGAAGACACCTGTTGGGATGAGCACTGGGTGTTATACATAAGGGACAAATCACTAGATTCTACTCCTGAAACCATTATTGCACTATATGTTAACTAACTTGGATGTAAATTAAAAAAAATAAATAAAATAAATAAATAAGTAAAGAAAGAAAGAAAAAAAGAAAAAAGAAAGTCCTCGGTGGGCAGGGTCAGCACTCACACTCCAGATCTGGGTCCTCCCCTGTCAGGAAGCGGACTATGGCCTCCAGCTGGCTGAGCTTCCGATGGTCTGGGTCGATATCTGTGATGCAGTAGATCCTGGAGCCCAGGAGAATCAATGTTACCTCAAGAAGATTCCACCTTTCTCCTTCCCATTCTCTACTCTTCGTGAACAGCGAATTTCCCACTTACCAGTCACTGGCTAGGGTCAGATCTGGGTGAAGCAAGTCATGCAGGCCTGAAACCAGAGTTCACACTCAGTACGGTGCTCACCCACTGTTGTGAGGATGTGCACCTGAATTGTTTACAAACAACTGCCAGGAAGCTTCTCTAGGGAAGGACTGGGTTTTATTCTTCCTTGTTCTCAGCTCGGAGTAGGGACTCAACCCATAGGATGGTGCTGGGTTTGTACAAATCATGCCTTTGTCCATGTTGCTCCTGCTTCCTGAAATGCTTTTCTTCCCATTGTCTTGTGTCCAAATCCCACCTATTTGGATCTCTCAAAGAGCTGATACTTTGAAACCAGTGGTTTTTGCTTCATCGTCTGCATTGTACCCAACTGAGTTAAATGGCCAGTCAAAAGTAGAACTCAGAGATGGGCCAAGTCTGTTTTGTGTAATCTCTGTAGCCTCTTGCTGTACCTACACTAACCGTGTGCTTAGTGTAGGTTTGTTGATTGAATGAGTAAATGAACAATTGCCCTACTGAGCACCTACTCAGTCCTCAAAAATAGGTGCTCAATTGAGGTTTGTTAAATTGAAGGAAAGGATGATAGGAATACCAAGGGGAAATTTGTGGAGTTATTAAAAGGGGTACTGGACTGACATAGACATAAGGCAAATAGCTACAGGGTGATGTTCCTTTCCCCACAGTAAGCCTGGTTGAGTCCATAATTCCAAGTCCTGGGATCACTGGTTGGTCTCACCCATGGAAGTTGGTCTCTGTCCCCTGCAGGAATGTGCCCTGAGAATATCTAAGTACAGAAAGAAAAGTATAGGAAGAGAGAATGCACCATGGAGGCCCAGGGAGTTTGATCGTTTTGGGGACAGTGGAAGACAGGGAAGGAGTGTGGTCTAATACCATGGATGTATGCTGTGAAAGGGTGAATGCAGAGGTCACATGGGAGCATGTGGCTTGGCACAGGGGGTCTGCCAAGGACAGCTGCTGGAAAAGTGACATCTACACTGGGACATGAAGAGTGGGTCCAAGTTAGGTGGGCTAAGAGGGTGGGCACTGGAGAAGAGAGCATTTCAGGGGAGAGCAAAGCACATGGGAAGATCTTAAAGCTTAGTGCATGGAGAAATGACCAAAAATAGAAAAAAACCCTAGAAGGCCATTAAAGGTCATTTAGCAGTGACACAATCTGATCTAGCATTTCTAGATGGATCTCTCTGGCAGAGATTTACAGGAAGAGAGAGGCAGGGAGACCAGTTGGAGGCTGCTGTGGTTATCCAGGAGAGAGGTGACAATGACTAGGGCGGTGGCAGGGATATGGAGACATGAGATGCACTCAAGAGATGATAAAGGAAGAATGGACAGAATGTGGGTGTTAAATGGAACTGTGACCAAACCATCCCAGGACTTCCTGAGATATCCCTGAATCCCGGATATTAGTTTTGTTCTCTCAACGTGCTCAGGCAGCTGTAAGTAAAGAACAGGTTGGGTTAGGGAGGGTGGGGACCTTGTCCCCTATCCTTCCCCACCATTCCTTGCTGCCCCTCTCAGTTCACTTCCCATAAGTTCCCTACTATGGGTTCAGCTGTGTCCCCCCCAAAAGATATGTTGAAGTATGAACCCCACTACTTGTGAATGTGACCTTATTTGGAAATAATGTCATGGCACGTATCAAGTTAAGATGAAGTCATTAGGGTGGGCCCTAATCCAATATGACTGGTGTCCTTGTACAAGGTTAAATAGAGAGACACAGATGAGAAGCTACATGTGATGGGGAGGACAGAGACTGAAGAACTGTAGCTTCAAGTCAAGAAATGCCTGGGGCAATCAGGAGGTAGAGGCCAGGAAGGATCCTGCTCTGGAGGTGTTAGAGGGAGCATGGCCTCCAGAACTGCAAGAGAAAGCATTTCTGTTGCTTATGCCACCCAGTTGGTGGTACTTTGTTTTGTTAGCCTTATCCAACGGCTACAGATTTGCTCCTTTACTCTTTCCGGCCTCCTTTGTCATGACTTAGGTGAAATTCAGCTTTGTTCAAAGAAGAAACATATCCCGTTGACCTACCTCTTCTGGTCCACCAAAGCTTTCCACAATGGCAAGTCTTAGGCTTTGCCGGCTTTGACAACCGACTGGCAGATCCTGCAGCCCTGGCACACAGGACACACAGACCCCTTCTCACCAGGCAGCCTTGCTCTGAGAGTTTGCTCAAGTCCAGGACCTGGGAGACTCTGGCTCTGCCCCAGGCTGGCCCTGCTCAGTGTCCCAGGAGAATCCATTTTCCTCCCACACTGGCCACCAGTACTGGGCACAGACCCACCTTCTTCCACAGTTGTGTTCCCCAGGAGGATGTACTCTCCATGGCCCCTGGACAGCACCACTCCCAGGCTATGGGGAGAACAGAGAACACAAGTGCTCAGCAGCAACAAGGGCCAAGCAATGTCCAGCCTACTTCCTTGGCCTTCAGCAACTTGGACTCTATGAATGTTGCCCCTGGCCTCACAAGTTGTCTCCTCTAGAACTAAAGCAGCAGTTCTATGCTTCCATCAACCTCTCTTCCTGAGAAGGACTCTCAGTTCTGTAGGTCAAGACCCCCATCACCTACCATTTAATTTTATTTATTGAAAAAAAATTTTTTTAATGTTTACTTATTTTTGAGAGAGACAGAGACAGAATGTGAGTGGGTTAGGGACAGAGAGAGAGAGGGAGGCACAGACCCAAAGCAGGCTCCAGGCTCTGAGCTGTCAGCACAGAGCCCGACGCGGGGCTTGAACCCATGAGCTGTGAGATCATGACCTGAGCCAAAGTTGGACAATCAACTAACTGAGCCAACCAGATGCCCCATCACCTACCATTTTAGACAAGATTCATCCAAAACCTCTCAGGGACCTCCTGAAATGTGGAGAGGTTTCTATGTCTCACAGGCTTTCACAAATAGGAGACTGCTTTCCTGCCTGGTGAACACCACCATGCCCTCCTCTCTCTCCTAGTAGAACACTGCTGTTAATGTTTGCTGAATATCTGAATTACGGGTATATCCTAGAAATTCTGAGTTCATTTGTTTGGATGGAGCCAGGGCATTGACAGTTTTGCAAAATTCCTCAGGTATTCTAATGAGCAGTCAGGTTGGGCACCACACTTTATTGAGAAATGAGGTAATTCAGAGATAAGGGCTATTTGTTTCCTAAGCTGTATAATGCCTCATGTTGACAACAGTTGGAAGGAACCAAAGAGATTTTCAGATTTGATCTTTCATCTTACAATCTTTTACACTGCATCGCTTTAAGATCTTTAAGTAGATTATATCCTACAAACCACAAAGAAGTAGCTACTATTTTTACCTTCATTTTACAAACAAGAGTCAAAGGCAAAGAGAAGTTAATAACTTGACTAAGGTCACACAGCCTGCTAGGGGTGCAATTGGGACCCAAACCCAGGCAATTTGGCTCCAGACCCTGCAAAGTAGGATACACTGGCAAAGCAGGTCTAGACCTCAAGTTTCCTGAAGGCAAGCCTGGGGTTTTTTTCTGTTACCATAAAATTGCGAACTAAATATGAGTAAATTCATTCCCCAGACCTGGAATTTCTGCTTGGAGTTATTGGAATTTATGTTCCAGCCATCCCACATCTCCCTTCCAAATAAAACATGGGTCCCTCACCTGAAAGGTGTGTCACTGATGTCTGTGAAGAAGTAGTCATTGGTCAGGAAAAGAACTCTCTTCTGAAAGAGAGAAAAGAAAAGGAGGTTTGCTGGAGAGAGAAGTGCCTGACCATGCCACTTACCTCCTCACCTAATGCCCTTGGCTTTCATTGTCTCTGTGCCACTTCCTTCACCTCTGACCCCTTTCCCTGACTGCCAGGGGCATGCCAGGGCCATGGTCACCTTGTTGACCACCAGGCCCAGCAGGCTGTAGCCTTGGGGCTGCCTGATTAAAGGACCAATGTCTACACCCTTGCTGTCCCACGAAGTGGCTGTTAGCCATTGTGAGGCTATTGTGTGCTTGAAATGTGCAACTGAGGGACTGAAGTTTTAAGTTTTAGTTGAGTTCATATAAATTTAGATAGCCAACATGGCTAATGGCTACTGTATTGAACAGTGCAGGTGTGGACAGCGATGCTAGGGTTCATACAGGACCAGCTGGTGCTAAAAGCTTCTGGAGCTCATTTGTGTATGACCCACCTACAACCTCCCCCTTTCTGGAATACAGTCGAGGGAGAGGGAGCATGATTCCCTCCACTAACCCCTTCCCAGGGCTACGTCACTCTTTTACAACTTCTTTTTCCTTTCAAAGTTGCCATCTTTTCAGTTTCAGTAGAATTGTGTAAGTTAGGGCATCAGGTAGTTCACACGGTGGTTCAGGGCCTGGGCTGGGCATCAGGCAGACCTGGATTTAGAGCCAGCTCGGCCACTTACAAGCTGTGTGCTCTTGGGTGAGCTGTTTCACTTCAATTCTAAGCTTCAGAATTCTCATTTGTAAATCAGGATTAATAATAGCACCCCATGCATAAGGCTGCCATGAGGTAGTGAGTGTGACTTTAATGGAGAGGGGTGGGTCCAGGGAAGAGCAGGATTTGCTCTGGGGTCTGAAGTCCTGTGGATTGTCCTGTCCATGAGAAGTTTATGCTGTTGGGAAAGCCACATGTTCTTATTCCCTTCACTTCTTTCTGGCTTTTAGAATAAGATGTCCGAAGGGGGTGCAGTGGAATTTGGGTGGCAAAAAAGTTTGTTTCTGGAAGAAACCAGCTTTAGATCAAACCTGAATGAACAGTTTTCCAGCACCAGCCTCATCCCCACAATGTTCCTGCCTCCACTGTCTCAGTCAGAGCCTCCCTCACAGTGGTGCTGGGGCAGTCGGGGGCCAGGAAGGGCTGTGGTGGCCTCAGGAGCCCGGTGTTCCAAGATGGGGCTGGCTTGAGGGTCAGAACTAGAGATTACCTTTAAAATTTTTCCTTTTTTAAACAGTGTGGAGGTTCCTCAAAAAACTAAAAATAGACCTACTTTATGACCCAGCAATAGCTCTGCTAGGAATTTACCCAAGGGATACAGGAGTACTGATGCATAGGGGCACTTGTACCCCAATGTTTATAGCAGCACTCTCAACAATAGCCAAATTATGGAAAGAGACTAAATGTCCATCAACTGATGAATGGATAAAAAAATTGTGGTTTATATACACAATGGAGTACTATGTGGCAATGAGAAAGAATGAAATATGGCCCTTTGTAGCAACATGGATGGAATTGGAGAGTGTGATGCTAAGTGAAATAGGCCATACAGAGAAAGATACCATGTGGTTTCACTCTTATGTGGATCCTGAGAAACTTAACAGAAACCCATGGGGGAGGGGAAGGAAAAAAAAAAAGAGGTTACAGTGGAAGAGAGCCAAAGCATAAGAGACTCTTAAAAACAGAACAAACTGAGGGTTGATGGGGGTTGGGAGGGAAGGGAGGGTGGGTGATGGGTATTGAGGAGGGCACCTTTTGGGATGAGCACTGGGTGTTGTATGGAAACCAATTTGACAATAAACTTCATATATTGAAAAAAAATAAAATTTTTCCTTTTTTGATTTTTTTAAATTTATTTTGAGAGAGACAGAGACAGTGCAAGTTGGGGCGGGGCACAGAGAGAGAGGGCGAGTGAGAATCCTAAGCATGCCTCATGCTGCCAGTGCAGAGCCCAATGCGGGGCTTGACCTTATGAAACCGCAAGATCATGACCTGGGCTGAAACCAAGAGTCGGACGTTTAACTGACTGAGCCACCCAGGGGCCCCTCCTTTTTTGATTTATTAAAGAAAAAGGCAAAATGTACAGATCTTAAGTGTATTCTTCCATTAGTTTTGATAAATATATATATACCCATGTAGTTACCTCCCCAGTCAAGATATGGAATGTTTGCATCTTCTAAAAATCTCTTTGCCTCCTTCCAGCCCATCCCCACCCCACCCCTCCAAGGGTGAACTCTGTTCTGAATTCTATCACTTTACATTAGGTTTGTCTGTCCTTGCAGTGTGTACCTTTTGTGCTTGGCTTCTTTTGCACAACATAACATCTTTAAGACCACCCGTGTTGTGTGTATCAGCAGTGTGTTTCCTTCTGTTGCTAAGTAGCGCTCCAGTGTGTGGGCATGCCAGCTTGCCTTTACATTCACCTATTGATGGACATCTGGAGTGTTTCCAGTGTGGGGCTATACTGAGCAGCTTTAGCTGCTCCAAATATTATTGACAAGTCTTCTTGTGGACATGTTTTTATTTTGCCTGATAAATACCTAGGAATGGAATTTCTGGGTGATATGCTAAAAGTGTTTGCCTTCATAAAAAACTGCCAAACAACCTTCCAAAGTTGTTTTTATTATACTTCCACTAGCAATATATGAGTTCCAATTTCTCTACATCTTTGCCAGGATGTGGTGTTATCTGTCCTTTAAATTCTAGCAGAAGGTATGGAATGGAATCTGACTGCAGCTTTAGTTTGCATTTCCTTGATGACTAAGGATGCATAGGGTCTGCTCAAGTATTTTGCCCATTTTTTATTGGGTTGTTAGTCTTTTTGTTAACAATCTGTACAAGTTCTTTATGCATTCTGGACACAGTCTGAGCCTTGCTTTTTCATTTTCTTTTTTTTTTTTTTAATTTTTTTTTCAACGTTTATTTATTTTTGGGACAGAGAGAGACAGAGCATGAACGGGGGAGGGGCAGAGAGAGAGAGGAAGACACAGAATCAGAAACAGGCTCCAGGCTCCGAGCCATCAGCCCAGAGCCTGACGCGGGGCTCGAACTCACGGAGCGCGAGATCGTGACCTGGCTGAAGTCGGACGCTTAACCGACTGCGCCACCCAGGCGCCCCGCTTTTTCATTTTCTTAATGGTGCCTTTTGATGAGCAGAACTTGTTGCTTTTGATGAAATACAATTTATCAAATCTTATTTTATGTTTCGTGTTCTTCATGTTTTATCTAAGAAATCTTTGGATAAGGGTGCCTGGGTGGTTCAGTCGGTCAAGCCTCCGACTCTTGGTTTTGGCTCAGGTCATGATCTCACAGTTCGTGAGACTAAGCCCCACACTGGGCTCTATGCTGACAGTGTGGAGCCTGCTTGGGATTTTCTCTCCCTCTCTCTCTGCTCTTCCCCCCACCCCCCACTCTCTCTCAAAGTAAATAAATAAACTTAAAAAAAAAAGAGAAACCTTTGGATAACTTCAGGTCGTAAAGATCTTCTATGTTTTTTTTTTTTTAATTTTTTTTTCAACGTTTATTTATTTTTGGGACAGAGAGAGACAGAGCATGAACGGGGGAGGGGCAGAGAGAGAGGGAGACACAGAATCGGAAACAGGCTCCAGGCTCTGAGCCATCAGCCCAGAGCCCGACGCGGGGCTCGAACTCACGGAGCGCCAGATCGTGACCTGGCTGAAGTCGGACGCTTAACCGACTGCGCCACCCAGGCGCCCGATCTTCTATGTTTTCTTATAGAAGACTAACACTTATTGCTTTTACATTGAGGTTATGATCCATCTCAAATTAATTTTTCTTTAAAAATTTTTTTTAAGTTTATTCATTTTGAGAGAGAGCAGGGGAGGAGCAGAGAGAGAGGGAGAGTGAGAATCTCAAGCAGGCTGTGCACTGCCAGAGTGGCTGGAGCCCGTCATGGGGCTCAAGTCCATGAACTGTGTGAGATCATGGCCTGACCTGAAATCAAGAATCCTACACTCAACTGACTGAGCCATGCAGGTGCCCCTCAAGTTAATTTTTTTTATGGTGTGAGATATGGCTCACTATTTATTTTTTTCATACATTTATTTAGTAGTTCCAGCACCATTTGTTAAAAAGACTTTCCTTTCTACATTGATTTGACAAGGTGGCTTTGTTGAAAATCAGTTGACAATATGTAAGTTTATTTTTGGATTCTCTATCCCTTCGTCTATTCTGGGTTCTTTTTGTTTGTTTGTTTGTTTGTTTGTTTGTTTAGAGAGCACAAGCAGGGGAGGGACAGAGAGAGGGAAAGAATCCCAAGCAGGATCTGTGCTGTCAGTGCAGAGCCCAGTGTGGGGCTCGATCTCATGAACCATGAGATCATGGCCTAAGCTGAGATCAAGAGTCACAGGAGCTTAACTGACTGAGCCACCCAGGTGCCCCTATTTTGTCTATTTTTATGTCAATACCACCCTGCTTGGCTACTATAGGTTTACAGTCAGTTTTGAAATCACATAGTACGAAACATCTAAATTTGTTCTTATTTTTCAAGGTCATTTTGGGCATTATTTAGGTCCTTTACATTTTCATATAGGTTTTAGAATCACCTTCTCCTGTTCACTTCTTATGCTATATCTAGAATAAGTCTGTTCAAATTTTGATTGGGATTGTATTGGATCTACTGGTCAGTCTGATGGATGGAGAATGGATGACTTAGCAATATTGACTAACAACCTGTAAACATGGTTATATCTTTTTATTAATTTAACTTTTTGACATTCTTTCTGCAACATTATGCAGTTTTGAGCGTAGAGGTCATATATGACTTTGTTAAATTTATTCGTAAGTTTTTTATGTTGTTTGATGCTATTGAAATTTGAAATTAAAAATAATTTATTTCCAATTGTTTGCTGATATATATAATGCAATTGATTTTTATAGTATTGATCTTGTGTTCTGTCAACTTGCTAAATTTATCTGTTAGTTCTAGTAGTTGTTTTGCAGATTCTTGGAATTTTCTGTGTAAACAATCATCTTGTCTATGAATAAAGACAGTTTTACTTCTTCCTTTGTAATTTTTGTGCCTTTTGTTTCCTTACCTATTGTAAGGATAGATCCTTGCAGGGTCCAGTGCAATGTTGAACAGAGGTGGTGAAAGCAGACATCTTTCCTTTGTTCACACTTTTTGGGAGAAAGTGTTTAATATTCCACCATTTAAAGTTAGCCTTTTCTTAAATTTTTTTCAACATTTTTTATTTATTCTTGGGACAGAGACAGAGCATGAACGGGGGAGGGGCAGAGAGAGAGAGGGAGACACAGAATCGGAAACAGGCTCCAGGCTCCGAGCCATCAGCCCAGAGCCTGACGCGGGGCTCGAACTCACGGACCGCGAGATCGTGACCTGGCTGAAGTCGGACGCTTAACTGACTGCGCCACCCAGGCGCCCCTAAAGTTAGCCTTTTCATAGATGCCTTTTACCAGATTGAAGAAGTTTCCTTTTGTTTCCAGTTAAATTTTGTCAAATGCTTTTTCAGCATCTATTGAGATGACCATATGGCGCTTTTCCCTTATGCTGTTAATGTAATGAATTATATTAATTGACTTTTTTGAATGTCAAACTAGCCTTATATTCTTGGGATAATTCCACTATGTGCTATCATTGCCATTTATCTTATACTTGGGTACATTATAAGCCCTACAATACAATTTCAAAACCTTTGCTTTAAATAGTTGTCTTTTTGAGGAGTTCAAAAAAGTCTCATATTAGTGCACACATTTACCATTTCCAGTGCTGTTCATTTCCTCATATAGATCTGAGTTTCCATCTGTGTCATTTTTCTTCAGCCTCAAGAACTTCCTTAAGCATTTCTTATAGGGCAGATCTGATGGTGATAAACTCTGTTCTCTTTTATAAGAAAATGTCTAAATACACATCGTTTGGAAGGATATTTTCTCCATACATAGAAATTTGGGTTGAGAGTTTTTTTTTCCTTTTGGCATTTAAAACATTTTATTTTATATTGTTTTTGATGAGAAGTCAGCCATAATTTTATTACTGCTTTCCTCTAGCTTCTTTTAAGACTGTCTTATATCTTTGATTTTCAGCTGGTATATTATGGTGAGCCTAGATGTGGTTTCTTTTTCTTTTTATCTGCTTGGGGGGTTGCTGAAAATTTTATATCTTCTGGGTGATGTTTTTCACCAAATTCAAGATATCTGGGGCATTCTTTTTTGCAAATACCTTTGTTCCATTTCTTCTCCCTTCTTCTGGGACTCTAAGGACATAATGCCAGACCATAGGTAACTGAGGGATAATTTTTTTTTCAAACATTTTTTCAAAATTTTCTTTGTTCTTCAGAATGGATAATTTCTATTTATCTGTCTTCAAATTCACTGTCCTTTTTTCCTCCAACTGCTGATAAGCCCATCCAGTAAAAATTTCATTTCAGATATTGTACTCATCAGTTTTAGAATTTCCACTTGGTTCTTGTGGTGGTTTTATATACTGTGTCAAATTAACTAAGCTGGATCTACATTTCCAGACTTACTTCCCTGAATGGTTCCAAGTTAGGGCTGGCCAAGAGAGAAGTTTGCATGAGATTTGTAAGGCAGAAGGGAAGTAGCAGCCATTTTACACGCTAAAGGTAAGTATAGCATATCGAGCACTTGCAGCTTGCTCTGATCTCTGGGCTTTCCCAACAGAAACTTTCCCCAGCTGCCACTGGATCTCCTCCTTCAGTTTTCCTGAGATCTGAGCCTGGTGACTGTGCAGCTCCACATGAATGGCATTAGCTCTTTCTTGCAGATTGCCCATATCCTTGAGATTAGAGGTAGTGAGAGACAGATGTGGGTTTTAGTTGTGCTTATGCTTCCTATTTTTCCTCATGGGTTTCAGTCTGTTCTTGTTCCCTCCCCTGCACCCCCCCCCCCACCATTTCATCCAGCTTTCCTTTCAAATCGCTAGTCCTACTGACCTATGATGACTTCAAACTCACCACTAGATGCAGAGACACCAGCCTTACAAACTTCTTTACCAGCAATAACAATCTCATAATGTTTAACCCCTGGCATAAAACCCTATATTCATATCACTTGTAGTGGACCTACTTTGATTAAACCCCAACCATTTCTCTGCTGAGACTCTCCATTTATTCACTCATTCTGACTGCCCTTTAATTCCTTGTGCAAATGTGTTATATCTGCTATAAAGTCCTTCTAATCCAATAGCTGGTCATCTCTGGGTCAGTTTCTAAGACTGCTTTTTCTTTTAACTATTTGTCACATTTTCCTTTTTCTTCATGCACCTGCTAATTTTTATGCTATACTGGCTATTGTAAAGAATAGGTTGGAGATACCTTGTCTTCCTCTGACAAGTGTTGATTTTTATTTTAATCAGCAGATAAATAATTAGCTGATCACCTTGAGCATGTGGAAGCTTGGATTTACATTTTTGTTAGGGTGGGTCTGTTTCAACTTTGTCGTTAGGTCTAGAGTGAATCTCTTGGTCTTGGGACATAGTTTTTGCTCCTAAAGCATAACTCTTCTGTGCTTTCAAAGAAAATCCTGAGGTATTTACCACGCCTCTTCACCTTGGTGTGACTTAGACTCCAAACTGTCTTCATTACCATAGGCAACAGTTGAAATCCTTGTTCTGATTTTCAACTCTTTCAACTGTTGCTTTCCCCTGGGTACTTAGAGTCTCCCCTGCGTATATGTACTTTAAGGTCAGTCAAGAATTTGAGAGTAGTTTGTTTACATATATTAGGGCCAGCCCACCTGTAGGATCCCTTATTTCTAGGGTATTTTCTTTCATTTCAATACACTCTGAGAGCCCAAGTTCTGTTAGTTGATACTTCAAGATGGTAAATATAGCTTTCTGCTTGAATTATAGCTATTTCATTTAAACAGACTGGGGCATCCCTTAAGAAAAAAAAACCACATAAATGTGTGTTTCACCCAGTGTAGTTCTCTTGATTCAAGGGTTGAAGCTTCTTCAACCCTTGCTTCTGCCTGCTTTTGGCCACTTTCGCATGTCCTTAAATGTTTGTTTTTTAATATTTTGTTCAAATTTATAATTGTTATATACTGAAGAATTAGTCTATTGCAAGCTGCTCCCTGATAACTAGAATCATAACTTTGAGATAATCTTTTAAGGCTGAGGCAAAAGGAAGAGAGGAGTGGTGCTGTCTCTGAACCTTGTTAACAGAAAGAAAGAACTGGAGAGGTTTGGAAAATATGAGTAAAGAGGTGTCAAAACAATCTCCTCCTTTAATATATTGCCTTCCTTTGCTGGAAAAAAAAGTGAATGAGTGAGTGTGTAACACACAGAGAGAATGAGAAAGTGCTACAGAGCTACCCCCCTGAATCCAGTGCATAGGGATTAGAAGGTACTGGAGGAATATGCGGCAAATCTGTCCTAACTGACTATGTCAGTTGCTGGTGTGTGTGTGTGTGTGTGTGTGTGTGTGTGTGTGTATACACACCATGCACCCATCAGCAGGGCTAACTTGGAAAAATCTAAAGGCTAGTAAATAACACTGTCTGTCTCTCTTCCTCTCCCACTGCTAATTATTTGTTCTAAACTATCAAACAAGATGAAAATGATAAAAAGCGTGCCGGATAAGATACTTCAGGATATTTTACCTGTTTTTTCTTTCTTTTTCTTTTTTTTTAAATAAAGTTTTAAGTTAAACTAATGAACTTCATTCCTTCCTTCCTTTTATTCTTTGAGAGTGTGTGTGTGAGTGGGGGAGAGAGAAAGAGAAAGGGAAAGAGAAAGAGAGAGAGAGAGAGAGAGAGAGAGAGAGAGAGAGACTCTTAAGCAGACTCTATGCTCAGTGAGGAGCCTGATGCAGGGCTTGATCCCATGATCATGACCTGAGCTGAAACCAAGAGTTGGACGCTCAACTGACTAAGCCACTTAGGTGTCCCTGTCTTTTCTTTTAAACATGTCTTAGGATATCTGCCCAGGATGCTACTGATGGTTTAGAAATTATGATACCTGTTACTGGTCCACATTTTGGGGAAAACAGACAGCTATCAAAATGGCCAATAGGAGGCCTACAAGCCAAAGCTGGACTCCTTTCAATTTGATATCTTAGATATTGGCCCAGATTGTGTTTTCAATATTTTTGGAATTAAATGCACATTAAAAAATACAAATTCTTAGTTGTTTCCTTTAGATGATACATGTAACTCTTCAGTTCCCAGAACCACAAATACTGAGGCTTGTCTCTATTACTCACATTTCTGAACACAGCCTATCTGACCCCATAGGTTTTTGAGTTTGTGAGCCCTGCTCTAAATCTTGCTGGGTTGCCATTACTGTCTTGTGAATGCCACCATACTTACCTGTCTGGTGTTTAGGAAAAAAGGTCTAAATTGATCCATGGGAAGTAAGGATACATGTAAAATCCCCTAGAGAAAACAACAAAACAAACTACACCTGCCAGAAGGATGGCTTGAATGATGACAGATATTCCCACAATGCTTTAAGAAAGCTTCCCTTGGCCTAGATATGAAGAGTGTTTCTAGTGAGGAACGAGTTTGTGAGGTGAGACACACCACTGAGCTGCGAAGGATGAGATAGAGTGGCAGGCGAGAAAACAATGGAACTGTCTGTGACTCTTAAAAAGAGAAGACACATTGGGCAGACAGAGCAATTGGTAGTGAAAAAAATGTAGCAACATCGCAGAGTGGCCTCATAATAGATCAGAGCAGCAGGAGGCTGGATACCACAGTAGTGACCACATAGCAAAATGTCCTACACACACAGTGCAGGTGTGATGGCTTCTGAGCATGGAAGTAAAGAGATGAAAGATTAGAGTTGAGTTATGATATAATGAGGTGGAGGGAGAGGAGAAGACAATTGAATTTTAAAGATGGAAACAGAATTCTAAAGAGACTCTTGGGAAGTCTTTAAGGCTGGAGAGTGAGTAGAGAATTCAGGGCTACTCCTACAAAAAAGCCTTAAACATTAGTGGTTAAGAGTGTGGGGTCTAGGGATGCCTAAGTGGCTCAGTTGGTTAAGCATCTGACTCTTGAAATCAGCTCAGGTCATGATCCCAGGGTTGTGGAATCAAGCTCCATGTTGGGCTCCAGTCTGGGTGCGGAGCCTGCTTAAGATTCTCTCTCTCAATCTCTCTCTCTCTCTCTCTCTCTCTCTCTCTCTCTCTCAGAAAAAAAAAATTGTGTGGTCTAGAATCAGACACATGAGGGCTTTGCAATTAATCATCTAGATGACTGGGCAAGTTTTTAGCCTCTCTAAATTTCCTCATCTATAAAATGGGGATAGGATAGTATATACTTCATAGGATTGTGAATGTTAAGTGAATACTTATAACATGCTTAGTCGAGTTTCAAATAAATATTAGCTACCACTATTATTATTAGTAGTAGTAGTAAGGCATGAACACCTATGTGCTATGAGATGTGCATTATATCATGATCATGATCTGCATCACCCTACTTCATGTTAAAGCACCCACATGTCTGGAAGCTTTTGTTAAATAGCACATTTGACCTGGATGGTTTATTATCAGCAATGAACACATTTCAAAGGGATGGGCAGAAATTTGAGGAGAAGTTCAGACTGTCTGGATCTGGTTAGAACTCTTGCTCAATTGGTGGCTTTGAGAAGTGTGAAGGCAGCATGAGAACATTGGGCACTGGGAGGAAAGAATAGAAGACACACTGTACCTACTTTGTAAGTCAGTCTGAATTAGATATAGTATAGCTATATTCCAATCTATCTGGGAGTTGCTGTCTGCCATGTGCATGTTAAAATTTTCATTATAGCTACCTGAAATGTTTTGGTTGGGCTGGGCTAAGGAAGAGCTCCTTCATGCCTGTAAGCAAGAGTCTGTTGGGATAAAGGTGGAGGTACATGGAAGAAACCTTTACTCTTTTGGATCAGGAGAAAGAGCTGCTATAACTGGTGACATCATTGATATTGTCCAGTCTGCCTAAAGGAGGCTCTTCTCAGTCAAGAGCTTATAAAAAGCAGGCAATTGCCACAGAAATCAGATACTGGTCCCAGTGAAATTCAGCCCATGTGTCTAAAGGGAATGCAATGAATTGCTTTTCTTTTCCAATGCTTTCTTGTTTGGCTTCCATGGAGGTTTGTGTTTGTGGAAGAACTTGGGTCTAATTGTTGCAGACAGATGCCTGTGTTCTTTTAGCTGAGGCAGATGGGCAACAAGAGGAGGAGGTGGGGGTGGTTGTGAGGGAGGAGGTGACATTTGTAAATATGTCAAGGGACAATGAAAATTCACCACAAATGCAGTGGAACCTTTTAAATGAGAAGATGAAATGATCTTTTATAAATGATGTGTAGATCTGGGAAGACAGCAATGGCATCAGTGAGTGTATTGATTCTTGACTATCTGTGGTTACAGTGGATGAAAATCAGCTCTAAGGAGTGGCAATTATTTTCAACCTCTTCCCATATAACACGATTTCAAGAGTTGCTAACAATTTATAAAATTAACTGTTGCTTTTCCCCTTTCCATAACAAACAACAAAAGAGCCAAATAGCAGGCAGCATCAGGAAGAAAAAAGCGTTGTAAATGCCTTGAGCTAAACCTACTGCTTCTCTTGGTAGTCTCCAAAGAACTGATCATTTTGTGGCCTGACGTTTCTCTGGGGTTGATGCACATTTTGGATATACTCTCTAGTCAAGCCCCATAGACTACAGCAAGCACTCAAGACTTAAGCTCTAATTAAGCTAGGTCAAAGTCCCTTGTCACCTCCCCAAATCTCAATCAACTGGGAAGCTACCTTCCTGGTACCAGACCCTGGTTCTTTCCTTCGAGCACCTTACCCCTTTGTCCAGTGGAACCTTCACGTCCATAGAGAGAGACCCTGTTTCCCCATTGATCATGGCTGTTCTCAGCTTCAAGAGGAAAGATAATGGTATTAGTTCCCTGGCTCACACTGGAGGGCGGAAGGCACTGAGCTTTATTGACCAGACTGGAGGTGATCCCTAGGAATAGTTTCAGTTCTTCCCTTTTTCCTTTAAGCAGAATACACAGGAGGGAACATAGATATGATTCTAGGTTCCACTCAGCTTATAGTTCCAGGCATTCACCGAGATAATGCTCCCAAGTACACTGATGTATGAGAGAACATAGTGCCATATTACTGAGACACAGTTTTTTCTGAATGAGCTATTGACCCCAAAAGTCAGAATGAAATACCACTGGAGCTCAGCCTCTGTGGTTTACAGACATGGCTCATTCAGCCTCAGCACCCCCTGGGATTCAGTAAGATACTGCTATGTTATTACAGCAGTAATACAGAACTGCCTCTGGTCTGGACTTGGAAAGCCTCCATGGGGAGGAACAGGGTGGTCTCAGAGCTCATGGCCCCACAGCTGGCCTGAGTACTGGCTGTAGAGCTACACCAGCTTCTATTTCTCCTGCTTTCCCCACTCACGGTTTCAGCTCGGTCTTCCCACTCCACTTCAGAGAGATCCACGCTGTTGTAGTTAGGTTTGGGTTTGAGTTTCTTCCCGTCTCTGTACTGGAGTGGGCAGGTCATGAAGAAAGACATGAGGTTAAAACATAAGGCCCTGCTATAAAGCCTTACAGATATATTCATAAAATCAAAGAATCTCAGTGATTCTTTAAAGGTTATCTGGGTCAACCTTCCAGCTGATGCAGCATTTCCCTTCCCAACATTTGTGACAGATGGTTTCACGGCCTCTGAGTATTTCCCATGATGAGGAGCTCCCTATTTTGTGAGTCAGCCTGTTTTGGTTTTGGACAGCTCTAAATCGTTAGAAAGCTCTTCCCCATACAGAGCTGAAATCTGGCTCCTTGTTACTTTTACCCATTGGTCTTATTCTTTCTCTGGAGCTGCACATAATGTTTTCCACCTGACAACTCTTAAGGTTTGGAAGGTGCTTGTTACTCCTGACTTCACTTCTATAAGCTAAACATTCTCAGGTTGTAGATCCCTCAGGTCCCTCTGAATATGCTCTACTTTGTCCACGTCATTCCCAAAATGAAGTGCCCAGGACGAAAGTCAATATTTTAGATGGGGTTCTGACCAGTGTAGTGTGGGTGTGACCTGTGTGGACCAAAATATCGTATGGCTTTGACTGCTGCCTCTGATTCTACTGGATTTTCAGGGCAGCTACACTGCCCTAATGGCCCAAATAGAGTTTTCAGTCAGTTAAGTGCCCTTGGCCTTCCTCACATGGTACACTGTTAAATTGCATCTTTTCAATATTATGCTTGAGCATTGAATATTTTGCAGAACTTTCCATGCATCCTAATATATTCGTCTTGTTAGTTTCAGCCCATTGTTTATAATACTGCCTGAATACTAATTTCCTCCCTTAATGTATTATCCACACCTTCCAGACTTGGTGTCATCTGATTTCTATGTTTTCATCTTGATTGAATTCTTGAATGGGACAAAGCCAAGGACAGGCAGATTCTACAGTGCCTAATAAAGACCTCCCTCCAGCTTGACATAGAGCCATTAATCAAGTCTTTGAATGTTGTTGTTTTTTGGCCCTGACTTCCATCTCTCCCTGCCACCCTCTCTCTGATACCAAGACAGATATTGTCAAGGTACCTGCTACTAGGTTGGCAGCACTTCCCAGGTTTAGTTTAATAATAGATCAAAAAAGGAAACAGGATGGTTTATTGTCAGGGTAAATTAAGAATTAATCAGAGGGTCTACTTTTAGCAGAATGGGGCCCTGAAGATGCTTAAAAGACTGAAGTCCCCTATCACTGTGTATCTTGCTTCTGCCAGTTTTTTCTTTTTTCAAGAAAGTGTCACCTTATTTCTGGGAGATTTGCATGATAATGGCCCCAGTAGTATTCTTTCATTCTTCTCTTTTTCTCTGCACCCATGCTTGGATGATGCTTCTGTTCTTGGCCTTGGTGAAGCTGTGCTTATAGCAAACAGCACTGCCCTGCCATATTTTACACCAGATCTGTTTCTTTTGAGTAAGGTGCAATACTCGTCATTCATTTCTATTTTCTAATTCCTGATGATACATGAAAGATCATCTTTAGCTCATTTTATTAAAACCACAGTTCTACTTTGTATAACTTGGAGCACAGACAGAGAGATTTCAGGCCAGAAGTATGGCTCTTGATCCACTTTCAGTTTATTACTAGGCAAATCCTCTATTATTTTTATTTTTTAAATTAACTGTTATTCTTCTTAATACCTACCACAAATTGATAGTGCTTTCCTTAGGAATCTCATCATGGTGGCTTTACATAATAATGTTTGTTATGTAATAATATTCTACATGCTATTTTTCTCTAATCGTTTCATTTGTTCAAGTCTATTTGTGTATACTCTATTTCCTTAATTAGATATAACCTTCTGTTTATAGTATTCTCAGAGTGTTATAAGGTCAGGCACCCAGTAGGTCCACAATATTAATTGATTGGTTGAAGTCTTATATTCATCTAGATTATATAGATGGTGACCAATGAGTTTCTGACCATTGCCCTTCAATTTTACAAGTCAGCTCCATGATTGACATATTATTTTTTTTTCCTAGTGAATCATCTTATTGCCACTGGGAATGCTCCCTATAGAACCCACTGGTAGAGGTCAGTGACCCATTATGGGTTCAGATGCTTGCCCAGTAGAGTCTGAATTGGGAAGACAACATGGCTTCCAGTGTGCCCTGATCTCTACTATGAACTTCTATATTTTGCCTTAAATAGCTCAGTCAGTTGCTTTATGGACACTCAGTATCTATCTGAACCAAATTGAAATGGAATTTGGCTTAGAATGATTTCTTCAAGTGGTACCTGGGGCAGATGAGCCCCTTAGTAAGTTCTCACAAAGATGCTCTGCTTGGTATTGTCTTCAGCTGCCATTTCAATTTAGTGCTAAGGTTCAATTTAGGGCTAAGGTTCCTGTAGGACTTAACTGCCTTCTTCCTACTTCCCTGAACAATCACACTGAAAGGTGTGGCCATTGTCATCAATAGCAGCCAAGTGCCCAGACCAGAGTCATCAGGGAGCCCCTAGTGCTGGAGGCAGAACTTTTAGATAGAATGATGCAACTTTTTTGGTCATCAGTTGTTCTGTTGAATGCATGTGAAAATGTTCCCAGCCCCATGCATCAGGATGGAGCGAGCTAGGAAGGAGGCAGGAGTGCTAAGGAACATATCATCCCAAGACAAACTCTGGGGAGCCTCAGCTTTACTGCCCCTCCCCCCCCCCACCTCTCATGAGACTCTTCCCTTGCCATTTTTATTGTTAACTCAATGTTCACACCCCCTTGAGGAGGGGGCAGTCCCTGGAGTTCTGCTGATACCACTGTAAGACTCCAAGAGGAGTGTGGAGCAACTGAGGCAGTGACAGGAATGTAAGTGGAAGCTTGTCCTTCAGGGAAAACTGCACATTTCATTATATGCTTTCTGGACTGTTCATTAATCAGTTCACCTATTTTTTTGTTTTGTCTTTCCTGCTAGATTACAAACAGTTTGAAGATGGAAACCATGACTTAAATTTTTTTTCTTATATTATCTATTGGGTTCTTAAATGGAGCCCAATGTATGTTCATTGTTTTAACTGATTTTATGAACTGTCCCCAAATCCCATATAGTCAAGATCCCAATGCAAGTAAGATCTGTACCTACCAGGGGTCGGAGGTCAGGATGTGAGAGAATGTAGCCATTGTTAGTGTTCAAAAAGGCATATCCATGCACTCCGAGCTGCCAAAACAACAGGGATTGAGGGGCGTCAGACCTGTTGTTTGGGCTGGAGAACTGGAGCTGGGTGAGGGTTGGATTGCAGGACTATTAAAGATGGCAGCTCACAGCAGTGAGTTTTTCAAATAAGAATATAACTGAGCCAGCGTCATGCTTCTAGCCATTGAGTCTAAATTCCTTTCTAAGTTTTAGTGTTTGTAGCAGCCACAATAATGCATATGATTACTCAGCCTCTTCCCCATCACATGTTCTATCTAGGTGCTTTGATGATTTAATCTCATTTGTTCCCCAAACAGGACTGCATGGCATGGAGGAGCAGATTGAAAACTGAGGCACCAGGAAGGGAAAGAACTTTCTGAAGCCCACAGAGCAAGTCAGAGCTGGTGGTGACACAGGGTCCCAGAAATCCAAACCACTGCCACCAGGCTCAGTGCCTGTACTTCTCTGTGGGGTGGGATTGAGGGGCCCCATCCCAACTCTGGGCTTGGCTGCAATGCCTGCAAAAAGACTCCTGAGCCTGGTAGCACAGCTCCCAGGGAGCCTGTGACCCCCCACTCAGGCATCTGATCCAGGCTCACCTTGTACCGGGGTGCCAGTTTCATCAGCTCTCTCAGGGCCACATCAGAGCCCACCACACCCAGAAGAATGCCATGGGATCGCTGGAAAGAAAAATACCTGGTTCAGGGGAAGGCCAGGCTTCCCTGTGCACAGGGCTGGACTGGACCCTTGGCCTTCCCAGAACCTGGAAGATATAAGCCACTTCCTTATATGACCCTTCCTCTGCAGTTGGATTTTAGGCTGAGCTCTCTGGAATAAAAATCTAGAACCTACCGGAAGAGGCCCCAGGAGAAATCTCAGCTCCAGGGAAGATTAATTTCCAGTATTAATATTTAAATCATAATATTTAAAAGAAATACAAAGTTGAATAAAATATTAATTTTCATAGCAGAGGCTGAGTATCAGAATCTGAAGGACCATAATCTATGGATGCTCTGAACACACAAGGCCTATAAGGAAACATTTTCTGACCAGAGGATGGAAGTTCTAGAAAGTCCTTTACCAGAGGCCTTTACAAATTAGAGGCTGTCCAAACTGGTAGGCTAAGTGTTGTTTTGCCAGAAAGTTGGCAGGTGACTTTTCTAGCCTTATATCCTCAGGACAGTGGTCCCACGTGCAGAGAAATAAGACAACCCCAAAATGACTAAGCAGAATCAAGGGGTGAGTTTGGGAAGTATGGACCCCACTCCACCTCCCACCCTCACTCACCTCCCAACCAAGAGATTCTGATATAAATGGTTGGGCATAGGGCTTGGAATCTGAATATAAAACCCTTCTGAGGTGGTTCTGATGCCCATCCAATCAAGAACCATTGGTCTAATGATGCCAGCCAGGGACCCCAACTTTTAAAATCTTCTAGAACTTCTCAGAGAGCAGCCACTCACCGTTTCATTCTTCTTGCTGAAGACTGGCATGGCCACAGTGGTGAGGAGCATCAAGCTCTGTGCCTGTGTAGTGAATAACTGCCAGGGAGGAAAAAGCAAAGGACAGAGATCTCAGAGTCCATAGTGTGGAGGACCCACAGTCACCAATGTCAACTATCGCTGAAGTGTCACCTTCCAACAGGAAGACGAAACCACAAGTGAGGTTCCCCTTCTCTGCAAAAGGACAGCTGGCAGAAATGCTGAAGGAGAGAGGTGGGCTGGAAAGGGGACCAGGCCAGTGTCTCTTAGCAACGATAGTCTTAAACCAGGACAAGTGTCAAAACTCCAGAGCCCACAACCCAGCTCCCAAACATGCTCATGAAGTACTCTTGTCTTGGCCATGCCAACGATGAGCATGAGCCATGGAAGGGGCACATCACACACATGCCCAGAAATCTCTGCTATGGATCCAAATGACAGCCCAGGGCAGTTAAGAGGGAGAAGGACATTGACACAGAGCCACCCACAAACACAAGCACATGCATGAGGAAGCATAGCTCAAGGGCAGGCATAGTTGTAGCTGACCTCAGGGTCACTCCCAACACACATGGGACAGACCCACAACCTCTTCGTCACTCAGAACACCAGAGCCACATCATTCCACACCTCCCAAATGGCCCTCCTCCCTGACTGCCTCATCTCATTGTGCAGCCTCCTTCAGCCTCCTTGGAAGGGGGTCTGCACAAGCACCCCATGAAGCACCACTTCTTATCATGAAGATAGGTCCTCACAGGTGGCATGCACAGGTATGTTTAATATGTGTGATCTTCATCAGGATCAACCAAAGGAGGGTGCTGAGCCATGGAAGTCTATAGTATACTTTCTTGGAGAATGAATAACTTTTAAAAAATTGAATATATTTGACATATAATATTGTGTAAACTTATGGTGTTGCTTTGATACATTTACATATTGTCACATGATTGCCATTGCAGTGATGTTATTTACATTACATAATTATAGTAAGATATTGTCTATATTCATTATACTATGCATAGATCATTAACCATCAAGTCTCTTCCCCTTCCTCATCTGATTTTTCACTTCAGAGTTTGGAAGTAAGGTTTTCTGAAAGTGAGTAGTTTCAGTTAACTAATGTTTTAGTAGCTACTGGAACCGGGAGGACCCTGGGGTTGACCAAGGGGATGCAAGAAGCAGCCTGGGTCCCTGATGACCAAGAAGCTCCTCATCAGCTCTGGGATGCCACCTCTAAAGTTCTTTTACATGAGAGAGAAGTACACTTTTCTCTTATTTAAGCCACTATGTTCAGGTCTCTCTCAATCCCAGTCTGAGACTACCACTGAAGCAGATGGCTATGTATGTGATATGATTTGAAAAGTGCCAGGAAGGTCCCTCTTGCCCCCACACATCTCATCTACTTTGGCTATCTATTCCTTTGTGTAAATCACTGCAACCCACAGGCAGTCTCTGAAAGTGCAGGAAGGGGAGCACCTGATGAAGCCATAGTATCTTGAATTACTGGTTGGCTACCTTTCTTCCTGAAACAGGTAGGAGAGAAGAACAATGAGGAGGTGAGGACAATGGGAAGAAGTGGCACAAGTCTGGAGAAAAAGGGTTCTATCCATGGAGAATAGCCTTGGGCATGTCTGCTCACAGGGTTTCTGGGCCTCTGGGGGTGGCATACAATGGGTCTTCTAGTGGGCTGAAGGTATTCACCCCTTCACGCCATCTCCTGAGGAGGTGCTCTGCTCACCCCTCTCCTGACCCAGGAAGTTACCTATTACTCCCTGGGGCCCCTAACTCTGGAGCAGGGTCAGGCCCCCACCTTGCTGTCCATGTAGGCTTCTGTCCAGGTGATGTCATGGTCATGGTTGATGACCATGGGGCGGCTGAGCACGTGCAGGTACTCCATCACGTTCTCCTGTGCATCTGCCAGTGTGGAGATCTGTGTATAGTAGCCTGGCAGAGGAAAGGGTTGTGTGGTTGTGAAAAGCTGGGGGTTCAACTTGGAATCACTCTGCAGGGCCCACAAATGCTCCCCCAGCTGCTCTCAGCTTACAGGTTGGGCTCTCACTGGGAGCTGCCCTGGGCCACAGGGAACTACTTCCCCCAAGGTTGTGTCCTTTCCCGCGGGCAGCTGGAGGCCAGTGGTGCTGCCTTAATCTGGGAGAACTGTGGGGGGACCTCTCAGTCCAGAAATGCCACAGGAGCAGCAGGGGCCTTGTGGCTCTTTTACCCTCTCATGATTATGCCCTCCTCACTTCCTTACAGGGTCATCTCCCAAGAGCACCCCCTCCTGCAGGCAGCTCTGTATTGGGGTCCAGTCTAAGACAGTAGCTTGGTGTCCCCTAACCCCCCTATCTCTGACTACTGTCCTTCCTTGTTTACAGGGAGGGGTGCAATAGACTTTTGGTTGTAGCCACAGTGATATTTAAAAGAGCAAATGACTTATAAGGCTCTGAATGCCTTAGTACATGTTTACCTGTCTGGTCTCATTGTGCATCACTTCCCACAAAACATTCATTCCACCCTCCAAAAAGTGAAACTGCTTTCCATTCCCATCATGCTCTTATCTCAGACCCTTTGAACATGATCTTCACTCTCTCTGGAACACTCTTTAATGCTCTCTATGTTGGCTGACTCCTACCGTTCTCTATATCTCAGCATAGACACTTCTTCCTTTAGGAAGCCATCCCTGCCACCTCCAAATGGGGGAAGTGGCTCTCCCATCACTCTCCCAGCCCCTGTAAGGTCTGTGCCCCTCTGCCCTTACAGTTTATATCACCACTGATGGCTGATTTGTCTGTTTGCTCTGCTGGACAGCAACAAGAGCAAGACTGAGTCCATCCTGACCACAATTTGGAAACTTTGCCAGGCATGACAGTACATTCTCAATAAACTTTGGTCGAATCAATAGGGACCAAGTTGGCATTGCACAGCCCAGATCTTTGGCTCTGGCCAGAGACAGATGAGGACTGCACCCAAAACATTATTCTAAAGAAAATTATGACCCTCTGCTTTGTCTAGAAGCAGAACCAGAGTAAATGGACTTAATTTGCAACAGAGGAATGGAGGCTAGACATCAGAAAGAACTGACATTTAAACTGTAGGTCTCACCCCTGCATCACTCTGTATTATGATTCATACAGGCTTTATTTGAAGAGAGAATTTTCTCTTCTGCAAACACTGGACAGATGACCTCTCAGTTTCATTTCAGTGACTTTATAAGTTAGAGTCCTGCAGGGTAATCATGTATTTACTCAAGGTTTCCGGAGGCAATCTACATTTTGTCTAGATTTTTCCAAGTTAGAAGGAGGGGCAGATACTGTTATCTTGACACAGTACCTCTGTAAGGCCCCAATACAGGAGCCATGGCTTAGAACCTCCGATGACTGGGTGCAGGCTGCAAGCAGCTCTGCTCACACACCACCTACCTTTGTTGTTGCATGCAATCCACTTCATGCGGTCAGCAAAAGTCACTTCTCTTCCAATCAGATAAGTGAAAACTCGAACCTAATCCACAAGACACAGATGCACTCAGCAGACATAGATCCTGGCCATAAGTAGTGTTAATATTATTTATGTGAGTCTTGGATGTCAGGTCAAGCATTTTGCTGACTTTGAATTCTCCACTCTCATCCTTTTGACCAGAAAGGACCCTGAGGCCTAGGCAGCAATGGGACTTGCCAGGACCATGGTAATGTGAGCCAGGTATAGCGTGGAGGGTCACAGCCTGACAGTTTTCATCTGAACACCACATCTGGTCTCTCACCCAGAACACTCTCTCACATGAGTCCTCTGTGCCTAGGGTCACCATAATTTTGGAACACCAATCTGGGACATTTACCAATGTGTCTAATGGAGCAGGACATTTGAACTCAGGGCAGGCCTGGTTTTTCTGGGCACCACTGGTTATCCTATGCAGGCAGTAAGAGAACGCTTCCCTTGGCCCCTTCCCCTGCCCCCTTGACTTCCACCAGAAGGGTAACCTTGCGGTCAGGCCAGTTGTACTTCTCAAATACTGGCTCATAGTCTTCCACAGCCCCATCGGTGATTAGCATGATGGCCTGGTTGCAGAGGCTTCCTTGCCGGGCCTCTTGGAACTGTGTGGGGAAAGGACAGGTAACATGACTACAGCCCAACTGTCCCCCCCACACCTCCACCCCGTCTCCTAACCCTTTACTCTCCTGGAGCTTCACCAGGTGTCGGTACCTGCTTCAGGATCTGGAAGGCTTCAGTCAAGGCTTGGTTCACGACCCCCACACCCTTGACCATCAGCTCATCTACAAGCTGTTTGAAATGCTATCATGGGTAAGAAATTAGAGGAGAGTCAGTGGAATGATGGCCAAGGAACCTTCATCTGTGGTCTTAATTTCAGAGGCTGTTTAGAGCTATTTGCCCAGAACATGACTACAGGATCCATCTCTTCATGATCCAGCTAATTTCATGGCTGGACCCCACAACAGATGTTTCTTAAATGCCCCCAAGATAAACAGAAAGACTGCAAGTGGCTAGGTGCAAACACATCCCCACTACTGGAAGGAAATGCCAAGTGTGAGCCCATCCAGAGCAGGGAGGACAGTCCAGGCAGACCTGCTGGGAACCAATGCCCAGATCCCCAGCATCCTCAGCACCCAGACCTACATATCCCAATGGTGAGCATTTCACAGAAGAAACCATGGAGGCCGCCAGGGGCTCCAGTGTCCAACCCGAGGCTGGGATTCAAGAAGAAGCCAAACTCAAATTCTCCAGTCACAGAAAGAAGGATCTGTGACCTGCAAACTTTTCCTTTCAAAAAAGTTACCACATCCTCTCCTCCTTGGCCTTTGAGAAAGACTCAATCCAATGGGTTTGAACTTCTCTTCCTTTTGGGGAAGCTCTTCATGAGGACTGATACAGTGGAAAGACCCACAGAGGAGGCAAAGAGGGAAACTGAGTCATGGATAATCCACAGAGTGAAAAAGCAGTTCTGAATAAGTGAGATTTCCTTTGGATGGGAGGTCTCTCTTTGCTCACTATTCTGATAAGCAGGCAGCATATTTATGAGGCGATTTCTTGGGGGTATTTACATGGGTAACTGCTTTTCCCTCTTTCCAAGTGCAATGGGAATAAGTAAAGGGGGCCGTCAGGAAGTCTGTTCAGGTGACTGCCCACCATCCTAATCAAGCAAGGGTTCAGAAGCATCAGGCACTCACCTATGGTGGACACTCACCTCGCGATTGTCCCGATCTGCCTGGACAAGGATCCCTTTAAAACAAGGCTCGAGGTAATGGATGTAGTCACTGTACTGGAGTTGCAGAGGGCAGAGGGGACAGAACAGATAGGATCAGTTTGGAAGCTCAGGAAACTCACAGGCTAACTTGGCACCTGTGTAATATTATCTTGGAGTACCCTATGCTTCTGGCAGTTTTTCTGAGTAGAGAGAAGGGGGTACAGAGGACAGTGGGGCTTTAACTCTAAAAATTCTCCTCAAATCCTGGTCTTGGTCTTCTCAGATGGCTGAGTGATGTCCATCTCCTAGAATACACAGAGAACCTGAAGGCACTGAGAGAATTCCTTTGGTCTCCACCCTTAGGACAAGACAAAGTGCCTTCCACAAGAATCCCAGAGCCTTCTAGTTCTTCTATGTTCTGACCCCTCCCCAATGCCTGGGTATAGGGATTAGGAACTGAATTCTTTTACCTTTTGTCTTGCATTTATGATCAAGATCCTCTAGCTGTCAACAGGGAATGGGAAGGGGGGAAATGAATGACTACTGCCCTCTTTTTCTTAATCTCTCCATTTCCCTATAGTTAGAATTCAAATCTTGAAGATGTCTTTAATCTACTTCTGTTTAAATACAAGAGGGAGAGAAAGGGAGATGATGGTGACATGGTGGTAGGAGTGCAGGCAGATTATAGGGCAAGTGCTGGGGTGTTTTTGGGGAATGTAAGGAACAAATGTTTCTCCTGCCTCTCCTCCCCGAAAGCAGGAGAAGGGTTGGGAGAAAGGTGGGGCAGGCTCTGCAGGAGGAGCACACTCCCACTCTTGTGGGAGACTGAGGCCTGTCCTTGTAACTGTCCTGTCACTGCTGCAGGTCATGTCTAGGGATGGAAAGGTGGTGGAGTTGGGGAGGGCGAGGTCCAGGGGTGGTGTGGGTGGGTAAATGATGCAGGCCTCAGGGGAGCAATTCAGAGATGGGGGAGGGGCCCTTCTTATGCCTACAGGATGAACATTTTGAAGTTAGACCATTTTGCCTTGGTATTTCTTTACTAGATATATAAATTCCATTGAAGACAAGCATTTTCAGCAATGTGACAGAATGATGGGGAAAGCTTTGGATCAGGTGCCTTCAAATTGATGCCCCCAAGGTGGCAGTCAACTCTGCCTCCTTGGAGGGCTGAACTGGTCTGCTCTTTCATTGCATTGAAAGCATTCTTCTGACTTGTTATCTTCCCATTTCTTTCTGCTTCATCCCTCTCCTTCATTATTTTTCTAGGACAGGAAGACCTATCCTGTCTAGAGCTATCCTCAGGAAGATTTGCCATGCAAGCAGGACCAAGGTCTGCTGGTCCCTTTCTAGCCCTCACTACCTACATTCCCCTTCTCCTAATGTGTCTGGATTTGGTGGGACGAAGAAGATGGGGGACTGGGAATGTAAAAAGCAAGAGTGCAGGGCTCACTCATCCTAAGCATAATGGAGAGGCTGTTCCAGTGATGGGTACCAGTCAAGAGCACATGGATGGGGGTGAGTTAAGTATCTGCTCAGGGCAAGTGTCTCTTAATTTTTATTCTCAGACTCATCTGAGAAATTGATGAAATCTGTGGAGTCAGAAAAGTGGATGCACACATTTTACACACAATTTCAGAAACTCTGTGGATCCCTTAAAGCCCATCCTTGGTCCAGTTTAGGTTAGAAGCCCCAGCTAGAAGAGAATCATTCTACAGTGCGAAGCATCAAGTGATTGTACGTATAGGTCATTCTAGTGCAGGCAGAAAGATTTTTTTTCTGAGGAGAGCTATTCTAGAATAGGAAGGCACATTTACCGCAATGATATTAACAAAATCATTCTCCCCCAGTGTGTCCAGGATGGTGGAGATGGTGTGCTTGGCGATAGTCATCCGCAGCCCCTTCATGCTGCCACTCGTATCCACTACAATCACTATGTCCTTGGGAGAAGTAGCAGCTTGTATATACCTTTAACAGAAAGAAAGCACAGGCCAATAATGGGAAAACTAAAGCCAGAACAGCCACCCAACTGAATCTCTTGTTATTTCTATTCAGATTGTGGCTCAGGTGTACCCAAGGTTCAGGGCAATGATCCATCAATGCTAGCTTTTATCATGTCCCATAACCACTCAGCACAGTTCTAAAGCCATTTTGGGGTCAAAAGTTGGGACTGTGCTCATCTAATGGACGTATCAGGTGGGAGGAAGGTTCAGTCCCGGTGGTAACCCTTGTCCTTTTTGTTTTGGACCAGCCAGGGTCCTGGAGGGACAGGCAGCAGGAAGGGAGAAAGCTGGATTTCACCCTCAGATTCCATTACAAATCTGCCAGAGGAGGGGTGTGAAGGGAGGGGAGAGTCTGGCAGAGGGTTGATTTGGAGACAGCTCAATGTGCTGGAAGGAGGTTTGGGGTAAGAAAGACAAATGTGATGAATCCTAGAGCAAGGGCAGCTGCAGAGAAGGGAAATACAGCTGGCAACTCTTCCTGCTTTTGCATTGGGTTCAGGTTCTACACACCTGAAGCCCTTGGCTGGTGGTGGGGGTAGGGCAGTGACTGGAGGAGAACTGGGCAGAACCCAAAGGTTATAAGAGAGATACCAGCACCAGACCCGTTCCCCTGGAGCTCTTACCAGCCACGATTTCTGCAGTCAAAGGCAATGACTCCATTCTCATCAGGCGTCCATTTGATGCCTGGGGAAATAAGGGCTGGTTCTTTTACCAGCTCAATAAAGAGCACTCAGTAAAGAGCACAGAATGTCCAGTTTGGCCACCCTCAAGGCAGGGCCAGCAGTGGACCTGGACAGCAGATGTGGGACCACTAGATCACACCCTGTAAACTGAGGCAGCAGGCAAGGAGGAAGGGCAACTTATGGAGGGATACCTACCACCAACACTGCCCAGACCCAGAGTTGGGGTTACTTTTACAGGCCCCTCAAAATGTGATACCTGGGACCCATTTGTGACTGAACCTCACATCAAGTTGTAGAAGGGGAAGCTTGAAGGAGGTATGACAGTTAACATCCACTACCATCAGCAAAACATGGACAGAGCGATAAACAGCCAGGTACTCTGTTCTCTAGCTCACCCGCTTTACTCAGCTTAATTAAGATCGCTGGGAGAGGTGATTTGGCTATAAGACTGTAGGCTCCTTGAAGTCAAGGATTCCAGGGCCTAGTATAGTGTCTAACATAGTACCTAGCAGAGTTGATGCTCAATAAATGTTTGTTACTTGAATGAAAAATGAATGAATGAGTACGAAAGGTCTTACCTTGAGCACTCACAGAATGCTTTTGTCTTATTCATCTGATCAAAAACTTGGATAAATGTACACAATGCACAGATAACACTGACATGATCAATGATAGAATCTCTTTTGAAAGAGTTTAATGGTTGGGAATAGTGAGTTCAGAATAAGGAGATTAAAAATAACAGGTGAAAGTGTAGTTGGTTATGTTTGGGCTACAAAAAAGGTTGTGTCAGTATCACGAATGTCTAGAAGCTCCAAGAGATCATCCTTTTCCATAACAGTTAGACTTCAGATGAGGTACACCCTCTGAAGCATTGCTTGTCTCAAAGGTAGGAGATGTTTTCAGTGATCATGCCCCCAAAACCAAACAAGTGAAAGCCGAGTTTCAAGAGTGAGAGGCAGGGGCCCAGGCAGCCAGGAGCCAAGGCCTGGAAGGAAGAAACAGGACCAGAGCATGGTGGGAGCTTGAGTAACAATGGCTCTTATGTAGACCTGAAGGCCGCTGTGAGAAGTAGGGTTTTCCAAAGGACACATTCCTATAGCAGAAGCACAGGTGTGGGGAATCTGATCCTTAGAACAATAATGAGGAGGAGAAACTGTGTCTAAGGTTCTCAGTTCTGAACCAAAACCTTGGAAGAGGGGTTTAGTGGTCCTGGTGGGGGTACCCTCAACTCCAAGAAGAAACAGAAGTGGTGCTCTTGGGGGGAAGCTTGACTCTTGAAATGGTGTGGCCTCACAGGTAAAGATTACCAAAAACACAAGAAACAGGCAGTGTGAGTGAGAGGCAGCAGAAGCAAGAACTATCAGCTATATCCTCCCAAGGATTACAGGTATTGAAACTACCAAATACAAAGTAGAAGATAGCTATGTTGGAGAAATCATCAGGAAGAATAAATAACAAGAAGTGATTAGGAACAAAGAAACAGCCTTAAGAATATGGAACATTTTTCTAAATGTTGAAAAAAATTCATAACGGATTATGCAGGCAGAGGTCTGCATAAGAGAAAATCCATGCATTTGAAAGATTCCCCCAGAGACTAGAATGAGAAGGTCTAATATATATCTGGCTGGGGCTGTAGAAAGAGAAAAGGGAGAGCGCGAGGAAAGACAATGGTCACAGAACTGATGTTGGCAAATGCTCTAGGACTGAGAAACAGTCTGAATCCATAGATCTAGAAGGCACAGCATATCCCAAGCAGGATAAATAAGATATCCACATGTAGACACATAGTAGTGAAACCGCATAACTCCGAGGGTGAATACATACATACATACATACATACCTTGAAAACAGCCAGAAAAGCGAGAATGCTTACAAAGCAACAGCAGTTAAATTGATAGCAGATTTTCACAACATCAATGGAAGTCAGAAGACAGTAGAAACACAGTTTTAAGGTGTTGAGAGAAAATAATTGTGAATTTAGAAATGCATTCCCAGCCAAACAATCATTAAAGAATACAGCAGTTTTGATAGAGAACAACAGTGTTGTTTTCTGAAATCTGCTTGGGGGTTTCTAGCTCCTCTGTGCTATTTCTCAGGGGTGTGTCATCAAATGCAGGCTTAGTCACTCCTCTCCAAAAAAAAAAAAAAAAAAAAAGACTTGGCCTTTTCTGTTTAAATGAGATGACAACAGGAAATGATTTGTGTAACTCCTAAGAATAAAAAAGGATGAATTAAAAAGCAAAACAAAAAAGTGGGGATAAAATAAAGCGGTTATAGATAAACAAAGCAGGAGCAATTTACCACCAAGAGACCCACCAGAAAGGAACTTCTGACATTTACTTCAAGAAGGAAAAGGATCTTGAAAAGACAGCTTGGGGTGCATGAAGGAATGGTGGGCAAATAAAATAGTAAACAAAGAGTCCATTCCAAATAGGCATGTCTGTCTCAAGTAACAGCATAGTATCTAATTTGTGGGGATCAAAAAAGGGATATATTACATGACAATAGAATGGAAGCCAAGGTGGGAGAAGTGGACGTAAGCACGAGTCCTAAAGCTCTTTTGTGACTGGAGGAAGAGTAAAAATATTATTTACTTTTAACATCATGTGTTAAGTATGCCTGATAAAATTTCAGGGGTAATTACTAAAAGAAACAGAAGGATAAGTTCTAAACTGATAGAAAAATAGAGAAGTAATGAGGGAAGGAGATATTTATCAAAAATGCCAATCTCTGAAAAAGACAAACAAAGGGGAAAGAGGAAACATAAAAATAGAAGGACCAATAAAAATTTTAAATATCATATAATAGCATGTTTACAAATTTCAATACAATAAATGTAAACAAGTTTAACTTGCCAACCAGTAAAAGACATTGTCAGTCTGGATAAAAATTGAAAAGCTATGAGCTATTTTCAAGACATATGATTAAAGGAAAATGACATAGATGGTTGGAAGTAAAAGGAGGCAAAAAATATGTATTACCCAAATACTAACCAAGAGCAAACTGGTATCACTCTGTGGATATGAGACAAAATAGATTTATAACAAAAAGTGTCAAAGGGGCTAAAGAGAGTCAAGCAGACATAAATCAGCAAAGAAATAGAAAATTTAAACAATGCAATTAACAAGCTTGATTACCAACATATGCAGAATTTTTCATCCAACAATTAGAGCACACATATTCTTCTCAAGCACATATGGAATACTTATAAAGTTTGATGACGTATTTGATGGCATCTCAACTAACTTCACATAAATCAGTACCACATATGCCATGTTTTCTGAATGCAAATAAATTGAATTAGAAATTTATAATAAAAAGATAAGTATATGTGGAGAAACGGGAACACTCTTGCACTGTTGGTGGGAATGCAAACTGGTGCAGCCACTCTGGAAAACAGTGTGGAGGTTCCTCAAAAAATTAAAAATAGATCTACCCTAGGACCCAATAGCACTGCTAGGAATTTACCTAAGGGATACAGGAGTGCTAATGCATAGGGGCACTTGTACCCCAATGTTTATAGCAGCACTTTCAACAATAGCCAAATTATAGAAAGAGCCTAAATGTCCATCAACTGATGAACGGATAAAGAAATTGTGGTTTATATACACAATGTAATACTACTTGGCAATGAGAAAGAATGAAATATGGCCTTTGTAGCAACATGGATGGAAGTGTTATGCTAAGTGAAATAAGTCATACAGAGAAAGACAGATACCATATGTTTTCACTCGTATGTGGATCCTGAGAAACTTAACAGAAGACCATGGGGGAGGGGAAGGAAAAAAACAATTAGAGAGGGAGGGAGCCAAACCATAAGAGACTCTTAAAAACTGAGAACGATCTGAGGGTTGATGGGGGGTGGGAGGGAGGGGAGGGTGGGTGATGGATACTGAAGAGGGCATATTTTGGGATGAGCACTGGGTGTTGTATGGAAACCAATTTGACAATAAATTTCATATTTAGAAAAGATAAGTATAAAATACCTACATATTTAGAAATTTTATAAATTAAAAAAAATTTTATATTATATATATATAGAGAGAGAGAATCCCAAATAAGCTCCATGCTAAGTATAGAGCCTGACATGGAGCTTGATCCCATGACCCCATGATCATGACCTGAGCTGAAATTGAGAGTGGAATGCTCAACTGACTGAGCCACACAGGCACCCCTATAATACGCTTTTAAATAACTAAAAGATCAAAGAAGAAATCGCAAGGAAATTTAACAATATTTAGAAGCAAATGATAATTTAAACACTACCATAACACCCAAAACACAGGCAATAACTTCTGTGTATGAGAGGACACAATCAATAGAGTGAAAAGAGAACCACAGAATGGAAGATATCTGCAAATTATTTATCTGATAAGAGGTTAATATCTACCAAATATAAAGAACTACAACTAAAGAACAACAAAAGCAAACAATCCAATTCAAAAATAGGCAAAGGACTTGAACAGACATTTTTCCAAAGAAGACACACAATGGCCAATAAGCAGGTGGGAAGATGCTCACCATCCCTAATCATTAAGAAAATGCAAATCGAAACCATGATGAAATACCACTCATATCCTTAAGATG
The DNA here is from genome assembly GCF_014898765.1 of Herpailurus yagouaroundi. Taxonomy (NCBI): domain Eukaryota; kingdom Metazoa; phylum Chordata; class Mammalia; order Carnivora; family Felidae; genus Herpailurus; species Herpailurus yagouaroundi. Next base: position 7,649,424 of record NW_024412572.1, read on the forward strand.
GCTACTCTCAATTTTTTTTTTTTTCACATGACAAGGATGGGGAGGAATTGGAACCCTTATGCACTTGGTAGAAATGTAAAATGGTATAGTTACTATGGAAAACAGTATGGATGTTCCTCCAAAAATTGAAAACAGAATTGCTATATGACCCAGGAATTCCACCTCTCAGGACATACCCAAAATAACCAAAACCAGGGTCTCAAGCAGGTATTTGTACATCTCTGTTCATAGTAGCATTATCCACAATAGCTAAAATGTAGAAGCAGCAGCTCAAGTGTCCATCTTCAGATGAATGAGTAAATAAAATGTGATCTATCATACAATGAAATATTATTCAGCCTTATAAAGGATGGAGATTCTGACATATGTTACAACATGGATGAATCTAGAGGGCATTACACTAAGTTAAATAAGCCAGGCATAAAAAGACGAATATTGTAGGATTCCACTTATACAAGATACTTAGAGTAGTCAAATTCAGAGAGATAGAAAGAAGAATGGTGGTTGCCAGAGGCTGAGAGGAAAAAGGGACGGTGAGTTATTTTTTCAAATTGGTAGAGTTCCAATCTTGTAAGATTAAGACAGCTCTGGAGATGGATGGTGGTGATAGTTGCAAAATATTATGAATGTACTTAATGCCACTGAATCATACACTTAAAGGTAGGTAGGATGGACTAGTACAAATAATACTAAAATTTGTATGGAACAGCAAAAGACCCCCCCAAATCGCAAAGCAATCTTGAGAAAGAACAAGGCTGGAAAAATCAATTGCTCTGATTTCAAACTATACTACAAAGCTATAGTAACCAAAACAGTATGGCATTGACACAAAATAGACATATAGATCAATGGAATAGGACGGAGAGCCCAGAAATAAATTCACAATTATATAGTTAATTAATCTACAATAAAGGAAGCAAGAACATACAATGGGGAAAAGATTATTTCTTCAATAAATGGTGCTGGGAAAGCTGGACAGATAAGTGCAAAAGAATGAAGCCAGACCACTTTCTTACACCATATAAAAAAATAAACTCAAAATAAATTCAATACCTAAATGTAAGACCTAAAACCATAAAATTCCTAGAAGAAAACATAGGCAATAAGTTCGTCATTCTTAACAATATTTTTTTTGGATAGGTCTCCTCAGCAAGGCAACAAAAATAAAAATAAAACGGGACTATATCAGGACACCTGGGTGGTTCAGTTGGTTGAGTGTCCAACTCTTGATTTCAGCTCAGGTCATGATCCCAGGGTCATGGGATCAAACTCCGCATTGGGCTCTGCACTGAGCATAGAGCCTACTTGAAATTCTCCCTCATCCTTTCCCTCTGCCCCTCTCTCCAACTTGGGCTCACCTGTGGTCCTTCTATCTCTAAAATAAAAAAATAAGAATAAAAACGGGACTACATCAAACTAAAAAAATTTTTTAGTGAAGGAAATCATCAACAAAAGGCAACCTACTAAATGAGAGAAGATATTTGCAAGTGATATATAGTAAGGAGTTGATATCCAAAATATATCAAAACACTCATAAAATTCAACAAAAAAACCAACGTGATTAAAAAATGTGCAGAGGACTTGAACTGACATTTTTCCAAAGAGATGCCCAATCGACACATGAAAAGATGCTCAACATCACTAATTATCTGGGAAATGCAAATAAAAACCATAGTAAGATACCACCTCACACCTGCCAGAATAACCATTATCAAAAAGACAAGAAATAACAAGTGCTGGTAAGAATATGGAGAAAAGGGAACCCTTATGCACTCTTGGCAAGGAATGTAAATAGGTGCAGCTACTCTGGAAGACAGTATGGAGGCTCCTCAAAAAATTAAAAACAGGACTACCATACAATCCAGCAATTCCACATCTAGATACTTATTTGAAGAAAATAAAATGCTAATTTGAAAAGATATATGCACCCCTATTTTCATTGCAGCACTCTTCACAATAGTCAAGATATGGAAGCAACCCAAGTGTTCATCAATACGTGAATGGATAATGAAGATGTGGTGTATATGTACAATAGGATAGTACTCAGCCATAAAAAGAATGAAATCTTGCCATTTGCAAAGACATGGATGGAGCTAGAGAGCATTATGATAAGTGAAATAAGTCAGAGAAAAACAAATACCATATATGTGGAATCTAAAAACAAATGAACAAACAAAAACCAGAAAAAGACTCATAGATACAGAGAACAAACTGGTGGTTGCCAGAGGGAAGGGGTTGGGAAATGGGCAAAAGAGGTGAAGGGGATTGAGAGGTACAAAGTTCCAATTATAAAATAAATAAGTCACAAGTATGTAATGTACAACATAGGGAATATAGTCAATAATATTGTAATAACTTTGTATAGTAACAGAGGGTAACTAGACCTTTCCAGGTGATCATTTCATAATGTATAAAAATATCGAATCATTATGTTGTATGCCTGAAACTAGTATAATATATATCAATCATAATTCCATTTTATAAGTTAGGGTGGCACATTTTATGTTATATGTATTTTACCATGATTAAAAATTTTAAAAACCACTACTAACTGCACCTGTGAGATGCAGCAAAAGTGGAGCTTCTAGGGCCAAGGTATTGCCATAAATGCTTATTTTAGACATAAAGAAAGGCTTAAAATTAAAGCTAAGTGTCCAATTTAATAAGTTAGAAAGAAGAACAGTAGAACACACTCAAGGAAAGGGAAAAGAGGAGATAAGCTCAGAGCTGAAACAGATGACTTGGAGAACAAAGATGCAATAGAGAGCAGTCCACGAAGACAAAAGATGATTCCTACCTAACAAAATAGAGAAACCAGTGGCAGGATAATGAAGAAAAAAATGAGTAATACTATAGATAAAAGGGGACATAATTGTAGATACAGCAGGGATTAAAAAGATGACAGAATAATAGCTTCCTGGAAATAGTTTTGAAAACCCAGATGAAAGGGATGGATTCTTAGAAAAAGAATTTTACCAAAGTAAGAAGAAATAGAAAATCTTATGAGTCTTGCAAGTATTAAATATATTGAAGTGGTAATTTAAAATATCCCCATAAAGAAAACATCAGGTCTATATGGTTTTATAGATGAATCCTAACAAACTTTTCAAGGAAAGGATCAGTCTAACTTATTTAAATACTTCTAAGAACCAGAAAAAGAGGGAATACTTCCCAGTTTATTTTTTGAAGCTACTATAATTTTGAAAACCAAAGACAGTATAAGAAAAAAATTTACAAGACCATTTCACTCATGAGTGCAAAAAAATCCCAAACAAGATCATTAATAAACTAAATCCAGCAATGCACAAAAGACTAATTTACTATGATCAAGTTATGTTTTCATATCAATGTAAGGATGGATTAACATTGGAAAAGTCAATAGATAATTAGACAAATGCCATAATAGGCATTCACAGAAGAAGAAATACATACAATACATGACATATGAAGAAAGAGATACTCAGCTTCACAACTGATCAGCCAAATGCAATGCCAGACCAGTGAAATACCATTTTATACTAAAGGGTTATTAACAAAATCTTTTAATGTTTAACAATACCCAGGATTTCAGAAAATGTGGGTCAACAGACTCTCTTATTCATGACTGGTGGGAATATAATTGGTACAAGTATTTTGGAGAACAATTTTGCACTTTCTTGTCATAGTTGAACAGTCACATATCTCATAACCTAGCAATTCCATTCCTAGGTACATACCCAAGAGAAATTCTCAGAATATGTCTCAGGAGACATGTATAAGAACATTCATAGCAACACTGTTCTTAAAAGGAAAAAAAAAAAAACAGAGAAGAAAAACAAAAAATTGCAAACAACCCAGATAGGATCAGGAGGATGAATAAACTGCCATATTGGCCCACAAGAATATGATATAGAAAAAAATGACGAAGTACATATGTGACATATGTGACAGCCCAGATGAATCTTGCTAGTATAATACTGAATGAAAAAGCAAACTCTGAAAGTCTATACTCAAAACCAGTTTAATAAATTTTAAAAACAAGCAAAACAAAACAATATATTGTTTAGGGAGATGCCTGTGTGTTTGTAAAAATGATATAAAACTAAGCAGAGAGCCAAAAAAGTCAAATAGAGGGATAAGTTCAAAGTGGAGAATAGTTGTTACCTGGTCAGTTGAAGGGGGTGAAATCAGGGAGAAGTCAGAGGGGCAGAGGCCAGAGGAGGAGCACATAAGTAAATAGAGGTTTGGTAACATTCTAGTTTTTGTGTTGGTGATGTAAATACAAGCATTCACTGTATTATAAATAAAAATAAAAAAAACACAGAAATAGGCCTGCATGGACCCATGAGAACAGTGTACCATGACCGTGGATTATGGTCACCCCAATACTGTGCACCTAAGGGCTGATATACATCTATAAATGTGGGTGCGGATGTGAGAAGTTGCCCTCCCCTCTTCATAGACTGATGGGCCATATCTGGACTGTTTTGTCTGCACACAAGTTGATGTCTCTGGATGTGGCAGAAATGTGCAGGAATTGGACCCTGAAGAAGACCTGAAGGACATGTGAGTTGTCTTCAAGCATTTTAAGGGCTGTTCTAAGGAAGAGGGATGAGCTTGCTTGTTGAGGCTGCAGAGAGCAGAGAAAGAAAGTGACTGGTTGTGGATTTGGGCAGAGAAACAGGGGCATGCTAAAACCCTGTGTGTGAGTTCTAAGATCCCTGTGTCTTTCTGCAGAAGAATTAGCTTTTCCAGCCTGGGGACACAGAAGGGTCTTTTAGGACTTCTGATTTCCTGTCTCAGAAAAACAGGGCAACTTCAAGACTTTCAGGAGTGTGCTAAAATATAAAAATGGGTTGGAGTAAAATGCAAACCTGTGGTAGATGTTTCTGTTTTCTACTTTTATTGATGGACAAGGGACTTTTCCCGTGCCATCTATTAAGTTTGCCACTAATCACATACTAACTGGTGGCACTTTGTGTATTGCTGTTGAAAACTTCAAGTGAATATGCTCCATTTCTCCAATTAGAATGTAAACTTCTTAAGATCCAGAATTGTTTTATCTTCCTTTGCATTTTCCACAGTGATTTTAATAGGACAAGAGTTTAATGTGGGCATTTTGTGATTAGTTACCATGGTGTTTGATAGTTTCATTCATTCATTCATTCATTCATTCAACAGCTATTTATTGTAAATGTGCTTATCATGTTGTGAAGGGTGTCAAAATGTGGTTTGGAGATGCTTTTGGACAGGAGGGGCGTCCATTCACTGGGGGTCTCAGTGCCAGGGCCCATCTTCAATGTCTTTATTGCCTTTGTCCCAGAAAAGCTCAGAAGACCATGGAGATGCCTCCTGATATCCCTACCTGGATAGATCCTGAAGAATCCAGTGGAGCTGCCAAAATATTGCCATGTCAGTGTCGGGTCTCTTTGGAAATTCTCCACAAAAACCGTGTTCAAAGCTTCAGACATGTAGACTCCATTTAAAATGTCTGGGTCTAAAAGTTGAAATTATAGAAAGAACTGCAGAGAAACTAAATCAGAAGAAACAGTGACCATCTTTTACCTGCCAAACACACACGCAGCCTGCAGAGCTGTAGTTTACAACTTTCTGCTACGTTGCATTTGGCGAGCCACACTCACACCCTCTAATCCAGGAATGCTGAGTTTTCTTCCAGCCGAAACTGGCGTAGAATACTTTTTCTTGTTCTCCCCAGTCAAGGAGGTTGGAGAATCAGATTACACTCCTCAAGTCTTCTCAGGAAAATGGAGGCAAATCTTTAAAACTCACCAGTACCACCTAACAACTACAAACTGTTAAGAGAGAGTGCCAGGTTGCGGGGTGGGGCAAAGGAGCTACCTTTGTTGTACACGTTCGTGGGCAGCTGCACGCTGCTGATGGAGGTGTTCACCATCAGGTTGCTGAAGTGCGCATTGGATTCAAGGACAAACTCAGCCCCCAGCTCCACGTAATTGCCATTCTCATCCCTCTCGTTGATCAGGACAGAGTTGTAATAGTTAAACTAGGGGTGGAGGGGAAATAGCAGCACAGAGACAGTGTGGACACAAGAGACACACAAGGTGAGAAAGAGAAAGAGAAATGGCACAGATCAGAGCACTCAGATGTGAGAGGTGGGGTCAGACGGGCTGACAGCATCCATACAAGCAACATCCATGGACAACTGAGGCAGTGACCTGTATTACACATTTGGACAAATACAGATCCCAGACAGTTGGAGAGCATGGTTGATTCACTTGGTTTCTGATGTAAGTTGTCTAGATTACTGCCTCAGTTCTCCACTTTGTTTGTCATGTGTGGGCATGACCAGATCAGAGCCAGAGACCGGTAGGTAGAGGTCCAAGGTGAAGTAAAGAGACAGGGGCAGCCTCATGGGCACCATCAATTTTCTTCCAGTGTAGGAGGGCTCCTAGGAACCCAGAGTGGTGGGTCCTGAGAGGTGAGGCTTCTCTCTTTAGAAAACAGCCTTCAGGGGCGCCTGGGTGGCGCAGTCAGTTAAGCGTCCGACTTCAGCCAGGTCACGATCTCGCGGTCCGTGAGTTCGAGCCCCGCGTCGGGCTCTGGGCTGATGGCTCAGAGCCTGGAGCCTGTTTCCGATTCTGTGTCTCCCTCTCTCTCTGACCCTCCCCCGTTCATGCTCTGTCTCTCTCTGTCCCAAAAATAAATAAATGTTGAAAAAAAAATTTTTTTTTAATTAAAAAAAAAAAAAGAAAACAACCTTCAGCCTGGGCCCGAGGCAGGGTCTGTGGCCCCCGTGTCCCTCTGAGGAGCCAGCAGTGTGCTCTCTGCCTCTAGCATGTAGTGTTAAAGGGTCTACTTGGAATACCACACTTAGAGCCATGATCAGACCTACCCCACTCCCTCCACACCACCTGGTTCACATCTTGAACAGCCCCCTCAGGGCACCCTATGTCTTGCCCCACACCACAATACTGCTGACTGCAAGAGCTTTCTTTCTTTCTTTCTTTCTTTTTTTACAATCAAGAATTTATTTAAGTTTTCATCATTTTTTTAGAAATGAAAAGGTCTAAGGACAGATTTGCTTTTTATTTTTTATTTTTTTAATTTTTTTTTCAACGTTTATTTATTTTTGGGACAGAGAGAGACAGAGCATGAACGGGGGAGGGGCAGAGAGAGAGGGAGACACAGAATCGGCAGCAGGCTCCAGGCTCTGAGCCATCAGCCCAGAGCCCGACGCGGGGCTCGAACTCACGGACCGCGAGATCGTGACCTGAGCTGAAGTCGGACGCTTAACCGACTGCACCACCCAGGCGCCCCCAGATTTGCTTTTTAAAGCAAAAAAGTTGCAAAAATGAAAAAATGATAAAATGTAGTTTTGTTATATCCTAATTGCTTAAGTGTGCTCTGTAAATTCCAAATAAGTAAAATAATATAAAAAATATTTTCAAATCTTTATAGAATGAAAAGAAAACCACAATCATTAAATACTCTTGGATTTCCTTTACTCCTCCCACAGATGAATTCACAAATATATAAAAACTGACATACATTTATCCTCCTGCTGGTGTTGATCCTATTATCTGGGAACAAGCCAAGGTGAATAACCCTGATTCTGAAAAGTTAATTCCGGTACTCATGGTGGGTTTCAAAAAACTTCTTCGAAGACTGAAGTTTCAAGATCAGATGACTAAGCAACAGCAGACCAGATTAGATATCATATCTGAAGATTAGCGAATTACAGAAGAATCAAACCACAACTATGGCCAAAATTGCACAATACAAGAGGAAACTCATGGACCTTTCCCATAGAACTTTACAGGTTCTAATCAAACAGGAAATTCAGAGAAAGAGTGGGTATGCCATTCAAGCTGATGAAGAGCAGTTGGGAGTTCAGCTAGATACAATTCAGTGTGAACTGAATGCACCTACCTAGTTTAAGGGCCGACTAAATGAACTGATGTCCCAAATCAGGATGAAGAATCATTTTGGTACAAGAGCTTTCTAAAGCACAAATCCAGCTGTGTCCCTCCCCTGCTCAAACCCTTCAGTCTGTGACATTCCAGGCTGAGTTGAGGCCAGATTCCCATCTGTCCACAGTCACTTTCTACTTCACCATCCCCTGGACATACAGAACTGACCATTCACAATTTCCTCTATCTTGTGTTTTCCTATTTCAGTGACTTTTCTTTTCCCTCAGCTTCTCCATGCCTTTCCTGTTCAAATCCCACTCAGCCTGAGGCTGGTCCTAATGCCACCCTGTCTGCAGGACTTTCTGAGCCTCTACTCCTTCCCTTCTGCATTCTTGTAACTCTGTTAACCAACTCTTATGGACATGTTACATATGCCTCATGCTAGAGTTATTTGGTCTATGAGCTTCTTGACTTTTTATCTATCCAGAGGCTAGCACATGGTGGTTGGGCAAAAAATGTTTATGGAATGGGTGGATTGTCCCTCTATGTCCCCTGCCCCCCCCCAAGTCTTGAAAATTTTCTCTCCTATCTGGTCCATAAATCTCTTCTGAAAAGACTGGAGAGTATTTCAGAATCAAGCTATTACATGGTCATACATATCCTATGCACATTAAAAGATGGTGCTGGACTGTCTACCTTCCCCCACCCCTCTGTATCTTATACCCAAGGGACCCTGGCTCTTGGTGGGGGTTTAGTGATTAGTCATCATACCCTCCCAGCAGCAGCTCTGGGAGCAGGACTCACCACCAGCGATTCATTGAATTCATGGTTCAGGTCAGCCTCCTCAGCAGCCTCTACCAGATTCTGAAGGATGGAAACACAAAGGGGAGAATGAAAACAAGGCCAGTAGGTCTTCAACAATTTCTACTCCTAAGAATATACCCAAGAGAACTGAAAATAGGTACTCAAACACTAACCTGTGCACAAATGTTTGTAGCAGCACTATTCACAATAGCCAAAAGGTAAATGCATATTATTAAGTGAAAGATGCCAGTCTGAAGAGGTTACTTGCTGCATTCCAACTACGTGACATTATGACATTATGGAAAAGAAAAACTATGGACACAGTAAAAAGATCAGTGTTAGCCAGAGGTTTGGGAGAGGGAGAGATGAATAGGCAGAAAACAGACAATTTTTTAGGGCAGTGAAGCTATTCTGTATGACCTATAATAAGCTAAGTGAAAGACTCCAGATATAGAAAGTTACATACTATATGATTCCATTTTTGTGAAATATTCAAATGGAAAATCTATTGACAAAAAGCAGATTAGTGGTTTCTGGGAGCTGGGAAGTGAGAGTGACTGCTTAATGGGTATAGGGTTTCAGTCTGGAAGTGATGAAAAGTTCTGGAACTCGGTGGTGATCGGAGTTGCATAGATGCATAGAGTGTATCTAATGCCACAGGATTGTACATTTTAAAATGGTAAAAATAGTAAATTTTATATTATGTGTATTTACCATAATTTTTTTAAAGAAGGATGTCAGCATTACAGAACATGATGGGAAGTAAGGAAATTAAAGAAGACACAGATAATGGAAAGATCCCTTTTTATGGATTGGATGAATTAATATTGTTAAAAGGTCCATACTACTCAAAGCAGTCTACAAATTCAGTGCAACCCCTATCAAAATCCTAATATCATTCTTTACAGAAACAGAAAAAAAAAACCACCGTAAAATTCATGTGGAACCACAAAAGACCATGAATAGCCAAAAACAATGTTGGGTAAGGAGAACAAAGCTGGAGGCATCACACTTCCTGATTTCAAAATATATTACAAAACTACAATAATCAAAACAGTTGGTATTGGCAGAAAAAACATATAGACAAATGAAATAATTTGAGAATAGAGAGCCCAGAAATAAATCCATACATTTATTTAAAAAATTTTTTTAAATGTTTTATTTATTTATTTTGGAGAGAGAGAGAGAGTGCGCATAAGCTCAGGAGAGGGGCAGAGAGAGAGGGAGACACAGATTCCAAAGCAGGCTCCAGACTGCCTGACACAGAGCTCAAACTCACAAACTGTGAGATCATGATCTGAGCTGAAGTCAGACACTTAATACACATGCACCTCTAATCCAGCATTTAAAACAATTGATCTTGAAGGGTGCTAAGTACACACAATGGTGAAAAAAATAGTCTGTTCAATAGATGGTGTTAGGAAAACTGAATATTCACACGCAGAAGAATTAAATTGGATCCTTATCTTATACCAAATACAAAAATCAACTCAAAATAAAGACTTAAATGCAAGACCTGAAATTATAAAATTACTAGAAAGCATAGAGAAAAAGTTTCTTGTCACTGGTCTTTTCGGGGAGCGTGTGACACCCAAAACACAGACAAAAAGCAAAAATAGAAAGGGGATTGCATCAAACCAGAAAGCTTCTGCACAGCAAAGGAAACAATCAACAGAGTGAACCTATGGTTGGCAAAACTGGAGAGCTACATGCAAAAGAATGAAACTGGACCACTTACTTACATTATACACAAAAATAAACTCAAAATGGATTAAAGACCTAAATGTGAGGCCTGAAACTATAAAATTCCTAGAAGAAAACACAGGGAATAATTTCTTTGACATTCACCATGTAAATATTTTTCTAGATAGGTCTCCTCTGGCAAGTGAAACAAAAGCAAAATTAAACTATTGGGACCACACTAAAATAAAAGGCTTTGCACAGTGAAGGAAACCATCAACAAAACAAAAAGGCAACCTACCAAATGGGAAAGATATTTGCAAATGATATCTTATAAGGGCTTAATATCCAAAATATATAAAGAATTTATACAAGGCAACAGAAAAAAACCCCAAATAATACAATTAAAAATGGGCAGAAGAACTGAATAGACATTTTTCCAAAGAAGACATACAGATGGGCAACAGACACATGAAAAGATGCTCAACATTACTAATAATCAGGAAAATGCAGGCTAAAACCACAATGAGATATATCTTTGTACCTGTCAGAATGGCTAAAATAAAAAACACAAGAAATAACAAGTACTGATGAGGATGTGGCGAGAAGGGAACTCTTGTGCACTGGTGGTGGGAGTGTAAACTGGTGCAGCCATTGTGGAAAATAGTATGGAGATTCCTCAGAAAATTAAAAATAAAATTACCAGATGATTTAGTAATTCCACTACTGGGTATTTACCAAAAGAAAATAAAGACACTAATTCATCACCACCATCCACCTCCAGAACTCAAAAAAGAAAAGAAAAGAAAAGAAAAACACTAATTCAAAATGATATATGCATTCCTAGGTTTATTACAGCATTACTTACAATAGCCAAGATACGGAAGCAACCCAAGTGTCCACTGATAGATGAATAGATAAAGAAGATGTGGTGTATATACAATGGAATATTAGTCATAAAAAAGCATGAAATCTTGCCATTTGCAACAACATGGATGGACTTAGAGGGTATAATACCAAGTGATATAAGTCAGAGAAAGACAAATACCATATGATTTTACTCATATGTGGAATTTCAGAAACAAAGCAAACAAACAAAAAAAGAAACCAACAACAACAACAAAAGGCTATTAACTATAGGAAAGAAACTGACGGTTACCAGAGGGGAGGTGAGTGGGGGATGGGTAAAATAGGTGAAGGGGATTAAGAGTGTACAACTTGATGAGCACTGAGTAATGTTAAAAAAAAAAAAAAAAAAAAGTCAAAGGACCTGAATAGACATTCCCCAAAGAAGACATACAATGAGCAACAGATATATGAAAAGGTACTCAATTTCACAAATCTTCAGGGAAATGCAAATCAAAACCACAAATGAGATACCACTGCATACCTGTTAGAAGGCTGTTATTAGAAAGACATAAGATAACAAGTGTTGGTGAGGCTGCGGAGAAAAGAGAATCCCTGCGTTGTTGGTGGGAATATAAATTGGTACTACCATATGGAAAACAGCATGGACATTCCCCAAAAACTTAAAAATAGAACTATCATATGATCCAGCAATCCCACTTCTGAGTACATATCAAAGTAAATGAAATCAGGATCTCAAAAAGATCTCTGCACTCCCATTTCACTGAAGATAATACCAATAATAGGGAAACAACCTAAATGTTAGTCAACATGATCTCTCTCTCTCTCTCTCTATTCTATCTTTATTCAGCCTTAAAGGAAAACCGTTCTACTTGCAACAACATGGGTAAACTTGAAAGACATTATGCTAAGTGAAATAAGCTAGATACAGAAAGACAAATATTGTATAATATCATTTATATGTGGAATCTAAACTAATCAAACTCATAGAAACAATTACCAAGAGCTGATGGGGGAAAGGCAAAATGGGGAGATGTTGGTCAAAGGGTATAAAGTTTCAGTTATGCAAGATAAATAAGTTGTAGAGAACTGATGTACAGCAATATGACTTTAGTTGGCAGTTTTGAATGTTGGCATTCTTGAGGTTTGCTAAGAGGGTAGATCTCGGGTGTTCTCATCACACATAAATAAATAAAGGAAGGCAGGCAAGGAGGCAGAAAGGGAGGGAAGGAGGAAGGGAGAAAGGAAAAGTGAGAGGTATGGATGTTGGTTGGCTTGGTTGAGGTGAATATTTCACAATGTATATGTATATTATTGGGTAATCAGGTTGCACACCTTAAATATACATAATTTTTGATTGTCAATTGTACCTCAATAAACCTGGGGAATAAAAAAGCCTTGAGCTCCTATTCTGGCTTTTTTAGGGGGCAAGTTACTAAGCCTCTCTGGGTCTCTATTCATATAGCTGTATATTGGGTCAAATAATTCAAGCACCAAATCCTAGGATGTGATGAAGAAATTCCACAGGGCATCCCCATGGAAGGGCCCAACGTCTGTGCCCAGAGAGATGTTTTAAACAACACTGAAGATGGAAGGAGGCAAGCGTTACTGCCCACATTGGTTGTATGTGAGGTCACTGTCCCCCTACTGTCCAGGATGGGCTTTCCAGTCCCCAAGTATCTTCTCTGATGCTGAGATCCCTTGCCCCTAAGCTATAGAAAAGAGGCTGCAAATTGTCACTTGTGGGAAAGAAGTTCTCAGTGACTTTGAAATTGATGCTTCCCAGGCAGTGGGCTTTGATGGGGATGTGCGGAGCCGGGCAGGACCCTGGTCAGGCTGCAGCTTGCTTTGTCAGCACTGCCAGATCTCTCCCTAACCCCTGTCCTCAGCCTCTCCTGCACAACCTACCACCCAGCTCCATCTCCTCTCTCCTTGTTTTCCTGGTTCCCCAAAGGGAGTCATTTTGGGGATAACACTGGTTTTGGATGGCCAGATGTCTGGATGGGTGGATCAGGAACTATGTCTCTCCAAGCAGCCAAGTCCCCACAGATATCAGGGCAGTCCCTTCATGCTAGGGAAGGGACACATTCTGTTTCTAGCAGGGCCAAGCCAGGCTTGGCAGATGTGCAGTGAGGGAATCACCTGTGCATGAGGCCCAGCACTATAAGTACTTCTGCTGCCTGGATGGCCCTCTGAGCACTCGAGAGCCATGGCGGATGGGTTGGCATACAGAAGAGGAGAAGGTGGGGGGAGGAGTAGGGGAAGGAGAAAAGGGGAGAGGACAGAAGGGAGAGGAGATGAGGGAGCTTCGCTTTTTGAGCTCTCCATCTAGCTATATTCCCTCCCACCCACTAGCCATCCAGCCATCCACCTGTTCATTCAGCAGCTGACTCCTAAGCCCTCACTCTGTACCTGCTCTTTGCCAGTCTCTGAATGTGAGATTGTGATGTGGAGTCCCTCTTAACACTGTAGATTGATCCTATTGTATTGGACATTGTTCCCTAAGGCAGAACTCAAATCTCAGGCCCCTTCTCGCTCCCCTTGCTTGCCATCATTTTCTCCGTTACAAGGATCTTTAGGCTCATGGGGATACAAAGCAGACACTCATAAGGTAGGAAGAGGATGGTGTGGGAAAGAGGATTCAGGGCCACAACACTGAGTGTCATTTTGGTGTCATGGGCGCTGGGGTGGAACCCCCACAAATCATAGGACCTGGAGTACCTTGACAGCCTCCACCTTCCTGCGTAGCATGGTTTCCATGTCCTCTGAGAACTTCCTCACCAGCTCCAAGCCATCCACCTCCTTGATCCTCAGACTGGATTCCACATCCTTGTATTTCTGTGTAGGGGAAGTGGGAGAGATGGGCACCTGTGGTCTTGTACATGATTATGTGTGGCCTCCAACCTCCCAACTAGTGTATTCACACCTGTGAAGTCTTGTTGACTGGACTAGAGGCAAGGACAGGCCCTCCCCTTCTTGTATAATCTCCCCCACTAACATTAATAGTTGTCTCTTATCAAATGTCCTCTCGGTTCCAGGAACTCTGGAGATGTTGTGGTTAATATCCTTAAAAGGGAGTAGATCGAGGCTCAGAGAGGTCAACAAACTTGGCCAAGGTCACACAGCTAGTGAATGGAGAACCTCATCCTGGAATTCTGGAGAGCGCCCAGAATTCCATGTTTTTTGTGCAGTCATGCTGCCTCCCTTGGGCTGCTCACAGGGACTGTGAGACATCAGTTTATCTTTCCCTGACACCTAGTGGTATCAGTGTGGCCCCTTCTCACATCCATGTGAACTGAGATTCTCACTGTTGGGGCAGAGCTTGGCAGCAGCTGCAGGTAGGCCTAGGAATTAAGAGAGCTGGGATCAAATCTACTCTCTGGGCCCTCAGGAGATAATCTTTCACCTGGCATGTGTCTAATGACCCAGTTTGGCCAGCTAGTGGTCATGTGACAGGCTAGTTACTTAGTTTCCTCATCTACAAAACGTCACATTTGCATGGCTTTAGAGCAGGCTCTAGAATGCTTTTACCCAAAACGGCGACTGGCGACGTAGTTACTGCTGTATCTCCCTCACCCCCCTCACCCGGGGTTGGAAGGCACAAATGAGTAAAGTGCTTTGCAATGTAGAAGCTCCAAGTGAGCTTAAAGGGTCTGAGTTATCATTGCTGTAGCGGCCTACAGGGAGCGCAGGACTTCCCGTCCGGCCCACTCCCGCCAGCCAAGGACCAGCGGGCTGGAGGAAAGGGCTGCAGTGTGGCCTTGCGAAGGCATAAAACCCTGGGGGTTTACTCTTAGCAACATTTAGAAAATGGTGAAGATCGTACTCACCTAATGAATTAAAGCGTGAATATAAAGCTCTTAGCAAATGGTAATAATAAAGGATGGCAGGCTATTACTAAAACCAGCCTGGAAGTTATAAATATTAGAGAGAATGAGGTTGTTTATAATCCAGTGAGAGGACAGGCTTGGTGTCAATCTGCTCAAAAAGCAATTAATAAATAAAGGTGTGGAGGGAGCTCGTGCAACATCCTGTCCATCAGACACTGCTTCCCGCCCTGAGCCATGCACGGGCTAGGCCTCAGCAAGGGCCTGTGTGGGCGCTTGGCAGGGCTGCGGCAGGGCTGGAGGTCCTGAGAACTGGAGGTAAGGGAAGCTCTCTCTGCAGAGGCCATAGGCCCTCTCATCTCCTTCTACTGCCCAAGCACCTGCAGGATACTTACCCCTTTCTCCTTCCTCTGCATACCCCTTCACAGTCAGGCGAGCATCCCACTCTTCCTATACCTGCTCCCTCTCCCTTTTCTTCTTCATAGCCACACAGCCCCATCTCTCTAACAGCATCCTGGCATCAGCCTCTGGGGCATCTGAGCTGACACTACACTCTTGTGCTCTTGGCCACTCCACCGTACTGCCCCCACTGACTTGCTCTGTGACTTGGGCAAATCATTCCCTCCCGGGGCCTCAGTTTCCCCATCTGCAAATGAGGTCAATGGATTAGATAATCTCTAAGACCCCTTACAGCATGGACATTGGGACTTGAGAACTCTGCTTCTCCATCAGGAGGAAGTCCCTGACTGACTGCCCCCTGTGAGCTCCCTGGAAGGGGGTTACTGACCTTCTGCAGCAAGAGAGAGCCCGAGTATTTGGTCACCGTGTCATATAGGTCCCTGCCGAAGGTGTCTGCCCACAGCTTCACTCTGCCGGGGAATGAAAGTACATGTGTATACACATGCACCACACAGACACACAGATATGGAGACACATATATGCACACACATATATGCACACACACATGCACATAGAACACCAGCGTGTACACACACACACACACACACACACACGCTGATACACACACAGAGACACACATAGCACATAGAGAGACCCACATACATACATGGATGCACGTACATACCACCTACACCCAGAAACACCTACAAAGAGCTACCATCCCTCCTGGTCCAGGCAGGAGACCTAGAGGACCCTTTGGGGGCACAGCAGCTGCCCTCAGGGCAGGGCAGATGAGCTGGGAAGCAAAGCCTGATCCCAAACCCCCAAGGGTTCTGGTTTGTGGGTGGAGAACAGAGAGGAGAGAAAGGGAAGAGGTTATGGACAGGTCCAGACCAGGGTGGGGAGGATACTGAGGGTGGAAACAGGAACTGTTTGGTAGCACTGCAACTTTTTTTTTTTAATGCTTATTTATTCTGAGAGAGAGAGAGAGAGAGAGAGAGCACAGAGGTGGAGCAGAGAGAGAGAGAGAGAGAGGGAGGGAGACAATTGCAAGCAGGCTCTGCACCATTAGCACAGAACCCATTGCAGGGCTGATCCCAGGAACCTTGAGATCATCACCTGAGCTGAAATCAAGAGTTGGATGCTGAACTGACTTGAGCTACACAGGCGCCCCGGCACCACTGCAGCTTCTTAATGGGCTGTGCCCTTCAGTGTGCCCTGCTCAAGGTCACGACTGGCTGCCAAATCCTCTGTTGAAACTTCAGAGGGGACATGAGGCCAGGGACAGACGAAGAGGCTCTGAGCTGCTTTTGTGGGGGCAGAAAGCAGGCCAGACAGGGAGGGTGTGAGAAAGCAACCCCTCACCCTGGGTGCAGGCAGCCTAGTAGAGAAGCCCTGACCTCTGATCCGTCCCCAGAAGTGCACCAAGATCCTGCCACCTGGGCAGGCTGGTGGCATCCTGGGGAGAATACATAGGACTGTGTCTGAGCCTCTCCAGATGGAGCAAAAGGAGCTTACCCTCATGATCCTGTCAAGGTCCACATTAATTCAATCACTCAACCAATAATTATTAAGGTCCTACTGTGTGCCAGCCATTGTGCACAGCACTGCAGTCATATCACGGTCCTTCCTCATCTTTGTAAAACCCTCAGTTAGAAGGACACCCCTCCATATACAGATAGCATAATACATGTTTGAAGGGGAGGGGTGCCATTGCAGGGCTGATCCCAGCCCTGCAAAGGGCTGGGGAGGGTAGTGGTGGTACCAGGAGGCTTCTTGGGACAAGTGGGATCTGAATTCAGTGTTAGAAGTTTGGGAGAGTTTAGGCACCTGGGTGGTTCAGTAAGTTGAGCATTCAACTCTTGATTTCAGCTCATTATCTCACAGTCAAGGGTTTGAGCCCCACATTGGGCTCTGTGCTGGGTATAGAGCCTGCTTAGGATTCTCACTCTCTCTTTCTGCCCTTCTTCCCTGCTCATACTCTCCCTGTCACCCAAAGAAAGAAAGAAAGGAGGGAAGAAAGAAAAGAAAAGCACAGAAAAGAAAGAAAAGTAAAAGAAGTTTGGGAGAGTTTAGCCTGCCAAAGAGATTTCTAGGTAGAGAGTATAGAAGAGCTTGGAGGGGTCAAAAATGACTTCAGGTTTCTAGCTTGGGTAGTTGAGCTGATGGTGGTGCTATTGAGAATTATCAGGAAGATCAGGAGGAACAAGTTTGAGAGGGTGGAAGGTGATGAGTGTCTCTTGGGATATATAAATGTGAGGTTCCTGTTGCAAAGCTACTGAGTGCTGTAGGAGATGTTGTGCACTGCACAACTCCAGAAGGTACCAATTGCATTATATCTTGGAAGACACAAACTTAAACTTAAAACCTCACAAGATATTTAGAAAGAGCTGTCCACAGGCAATGGTATGTGAGTCTAACAAGTAGAGATAGGGCTGAGAGTCATTAGTACATAGGTAGAGTTGAAATTCTGAAGGTATATGGGCTCTCTCAAGGAGAGTGTGGAGCATGAGAAGACCTGTGAGTTGATGAAAAACCCTGGGAGGCACCAACAATCTGGGGGGCAGGCAAAGGGAAAGAATTGCTTGAGGAGGACAGAAGGTCAGCTCAGGTGCCCAAGGAGTCCCAGAGGAGCACAATGTTAATGGAAGTTGAGGCATTGAGATTCAAGTAAAAGAGAGTCCAGGGAGATGGAGCCAGGAATGTCTACTGGGTTGGGCAGGGAAGAGATCTTTGGAGATCTCGATGGGAACAGTTTTGGGAGGGCAGTAGAAGCCTGGGCAGGTGGTGGAGGCTGAGGGCTGAGCAGGAAGCAAGGGCACAGCTGGACACAGGGAGATGAAATGTCATCGGGGTGGAAGAGGATTCAGCAGGAGAGAGAGGTGGGGTTGTGTCAAGGGCCTGGCAGAGGTCCAGCTCCCAGGAAGAGGGCAGGTGCAGATACAGGCAGGTTTGAGGGCTAATAATCTCAGCCAACTGTGGAGGTTTCTAAGTAGATGGTCCAGTCTGCCATTCTCCTCAACAAAGACCTGGATTCCAGCCATCTTTACTCAGCACTCAGCCTATTCCTGGAGTTCCCCTTCTACAATTTTGTTGTGTATTCTGGGGCTGGAAACTCATTCTCAACATCTCCCTCAGCAACAGATAGTCTTATAGCCCAGCAACAGGTGAAGCACAGGCCAAGCTGACTTGAGTTTAGCTTCTGGCACTTCCGTTTACTGCCTGTGTGAACTTGGGGAGGTCATCCAACCTCTCTGAGCTTATTTCCTCAAGTACAGAATAGGGAAGCTATCACCCACTTCATTGCATTGCTGTGTGGAGTAAATATATTATTTATAAAGCACCTAACGCTGTACTAGGCATAGAAAAAGTAGAGGTTATACAATCCAGTGTAAACAAGGCTGCTCAAATCCATTGCTCAACAAAGCTAGACATAATGTGCATTGTTTGTCCTCCCTGTCTCCACTTCTGTTAAGAAATGAGGTTGACAGCTGGCTCTGGTAGCCTATTTTGCTGGTCATGAGTAGCTGGGCTTAGATATGGACTGAGCAAGCTGCCCCCTTTACTCTAGAGTTCTCTGCTCCCCACATACATCGGCATTTCTTTTTTTTTTTTTTAATTTTTTTTCAACGTTTATTTATTTTTGGGACAGAGAGAGACAGAGCATGAACGGGGGAGGGGCAGAGAGAGAGGAAGACACAGAATCGGAAACAGGCTCCAGGCTCTGAGCCATCAGCCCAGAGCCTGACGCGGGGCTCAAACTCACCGACCGCGAGATCGTGACCTGGCTGAAGTCGGACGCTTAACCGACTGTGCCACCCAGGCGCCCCAACATCGGCATTTCTTAATAGGACCACATGATCAAAGGACGGAAAACTAGACACTCTCAGAGAGGTTGCACAGCAATTAAACTTTATACCAAAATGTAAATGACTGAGAGCAGATTCTTTCCTGGAGCTGGGCTGATTGACAGAATGTAGAAGGGGGCCTGGAAGGAGGCAGAAGGGAAGACTAAGGCGACCAAAGTCCAATTTTACTCAGCTCCCGGTTGCATGAGCCATTTTGTTGGTTTAGAACTGCTTTACCCTTTCAGAATGTCAAAACACAAATTTCCCAACAAATCCTTGGGGAGCCACGACGATCATTTTGAGCTAGCACATCTCCCACTGCCAGGGGCGTAATGGCAGCGATTATCCTGGAAGGAGCATCCATCGGGCCTGCAGGAGCTTGAGATGCTGCTTGCCAGCCAGAGGAATGAGGATCCTCACTTCAGTTCTGCCTGAAGTCAGCAGGTGTGAGGAGTGGCAGGTGGGGCTCCTGAATGGCAGAATGTGGGAAGAAGGGAGGGAAAGGGAGAGTGGAAACCCCCAGGGGGAGCCCTGAGGGAAGCTAGAGGTCCAGGTGGGAAGGTGGACAGAGGATTGAGCTCTACAGGGGGAAGGAAGGGAGGAAAGGGCCAGAAGATTTTAGAGGGTTGGGGTGAACTTGATGCTTACGTTTCCAGAGGAATCTCGGTCTGCGCGTGTGTGGGGGACAGGGAGGTACTGGAGAGTAGCAGGCACAGGATGACCACGGTCTTCTGCAAGGAGGCCCAGGACCCTGGCCATTGGTGGCAGGGCCTCCTGCTGTGGGGGGCGCTGGTGTCTAAGTGGAACCTGGGGAGTCCTGGCATGGTGTCTCTGCTGGGCTCGGGGTGAAGGCAGGGAGAGAAGAGAGCAGTCTCCAACCGCCAGCTCCGTCTGCCTGTCACCTAGATCCTTGGGACAGCCCCAGGCCTTCTGCCTTCCTGGCAAGCCTGGGGTTCCCAGCTTTGTCTTGTCTTGGCTGCAACGCTTGGCAAGGGCGGGGGTTTCTCTCTGCCCACAGAGAACAGTGCACAGAGGAGCCGCCCCACCTGACCAGCAGGCTCCAAGAGGGGGCTGATGGTCTGAGGGGGGTGGTTGTGACAAAATGAACCCGTTAATCCATTGGCCTCTCCTCTAATCCCCTGCCTGACAGCAGGGAGGAGGAGGTGGCAGAAATGACCTCAGCAGGATTACCCTGATTTGAGAAGACAGGACTCGGTTCATTCCATTAGGGGCCAGAACTTTAAAGAGACAGCCCTGTTCCTGTAGACTTGTTTCTTCTGGACCCAAGGGGAGGAGAAGACTGTGACACTGGCCTGAGAACAACAGGGGGCATCTGTCTAGTGCTCTATCTTATCAAGAGAAGGAACAAATTGGGGCGCCTGAGTCACTCAGTTGGTTAAGGGTCTGACTCTTGATTTCAGCTCAGGTCATGATCTCAGGTTCGTGAGACTGAGCCCTGTGCTGGGCTCTGCACTGACAGCATGGAGTCTGCTTGGGATTCTCTCTCTCTCTCTCTCTCTCTCTCTCTCCTCCTCCTCCTCCTCTCTCTACCCCTCCCCCCACTCTCAAAATTAATAAATAAACTTAAAAAAAAAGATGTAACAAATTGGTGTTTTAAATCTTAGAGCCATTCTGGGAGTTCAGTGTCATCATCCCTGTTTTCAGGGGGCTCTTGAGGCACAGGTAGGCTTGGAGACGGAGCTGAGACTGTAACTCTGGCTCCAGGCCTGCTGCCTTTTGATGAGGTCATAGATAATGTCAATATCCTATGGCCCCCACCTCCCCCATGTGCTCCTGGTCCTAGGCTAAGGGACACGTTTGCTGGGAAGCTGATGAAGCTTCAGGGCCCCTCCCTGAGGGGCAGCATGTTCCTGTACCCAAATGTTGTGTTAATATATGCAAAAGTAAGATTGTCCAAGTACAAGTGGTTAATAGTTCTGTCTCTTTCCATTCCAACTTCTCTGTCTGATTTTCCTTTAGTTGGGTGATGTTTGAGTGCCTGTGGGCATTTCGGGGATCCAGCTAAGAGGAAGTTGAATTGGGGAAACATTTAATTTGGGCTTAGAAAGATATATTTCTGTAGCTCACTGTCACTTCCATGTATAGATAACTTATCTGCAACCATCCGGGTATAGGAATGGTTTCCAGGAACACTCTCATCACTGCCAGTGCCTACACTGTTCATCAGGACGTGCAGGTGCAGCCTAAGTTTATCATGGTGTGAATGTCCTACAGCACCCACCATTGGAAGTATGTGGGAGGGGAGGGAAAAATAAGGTTTGGAAATACTTTGAGCCAGAAGCTAGTCTGGCAGATTCTTCCAATGATCAAACAAGTAAAATTGCCAGCAGAGGATTTGGTTCTTATCAAGGCCTGGCCAAAACAGTTCTCTCTTGTTAGGAAAGTAGTCAACGTTGAATGTATGTAATTATAAATATAGCTTATATTGTCTTCTCTTCTGATGGGGATTACACAAAACATAATTTGACCAAAACTGTTGTGTTTGTGGGCCCAGTCTGGTACTGGTGCTACATGGGCACTGCATGTGAAGTCTCAGCTTACACAGAACACGTATCGGTGCTTCTTAGTGGATCTGATACATCGTGTCCTGACAAAATCTGCGGGTTCCAGCAAAGTGGCACACAAAATTACCACCAACGCAGAGAAATGCCTGAAGAAGCAAGTGTTTTAGTGACAGAACTCCTACACAGATTTATCAATAAGTCAATGTTGTAGCATCAGAGTAATCTGGTTACGCAATTATTTGGTTCAACATAACATGGCAGCCGATTTTTAAACGCATTTGAATTGTTTCTATGAATGCCTAATTTCAGATGAAGTTTGCACATTTTAAAAATACAAATCATAGCAAATTTAGAAAAAAGTACTACACAGGCTTATGGGACAATTAATAAATAAGAACACGTACCTTTTCTAGGTTTATGATTTCTGTAGTATTCATCACCTTAAAATGTGTAGTTTCAAGTGATTTTTTTCATTCTAAATAAATGTTCACTTTAATATTTATTTTTGTATTTATAATTTGCATTCCTTTTCTACTATAGATAACCACCCCGAAATTTTGCAAGCTTCTGACCCCACAACATCTGGCCCCTGACCCCTTTGTGGCACCTGCTCACTGAAGGCACTGACTTCTTCTAACGGGATAAGCATGGAGCTACATAGAAACTTTTGCTCACTTCACAGATACAACAGTGGCCCAGGTCCTACCTGGCCCTTTAGATTTGCTTGGGAAGACCTCAAGGTTCTTGTAAAGAAAAACACTGATATTACAATGGTGAGTAAAGGAAAGTGATGTCTTTTGAATGACCTACTGAGGTATTTCACTCTGCAAGTGCCTAACCAACTGTCTAGAGAAAAATACCTTTTAAATAACTCTAAAATAATTGCTTTGTATCATTGTTTACTCTGGCCCATTTTGCTCATTAGGACTATGACCCAGAGGTATACTGCATGATATTGGGAAACACTACGGATTGTGGTGGGAGCGGGGGGAGTAAGGGAGGGCAGAGGACTTGGGAGCCGAATAACTCCAGAGAAGAGATGTCTTAGTAGGAATAAAATGAAGCATGGGAGCAGAGCATAGAGCTAAGGGAATGATCAGTCCTTAAGACAGATGTTTGAAACTCAGAACCTTCAGGGGCTCATCCCTTAGCTGCAGGCCAGGATGGCATATTCATGCTGGCTAGGAGAGAACTGATGTTGTGGCTTTATTTTTTTTAAGTTTATTTATTTTGAGAGACAGAGCAAGTGGAAGAGAGGGGCAGAGGGAGAGGGAGTGAGAGAATCCCAAGGAGGCTCCACACTCAGCTCAGAGCTCCACATGGGGCTCGATCTCACAACCGTGAGATCATGTCCTGAGCTGAAATCAAGACTTGGACACTTAACCAACTGAGCCACCCAGGTGCCCCGTGGCTTTATTTTTAAGGGCCATAAGAGAAGGAGTATTGCAACTTTCTCTTGGTCAATGTTTCATATCAAACCCCCCACAATTTAATCAATCCATCCTAACCCACTTTCCTAGGGCATCTTGGCACCAAGCACTGGAGATATGATGCATAGAGCTGGCATGAAGATTGGATATGGTGCATGAGATAGGGCTCAGAGTCTTTACAGGAAGGCCGATCTCAAAACAACAGCTTAGGGAGCTAAGTGCTGTGATGCATAAGCGAAGTATTTGGCAATGTAGTAGAGGGGACATTATTCTCTCCTTATGGTGGGGAAAAAGGAGGAGGGAAGTTTTAGGGAAGACTTCACAGTGAAAGAGACATTTGAATTAGGCGTTATTTATTTATTTATTTATTTATTTATTTATTTAAACTTACATCCAAATTAGTTAGCATATAGTACAACAATAATTTCAGGAGTAGATTCCTTAATGTCCCTTACCCATTTGGCCCATCCCTCCTCCCTCAACACCTCCAGTAACCCTCTGTTTGTTCTCCATATTTAAGTCTCTTATGTTTTGTCCCCCTCCCTGTTTTTATATTATTTTTGTTTCCCTTCCCTTGTGTTCATCTGTTTTGTCTCTTAAAGTCCTCATATGAGTGAAGTCATATGATATTTGTCTTTCTCTGACTAATTTTGCTTAGCATAATACCCTTCAGTTCCATCCACGTAGTTGCAAATGGCAAGATTTCATTCTTTTTGATTGCTGAGTAATACTCCATTGTGTGTGTGTGTGTGTATCTATATCTGTATCATCTATATCTATATCTATATATCTATATCTATATCTTCTTTATCCATTCATTCATCGATGGACATTTAAGCTCTTTCCATACTTTGGCTATTGTTGATAGTGCTGCTATAAACATTGGGGTGCATATGTCTCTTCAAAACAGCACACCTGTATCCCTTGGATAAATACCTAGTAGTGCAATTGCTGGGTCGTAGGGTAGTTCTATTTTTAATTTTTTGAGGAACCTCCATACTGTTTTCCAGAGTGACTGCACCAGCTTGCATTCCCAAGTCTTTATTTATTTTTTAAAGTTTTATTTATTTAAGTAGTCTCTACACCCAACGTGGGCTCAAACTCACGACCCCGAGATTAAGAGTTGCATGCTCCTCCAACTGAACCAGCCAAGTGTCCCTTGACTTGGGCTTTAAATGATGAATAGAGTTCACCAATTGGAGACTCCTCAATGGATAGTTATAAGGAAAAGACAGCATACAAGAAACAGAAGGAACAAGAGTAGGAAACCATGGTCATGTTATGTTGTTTACACTTGTTGGAAAATAGTCAAAATATCAGATATCCATAACTGTATACTAAGTTATACTTAGTGGCTTAAAATAAATCAATATATTATTTAGTTAATGAATGTGTATTTTGGGCAGGGCCCAGCAAGGAAGGCTCTTCCATGCGGTGTCAGAAGGACAACTTAATGGGGCTGGAAGATCCACTTCCAAGGTGGCAAGTTGGTGCCAACTATTGGCTAGGAACCCAGCTCAGGCTGAGGGCTAGGAGACTCAGTTTTCCTCCACATGGCTGCTCAGAGTTCCTCTTCGTGGACAGCTTGGGTTTCCTCACAGCATGGTGACTGGGGTCCAAGAGTTAGAATCCCAAGAGAATATACTGGTTGTTGTATTGCCTTTTATGGTCTGCCATGGAAGTCCCAGAGCATCACCTCAATTGTGTTTTATTGGTTAGTTAATTATCAAAGGGAGGAGACACAGACCCTACCTCTCAATGGCAAGAGGGTCAAAAATTTGCAGACATGTTTTAAAACCACCACTGTGAGGGTAGTAGGGTGAGGGATAAGGGAGGATGGTAAGGGTGGAAGGGTTGGGGGTAAATGAGGTGAGAAAGGTGCTGTAGGAGATGAGGCTGAAGAAAAGTTAGATTATACCTAAATTATGAAGGGATTATATTAGTTCTTTCTAAAATATAACTCAAATCTCCCCTGCTGCAAGTCCACATCTATTGGAAAGTACCGATTTATGGGTGTGGCAGTACAGGGGAACAGGTGGGTGGGAAGGAAAAGAAACAGGGAAGGAAAAGATATAAAAGAGTCATGTATCTGTGCTAAGCTCCTTTGTGCACAGACTACAAGTGTACTTCTTTGTCTATCGCTCAGTGAGCACTGGTCAGTGAGAATTCCCAAGCTCTCCTCTTTAGGGTGTGCATCCTGCCCTCTTCTTCCCTTGTTCCCTTTCCCCGCCTCCCCACTCCCACTCTCACCCTCTTCTCCACACACACTTTCTTTACATTATTGGTGACTGTCCCTGTGGAGTTGGTCTACTAGCTCCTCAAGGACTAAGCTTAGGTTGGAGCTTGGAGCTCACTCATCTCTGGGCTTTTCCTGTCTGAGCAATGGAAGGGCAGACAATGGAACAAATCAGGTCTCTAGGCCTGATTCTATAACCGAGTATGACAAATCAGTATTTCCCACCATTCCATGTCAATTTCCCCTTCATTCCATCAATATGAATGAGCACAGCTGCAGGCGAGGCCCTGTGCCCAGGCTCCATTTCCCCACTGGTCATCGAATACCTCCCCTACCTGCTTCAGGGGATAGTGAAGATCAAATGAGGCAAGAGCAGAGTATTTCATTGACAAAATATAAAATATGCTATCAGGGATTTCAGAACATTTTGTTAGCAATTGAGTCATTTCTTCAAAAGAAATTTTTGCAGAAGCCAAAGAAAACTATTTCAGTTAATGGCAACCCTGTTCTTCTAGTTGTTCAACCCAGAAACCTTGGAGTCATTATGACCCTTCTCTTCTCACTCCTGCTCATCCAGGCCGTTAACAAATTCTGCCAGCTTTGCCTTACAAATATATCCAGAATCCAGCCATTGCTCCCCAATCCACAGCCACCACCCTGGCCCAAGCCACCATTGTCTCTTCCCTGGATTGTGACATCCTTCCTACTACTTATGCTGGACACCTTCTGTTTGTCTCTCCAGATCTAGGCTCTATGCTGTGTATCCTGCTCTGTGCCCTGGGAGTCTCATCTGTATGGACCACCTCTGCTGAGGCTAACAGGGAGCTCAGCTAACAGGGAGCCTCAGCAGGTGCCTGGAAAGAGAGTGAGGTCTCTTTGTGCTGGCCACGATCTTCAACCCAACACCACTATGCTTCTTCAGGAGGGCACCTCTGAACAACCATCTCTTTGTATTAACCAGTCTTCTCCAGGAAAACCGAACCAATAAGATGTGTGTGTGTGTGTGTGTGTGTGTGTGTGTGTGTGTGTGAGAGAGAGAGAGAGAGAGAGTATGTGTGTGTATATACAGATTTATCATAAAGAATTGACTCACACAATTAAGCAGGTTGACAAGCCTCAAGCTAGCTGGAGACCCAAGAGAGTAGATGGTATATTTCCAGTCTGAGTCCAAAGGTCTGAAAACCAGGAAAGCTGATGGTGTTTCAGTCCAAAGGCCAGCAGTCTTGAGACCCAAGGGGAGCTTTGATGTTTCCTGAGTCTGAAGGAAGGAAAAAACCCCCAATACCCTGGCTTGAAGGCTGTCAGGCAGGAATTCTTTCTTACTCACAGAAAGGATCAACATTTGTTCTATTCAGGCCCTCAACTGATTCCATAGGACTCACCCACATTAGGGAAGGCAATCTACTTTACTTAAGTCTGTCCATTCAAATGTTAATCTCATCTAAGGGCACCTGGGTGGCTCGGTTGAGCTGTTGGACTCTTGATTTTGGCTCAGGTCATGCATGATCTCATGGTTTGTGGGACCGAGCCCTGTGTTGGGCTCCTCGCTGAGTGCGTAGAGCCTGCTTGGGACTCTTTTACCCTCTCTCTGCCTCTCCCATGCTCTCGCTCTCATAAATACATACATACATACATACATACATACATACATACATAGTTAATCACATCTAGAAACACCCTCACAGACACACTCAGATTAATGTTTGACCAAATGGGTGGGCACTCTGTGCCCCAGTGAAGCTGACATATAAAGTTGACCTCCATGCTCTCTTTGGGCTCCACTAGTAACTGCTTCCTTCCCACGACTTGGAAAATATTAACATCTCAGTGGCTCCAAAGCTCTGGGTTACCCTTGTGTTTCCTCTACATCTGCACCTTTGTAAGAAACTTTCCTCCAATTTTCCCATTATGAGTGTCCCACATATTTCCTGCTGGGCCTCTGTCTGACAGCTGGTCTCCCTGCCTCTGCTCTTGCCCTTTTTCAGTCTATTCTTAGAACAGCAACTGAGGGCTCCTTTTAAAAGGTAAGTCAGACCGTGTCGCTCTTCTGCTCAGAAGCCTCAGAGGCTACACATCTTAGGGTAAAAGCCAAAGTTTCTGCCACAGCCTGCAAGGCCCTACATGAGCTGGACCTGGCTTCATCCCTGGCCTGTTTGTGCTGTCTGCCTTTACTCATGGGCCCCCTCCCACAGTGGCATCTCGCTGCTGCCTGAGCAAGTCTGGCCTGCTCCGTCTCAGGGCCTTTGAGCTTGCAGTCCCTTCAGTGGTTCTGCCTGCCCTGCTGCCCCTGGGTGGCTGGCTCCCTCATTTCCATCAGGCCTCTGTCAGTCAGGGTCCCTGGCAGGAAGAGACGGCATACTTGAACTGGGTGCCTTGAGAAGAGTGTAATAAAGGGACTATTTATAGAGGTATGGACAGGGTGTGTGGGGAAATGACAGGGACACTGCCTTATCCTGGGCTGGAAACAGCAGGCACCCAATCCCTAGGCATGAAGGGACAAGGGGAGGGGAGTCCCTGGAACCTGGAGAGAGAGTGAGCTCCATGGAGATGACCATCTCACAGGGACAGTGGCCTCAGGATGCAGCCAGTCTGTGGGGACCCCACCCAGAGGGAACTTGAAGAGTAAGTCCTCCTCTTTTCTCCAGCAGGTGCTCCCAGCTATTTAAGCCACCTGGAGGCCCCCATAGAAGGAGCCCATTGATACAGCCCACCCATGTTCTGGGCCAAGAGGGGCAGACAGCATGGAGGGAGGAGCAGATGGAAGGTATCCAGCATAAGATATTTCTCAAAAATCACCTTAAATGCTGAAAATGTTCTGGAATTAGATAATAGTGGTGCTATACAACTTTGTAAATATACTGAAAGCCACTTTAACATGGGACTCTTGTGGTGAGTGAATTACGTTTCTTTTTTTTTTTTTTTAATGTTTTTTTTTTTCAGTAAGTAAATCCTTCCGTGGCTACAGGATCTAAAATTTTGCCTGCCTTCAACATTTCATATCCCTCTTCCCAGACTCTTCTTGCTTTGGGCTTTCCCTGCACTTTTTTTGCTTAGAGGTTGCCATCAAACATATCATGTACAGTATTTCGTTATGGCTTGTGCTCATCTGTTGTCCATTCCACCAAAGCATAACTTCTGTGAGTACAGGGACTGTGGTCTGATTTTCTCTGTGCCGTATTCCCACCACTGTCTAAATCAGTGCTCAGTGCAAATGGGAGAATACATGGGAAATGGATGAACGGTTGGAAGTGGAGATACTCTGGTAGGAGACAGTGTGAGGGGGGTCAGTCCAGGTCCTGCTTGCTCTTCCCCCCTCCCTTCCCAGGGCCCTGAACTCAATTTGGAAACCACCGCATAACCATGCAAAGGCACTCATTGCCCCTTCCTTTTGCAAATGTGTCTTGGGTGGTTCATTTCATCTTCAAATGACACAGAGGACATCACAAAGGGCATCTAAAATATTTGTACACTACAATATTTGTTCATAGCAATATTACTTGCAGGAACTAAAAGCTGGAAATAACTCAGTTGTTCACTGATGGATGAGTGGATAAGCAAAATGTGGTATTTCCATACAACAGAATAATCCGTACAATAGAACATAGTAGAAGGAAATTCTGACTCAGCCTACAACTTGGATGAACCTTGAGGACATTATGCTAAGTGAAATAAGCCAGTCACAAAAGGACAAAAGAAGGGGCCGCTTGGGTGGCTTAGTCAGTTAAGTGTCCGACTTTGGCTCAGGTCATGATCTCACAGTTTGTAGGTTCAAGCTCCATGCCGGGCTCTGTGCTGACAGTTCAGAGCCTGGAGCCTGCTTTGGATTCTGTGTCTTCCTCTCTCTCTGCCCCTTCCCTGCTCGTGCTCTCTTTCTCTCTCTCTCTCTTTCAAAAATAAATAAACATTTAAAAAAAAAAACAAAGAAGTCTGATTCTACTTATATGAGGTTTCTAGAGGAGTCAAGTGCATGCAGACAGAAAGCAGAGTGGTGGTTGCCAGGAGCTGAGGAGTTAATGTTTAATGGGTAGACAGATTCAGTTTTGCAAGATGAAAAGAATCCTGATGGTTGGTCTTGGTCACACAATAATGTGAACGTACTTAATGCTACTGAATTGTACCCTCAAACACTTAAGATGGCAAATTTTGTGAGATTTTTTTTAACCACAATTTTTGTTTTAAGTAGGAAAAAAGGGGAAGCATGTATAGCTGCCATGAGCAGAGCCAAGGGAGTTTGGACACTCTGCTCTGTCTTCCTGAGGCTGCTTCCCATTTTTAAAATGTCCATTGCTAAAAAATACTAGTTCTGCCTGGATTCTAGACCTTTGAAAGAGAGAGTAATGTTCATATTGCCAATGCCTTTAATCATGGCTTAGCCAATTCTTACAAGGGAAAAGGGAGGAAGAATATGGCCACGGAACAAAGTGCTGTGGTCTAACTCAACATGCCTCCTTCCACCCAGCTGCACACACAACCTCCCCCCTGACCACATAGAAACACTACATGGATGCAGGTGACAACCCAGCACCAGCCTAACTTCAACCTGGATTTGCTGGTGCAATTGCCTGTGGGACATCAGGCCCCTGACTTGTCACTTCTGCCTGGAGGGTCTGAGGCACATCAAAGCCCCAGGGCAGAGGGCACAAGGCTGATTAGAGGTTGGCCAAGCAGGCAGCTGGAGAGGGTCACTGGGAGACCTGTGGGGTCTGTAAATACCTGACAGGTGGCTTATTAGAGGAAGGTGAGCAGGTGTGTGTGTGTGTGTGTGTGCATGTTTGGGAGGGGCAAGAAAGGAGGGTGGGAGACTGGGGAAAAAAGAAACCCCAGGAGGAGGTCCCTGAGGGGGGAGAGAGGGGCACTTGGTGATAAAGGAGATGGTGAAAGTCCACAGCTCTCTGCATCTCCCTCCTGCTCGGAGCCCCAGGAGGAGTGTGGGGAGGGGTCTCGAGGAAATTCAGGCTTCAAGGCATAGGCTTTGAGAGGAAGGACCAAAGGAAGTGCTTGCTGAGAGGTACCAGCCACAAGACAGTAATTCCCTCATTTTACCAAGTGAGGGCTTGCAATGAGCAATGGGCCAGGATTGTGTGCTTCCAGTTCTGGTGTTGGGGACTCAGGACCCCCATGTACGGATAGTGTGGCAGTGTGACATTGTCCATGCCAGAAACCGATGGGCATTCACAGGACAGCAGCTTCATTGTAGAGACACACACTGGGAAGCAAAGGGTTCTGTCCTCAAACCTGGTCCACCTGTTGACCAAGTGGGCTTGGAGTCACAGTACACAGAGGAGCTCTGGAAGCCTCTGGGAGGGCCGAGAGTGCACCCACCTCGGGAAGGAGGCCTGGTGTTGGGTCTCAGCTTGGCCCTTAGCTAGAGGTAACTTTGGGCAAAGTGCTCCCCTCTCTGGATCTCAGTTTCCTCATTGTAGGTAGAGGGGCTTAGGCTAATTTGGTGTGCTGGAGTCCTCCTCAGGCTACCCTGACTTCCTGCCTCACTGCCTGTATCTGAAGGAAGATTGTGTTTGCTCAGCCCCAGTGAATCCCAGATCCTCTTGTGAGGGGCCAGCCATGTGGCCATGGCTAGGGGAGGACACGCATAGCATTGGGGACAGGGGCCAATGCGCATGATTTAATATGAAGATAAGTTTCATTCGTAATTAACCTGTAGTTATCCTTTTAAATAGGATAAACGTTCTCCTTGCAAACTTATTTATATTAATAATTTGTTTAACAAAACTCTTTTTAGACAATAAGAGAGCTCAGGCTCTTGTGTGTAGGGATCTGGGTTTGAGCTCTAGCACTATTTCTTCCTTATTCTGTCATCCAAGGGATTTCATTTCTCTTATCTGTGAAATAGGGATGATACTCCCTGTCAGGTAGGAATGCATTCAGCTGCAAGTAACAAGATACACAGCTAACAAATAAGGATTTGTTAACCTAGAGCCAGGAGTCTGCAGTTGGCAGTTGCTGGTCTGGGTTTACTGCTTTGTGATGCTCCCAGAAGTCCTCCAGAGCTCCCTCTTTCTACCCTTCCCTCCTTCACTTGCTACAGTCCTCTTCTGTTTGTTATCTAATTGTCACAAAAGGGCTGCTGCTGTTCCAAACATCATGCCTGAGTTCAAGGTAGAGTGAAGGTGAAGCACCATGCCAGATGCTTCTGTTCATTTTTTAAACATGAGACAAAAAATTTCTCCAGAATTTTACTCACCTCCCTGCCCCTTGCCAGCAGGCTTGTGTTTCTGACCCATTGGGTAGAAGTGAGTCACATAGTCACAATGAGCTACAAGGTAGATTGGAAATATGGGAACAGGATTGTTTCACCTGGTTTAATAAATCATTATGTCCTGCCCGGGGCTGGACATTGTTACCAAGAAAGAACAGGAGAAGGGGGTGTTATGTGGGCAACTGGTATACCACACTCCCTAAGCAGAATCAGGATCTGGCCCTAAAAAACATCCTCTATTACTATTTACATATAAATTCTCTTCCATAGAAGGATTGACAGGCAGACCTTAACTCCCAGGACATTTTAAGGGGAGCTGGCAAAGAGCTTTTTCCCTCTTTTTCAGGGGAGAAGACAGGGTATGTAGAAAGGTCAGGGAAGGGGAGGACTCAGCTGCAGGGCACGAGGATCCATGGAGTCTAGGAGCTTTTCCTTGGCTACCAACTTCCTTCATAGTTTGGAGCACTGGAAAGAGCAGCTGCATCCATCTAGGGATCAGGAGACCTAGTTCTAGTTCTTGCCATGACGCTAGTCATCTGCATGACTTAAAACTTTAACCTCTTGATTTTGTCATCTATATACAATGATGTGTGTGATTCTTATAAGAGAGGACCACGTAAGATAGTGGACATGAGAATGTGATGTTCTATGCAAATGTAAGACATTTGAATCCTTGGAGGAAGAAGCACCTCAGGGCCTTAGTGGTTTGGGAGTCTAGTAAGCGTACACACACACACACACACACACACGCAAGGTCCTCATTCAAGCACATGTATGCAGCATGTACAGATGAAGGGAAATTTCATACACATTAAAACATATGTAAAGTGTTTGTCAAGATGGGCTCAGGTAGCAAAAATTAACAAATGGAGCTACATCAAACTAAAAAGCTTCTGCACAGCAAAGGAAAACATCAACAAAATAAAAAAGCAACCCACAGAGTGGGAGAAAATATTTGTAAATCATATATCTTATAAAGGGTTAACATCCAAAATATATAAAGAACTTATACAACTCAATATCAATAAAACAAAGCAAAACAAACAAAAAAACCCCAAACCAACGCCCCCCCAAACCATACCACAATTCTATTGAAAAATGTGCAGAGAATCTGAATAGACATTTTTCCAAAGAAGATATACAGATGGCCAACAGGTATGTAAAAAAGATGCTCAACATCACTCATCATCAGCAAAATGCAAATCAAATCAAACCACAATAAGATATTACCTCACACCTCTTAGAATGACTAGCATTATTTTTTTTTTAAATTTTTTTTTCAACCTTTATTTATTTTTGGGACAGAGAGAGACAAAGCATGAACGGGGGAGGGTCAGAGAGAGAGGGAGACACAGAATCGGAAACAGGCTCCAGGCTCTGAGCCATCAGCCCAGAGCCTGATGCGGGGCTCGAACTCCCGGACCGCGAGATCATGACCTGGCTTAAGTCGGACGCTCAACCGACTGCGCCACCCAGGTGCCCCAGGAATGACTAGCATTAAAGACAAAAAAATAACAAGTGCTGGTGAGGATGTGGAGAAAAGAGAACCCTCATATGCTGTTGGTGGGAAAGTAAATTGGTGCAGCCATTATGGAAAACAGTACAGAGGTTCCTCACTATCTCAAAAAGATACCTGCACCCTCATGTTCATTGTGACATTTTTTACAATAGCCAACACATGGACGCAACCTAGGTGTTCATTGATGGATGAATGGACAGAGAAAATGTGGTAATGGATTATTCCATTAATGTTAAGAAGATAAAATGTTATTAAGAGAATCATAAGGAAGAGAAAACACATTTATAGTACAGTATATATATATATACATACATATATATGTGTATATATATATATATTTTTTTTTTTAAAAAAACACTCTGCATATAGCCAGACTTCCCAGGATGGCGATATTCCACACCATGGTGGCCTTGGCCCAGCGGTGGCACCCACTGGGCAGTCTGTGGGCAGCAACGGTGGCCTGGAGATGCACCACCAGCCATTGGTCGTTGGCAGCTGTGGCCACACATGAATGCACCAGCCTCAGGGAAGCCACGGGGCCAAGGCGCCATTGTGGACAGGGGTTCTCACTTGGCCTGGGAGTGGCCAGAGGCCAGTGGTTCCCCTGAGCAGCCCCAGAGACTGGCATGAAGAGGGCTCCAGGGATGAAGGTACTAAGGGTACAGGGCTCCCTGCACAGCAATATCCCTGCTCTCTGGGCACATTCCTCGGCTTCAGCTTGGCCTCCTACCTCCAGTCCTGGGAACTTGACCAATCTGCCCTGTGGACATGTGAGGTGCCCTGCAGGCCTACCCACAGGCTGCCGGTGGCCCCTGTGGGACTCCTGGCTACTCAGCAGCAGACACAATCTCTGTGCCAGCCACCTCTGGTTTGGTTCTGTGGAGAACAGGGTGGGCAGTCCTAAATAAATGCCTTGTGGCCTTTGCTGTCAACTCTTAAAAGCCCACATATAAGTGGTCTTGCACAGTTGGAACTCATGTTGTTCAAGGTTCAGCTGAATATTTTATATGTGCAATGGAATAGTACTCAGCCATAAAAAGAAGGAAATCCTTCCATTTCTGACAACATGGATGGGCCTTGCGGGTATTATGCTAAGTGAAATCAGTCAGACAAAGACAAATACTGTAGGATCTCACTTACACGTGAAATCTAAACTCCTGAACTCACTAATGCAGAGAACAGTTTGGTGGTTGCCAGAGGCAGGGGGTCAGGGTTGGATGATATGGGTGAAGGGGGTCAAAAAGTACAAACTTTCGGCTAGAAAATAAATAAGCCCTGGGGATGTCATGTACAGCACGGTGACTATAGTTAATAATACTCTATTGTATATTTGAAAGGTTTTTTTTGTTGTTGCTAACGGAGTAGACTTTAAAAGTTTTCATTGCAAGAAAATATTGTTCACTAGACTTACTATGGAGATCATTTCACAGGATAGACAACTATCAAATCCTTACGTTATACAGCTGAAACTAATATGATGTTATATGTCAATCATCAAAAAGGAAGAGGAAGATGCGCCAGGGGATACAAGGTGCAAAAGGGCTTGTCAAAGTGGAGGCAAAGAGGAAGAGCAGGCTGGGGCTGAGGTCAGCTGCCTGTGGTAAAGGGGTCTTGGTGATTCTTATCATGTGAGGCCAACAGGCAGTGTCCATCCGGAATCTCTGCATGGGGGAAAGTGGAAACTATGTCCGTTTCCCTTGGAAACTGTCCTCCGGAGGAGACTGCTGCTAGGACTGCGTCACTAGGAAGGCCTTCGAGTCACTTCCATCACTTCTGTTTGTAGTGTTTCCACTCCTTCCTGGAAGGCAGGAAGCTGAGCAGTGAGACTTGGCTGAAGTGAAAAACAGTGGGGGAAGCAGAGAGGCCCGGGCAGCACCCCAGGGAGAGACCTCTGAATGCCCCCACGGGTCCTGGTGGAGGAGGAAGGAATCCTGGGAGAGTCCCTGAGAAATTAGCTGTGGACTTCCCCTTAACAGGTGGGGGCAGTCTGCAGCCTGCGTGTGTAATGTCCCCCCCCAGGACTGGCAGCCAAGATTGGAGTGGAAATAAGTCCCACAGGCCACGCCACTGCCTGTGTCTGAAAAATTGCATGAGCTTAAATTAGAATTGTTCAGCCATATCCTGGCAATGTGGTTCTCAAAACCTGGCCCTGTCATTAAAAATCCTGGGGCCCATGCCAGCTGGAGCAAGGTGCTGGAAGCAGGTGCTGAAACGTAGTAATGTTCAGCTAAGAACCCCAGTGCTAAGCCCTATGGGCCACAGCAGGTGGGAGCAGTTGGAGGCAAAAGCAATGAGGGTGGAAAGGCCTTGGTCCTGGCGGGGAGTGGAGTGTTTCCTCACAGAGCTGGGCCAGGTTCTGTGAAAATTACCTCACTCAGGTTGCAAGTTTGCTCAGAAATTGCAGCTTGGAGCTTCCCAGGGATGGCATTCCAGAAAGGCCAGGAAGGGCCTGTTAAGTGTCTACTTGCGGCGAACCCTCAGGTTGGCACTATCTAGGGCAAAACAAAGTGAAGAGACCCTGCGGGCACCAGGTCTGCTGTCCAGGGCTTTCCTGATGCAATCTGTAAGGAAAATATTGCCCATCAATTGCACTGATGTGTGATTACAATGAACCCCATTAACCTTAGGAAGTTCTTACCTACTTTATCCTGAGCGGGGAGACCACACGAGTGAGGCAAAGCTTTGTCAGTTTACTCTGGCTGGGAAACTGAATGAAGCACCAGCTGGTGAGTGGTACCTTGCCCTCATTAATGGACTCTCACTCCATTGGCCAGCCATCCTCCAGTGGGATGGTCCCATGCCTTGCCCTGGTTGAGCTAACCTTCCAATTCACAATACCCTTGGGAACACCTCAGAGGCTTGGGGAAGGGGCTTCTGCCTCTACCTTGGGGAGACAAAATCTCAGAAGGTCAAGTGGCAAATGAGAGTTGGAACCACTCTCATTATGCGGGGGATCAGAGGGAGACTCTAAATTTCCTGCTTAATAGAACGAAGGGTGGTGTCAGGGGTGTGTGAGAGGATATGTGCCACATCCTCCACATTGCCTGGCACATGGCAAGCACTCACTAAATCCTGTGGTCATCACGGCTCTCCTTGTCACTGTCACAATCCTCATACTCCTGGCCACAGTCCATGGATCAGTTACCCATAATGCAGGTAGGCAGTCTTACAGGGAGACTGCAGCACATCCCTGGAGGTGGGGGTGGGTGATATCTGTGCTTGCTTCAGCAACTATTCTGGAGCAGCAGAATGAGCAATGTAGGTGAGGAGACAAAAGGCAGTTATTGGTTCTGATGAATCCCCAAAGCATTTTTGGGAACCATAGCTAGAGTTACACACAGCTAGAAGTTCATCCCTATAAGCATAAGCTGTGTCCTCATTTCTGAGAGAGAGAGAGAGAGAGAGAGAGAGAGAGAGAGAGAGAGAGAACAGGGAAAAGAGAGGAGGCATACTGGGAGGGAGG
This sequence comes from Herpailurus yagouaroundi, assembly GCF_014898765.1. NCBI lineage: Eukaryota > Metazoa > Chordata > Mammalia > Carnivora > Felidae > Herpailurus > Herpailurus yagouaroundi. The sequence goes on from NW_024412572.1 coordinate 7,686,107, forward strand.
GAGGAGGGGGACCATATGGGCTTACTGATAATGAGGTGTGTGCTCAGGCTCATTTGTCCATGACCACTGGCCTCTGGGTCCCTTGGGTGTTCAACCTTCTGTTTCACAGTCTTGCTTTCTTCCTTTATGGTCCCTATGAAGAAGACACGCTACACATACTTTTCTCTGCAAATAGTTGTCTGGAACCCCACTCCTCACTTTCTTCCACTTCCCTAACCCTCTTAGCTTTCCCCTCTCTGCCTCCCCTTCTGTTCCTCCTATTTTCCTGTTTCTCAATTGTTCTCCATGTCTTGCCAACACTCAGCAAACCTTTGCTGAGCACCTAGTATACATCCAGCACTGTGCAAGACCCTGAGGACTCAGAGCCACTAGGATGATGGTAATTTCTTGCTCTGGAGGAAGCTCATAGGCTGCTGATGAGGGAGACATGCAAAAAAATCCCAACCCAATAGGGGAGTGTGGGGACCCAGAGCTGGAGCAGCTGACTCTCACTGGATCTTTGCCCTTTGCTCCATGCAACTTCCTTTATGCTGTTGTGATGGCAGATGAAGTCTAAAAGTAAGCCCGAGTATATCCCAAACACCTGATGGTCCACTAGGTCGTAAGAGGAGAGAGTAGACTCTGCCTAGCCCGTATCTTCAGGGAACTATTGGAAGGATGTCTTAAATAGGCTCAAGGTATATCAATGGAGTGGATATCAGTTAGTGCTTTTGCCTGAAAGTAACAGAAAACCCCTATTCACTTGGCTTAAATGATGGCAATATCTTACATAAGAACTCTATATGGTCTCAAAGTTGGTTAATACAGCAGCTCAATGATGTACCAAAGGTCAAGTTCTTCCCATCTTTCTTCCCTGTCATCCTCAGTATTTTGGATTGTCCTCAGCCTAGCTCCCTTCATGGTCACAGGAGGGTTGCCATTGTTCTAGGCATTATGGTCAGACATCATAATATCTTGAAGGAGATGAAGGACTGATTTTACCTGGCATTGCTTATCTGTGAGGAATATTTGCTGCAGAAATAATCCAGCAGACTTTTCTTTTTCAACAGCCAGACTGTATTCTAGGGTCATGCTTGAAGGAGTAAAGGGCAAGGGAGCAGAACCGCCACAACTAGCTTAAAGCAATCATAATTCCCCTCCTGCTGGGGCTGGGCCCACCTCCCCAAAAGAATGTGACCACGCAAAGGATACCCAAAACATTGAGGTCTGATAGGATGGAGGAAGGGAGTGGTGGACAGGTATTGTGTGATCAACCAGTGAGGTGTGGGCACTGGAGGGTGGGCAGTAGAGCCTGCCTCCAGCTGGTGGGTGGCCTCTTCACAGGTTTCAGAAATATTTGGCCCTGCAAGTGGTTTTCCAGGTGTAGCCAACAAGTTAGAGGCAGCAAAGAGTTAAGAAGTTAAGGAGCAGCAGCTGTGTCCTTGTCCAGTTGCCCTCCCCCAGATTCCCCTGCAGCTCACTCCTGAAGCTCTTTACTGAATGCTTCACTCTCAGTGAGACCGTCTGTGACCCTATCAAAGAGTGCAATCCTCATTCTGAATCTGCCATACTCTTTCTCTGCTTAATTTTCCTCCTTGGTGTTTCTCTCTCTCTAATATCTATATATTTTACTTGTCTTTCTTTTTATCCATCTCCTCCTCAAGGGGGAAATATTTGTTTGTTCACTGCTCTATTCCTGGTGCCTAGTAGCTGGCATTATTAGTAAATGCTCAATAAATACTTCTTGAGTAGATGAAACCTGATTGCATATCAAATAATCTAGGGAGTTTGTGGGAAATGCAGGCTCCTAGGCCCTGTCCCAGACCTACTGAGGTGTGAGGCCCCAAGTCTCCCTGGGGGAACCCAGTGCAGTGTCCAGAGTTTGAGAGCCATTCCTCTGGGCTTACCTGCATTGACACAAGAGAGTTCAGCTTTGGAACTATAATACTTAAGTACAAAGGAGTGGGAGGTTGACACATCCTAGAGTCAGTGAAGTGTGGAGAGATGGAGATTCTGTACACCAGTTTGCATGTTATCAAGTTTAAGGACAAAAGTGTCCTGGATTGAGTGCCTTTCTGTCCCAGCACTTCAGTCATAGACACAGGAGCAACTGCACAGAGCGATGGGGGGCTGTGTGAACAAAGTGTGGGTGCACATAAATAACTTACATGAGAACATCTGAAGAATGAAGGCAAATCAATATGAAAAAGCAAATAGGCCACTTAAAAAATAGGCAAGAAACCTGATCAGGCACTTTACAGCCCATATATGGGATTAGCCAATAACCACATGTACAGCAGATGTACCCAACACCCTTAATTATCGAGAAATGCAGACTGAAGCCACAATGTGACACCATACACACCCACCAAACCAGCTAAAAATAAAAGGCTGACAGTATCTTGAGTTGACAAGGATGGGTATCCATTAGAACTCACACATGCTGCTGGAGGACGTGTCAAATGGCATGTAGCCTGTCAGACAGGGGACAAAGCCTGCTATCCTGTGACCCACAGTACTACTCTTGAATGCATACCTGAAAGAAAGAAGCTCAGATATTCACAAAAAGACATGTACCAAAATGTGCACAGTAACTTTATTATTCAGAAGAGTAGAAAAATTGGAAACACTTGACGGTCTATTAATAGGTCCAACAATTCAAAGGTACACATGGCTGAATACCACAGAGATTTAAAAAAAAAAAAAATGAACATAGTGATGAGTGAAGGAAGCCGGTAACAAAAAATCTGTATGACTCCACTGTGTGAAGTTCAAGCCCAGGTGGGCTTCACTGTGTGAAGTTCTGATGGTAGGAATCAGAAAAATGGTCTCTCTGGGGTTAGTTTTGACTGAGAAGGCTATGAGAGACCCATGCAGATATTTTTATATCTTCATCTGGCTGGTGTACCCAGACATACTTACACAGTTATTTATAAAATTTGTCAAGTTGTACTCTTAACATTTGCATTATTTATGTGTATCTGTTATACTTCAATAAAAAATAAATCCATACTTTATTGTACAAAACAATACACATTTTGTAAGAACACATACAAACAAAAAGGTCACAGGATACTAGGCATTGTCCTCTTTCTGACAGGCTATGTGTCATTTGACACTTCTTCCAGCAGCATATGGGAATTCTAATGGATACCCACCCTTGCCAACTCAAGATACTGTCAAGCTTTGATTTTTAGCCACTTTGGTGGCCGTGTGTGGTGCCACATTGTGGCTTCAGTCTGCATTTCCCTGATAATTAAGGGTGTTGTGTACATATGGGCTCAATAGAATGGTTGTGGGGAGGCTGTTAGGAAGGAAGGGAATGCAGTGTGGTTTGAACATAGAAGAAAAGAAATGAATAAAATTAAAAAAAAATGTTCTTGTCCAAACCAATAATGAAGGTTTATAGAAACTAAGGAGTATGATTAATCCAGTTTTTTTCTGTGCCCAAGGTAGAAAGGGACAGAGTTTGACAGAAAAATTGAAAACCAAAGAGCAACAGCAGCAGTGAGGTGGAGGCAGAATGCAGGCAGAAAGCATAGGCTTTAGAAACTTGAACTTAAATGGACCCCAAGAGTCTCTGCAGTCAGCAGGCAGTGGGACTCTGAGGTCACCATCTCTTTCCAGGCTTGTTGCCAAGAGAAGGACACCTGGCCCGTTCGATGTCAAGAATGGAATCCAAGACAGTGACAGGCACAAGCAAGGAAGAGTCCCCGGCTCTGGTCACTCAGGGTTAAAACTTCCCACGTCCAGTGTCCTGTCTGGCAATTAAATCAGACTAAACTGACTGCTGAACTGTGTGTCTAGCAATTAACACATATACACGAAGGCCAGTTTGAAGAAACTCGTGTACAGCTATGTTTGGGTTCTCCAGGTAAGGAGGCTCAGCCACGAGCCAGTGGGTTATAATCTTGGTGTCTGAATAGGAACATTTCTCATGTGAGTCACTCAGGCCACCAGTGACAGACACTAATTAGCCTAGGAGGACCTGTGGTTTCAGTGACATAGTTGTTTTAGGTTGAACTGTGTGTTCCTCAAATTTGGATGTTCAAGCTGTAACCCCCGGTACCTCAAAATGTGACCTTATTTGTAAATAGAGTCATTGCAGATGTAATTAGTTAAGACAGGGTCATACTGGATGAGGGTAGGCCCCTAATTCAATGTGACTGGTGTCCTTATGAAAAGTGAAAACTCGGAGACAGACATGCATACAGGGAGAATATCAGGTGAAGATAAAGGCAGAGCTCAGGGTGATGTTTCTAAATGCCAAAGAATGCCAAAGATCCCCAGCAAACCCCCAGGAGATAAGCCGGAGGCATGAAACAGATTCCCCCCCATTTTCCCCCGCCATGGCTCTCAGGTTGGAAGGAATCAGCCGTGCTGACACCTTGGTCTGACTTCTGTCCTCCAGACTGTGAACAATACCCTTCTGTTGTGCAAGTCTGGCAGTCTGTGGTACTTTGAAACCCGGTGCAGTGGCCCTACCACCGACACTGAAGTGCCTTATTGGTCCTGGCCTTCCCCTATGAACCTCTCCTGCCTTAATGGGAGGGGGAAAGGACTATTTCTGCACAGCGTGGGAGATGAGCTGAAGTGTGCGCAACATTTAGGAGTGAATTTGGGAAAGAGGAGGGGTGAGGGGTGAGGGTCATGTGGGGTGAAGTGACTCTGACCCTGGAGCATCCTCTGGGCACTGCTGGTTGGGTGAAACCACAAGGGAAGGGGCTCAGGGAGGCGTCAGAGATGCAATCAGGACGGAGTCAGCAGAGGTTTGCTATGAAGGATGCTAGAAGGCTGCTGGAGATGGCTGGTGTATGTGTGTGTGTGTGTGTGTGTGCACACGTGCGTATGCATATATGTGTATGTATATGTGTTTATACATGACCGCACACACACGTGTATGTGTGCATATGTATGAGTGTGCACATACGTGTATATGCATGTATATGTGTGCATACGTATGGGTGCACACATGTGTGTACTGAGGAGAGTGAGAAGTTAAAGAAAAACAGGGAGAAGCACATAGCAGGAGAAACTGGTCCTTTAAAGAATCCCCCCACCCCCGCCCCAAACCCTTCCTTCCCTCTTGGGCTTGCTGTGAACCTTCCTTAATTAATGCCTGTAAAATGCTCTCAGATGCTGGAAGGAAAGCAGCAGCTTTATAAATAAACACAGACTTCTAAAGGTTGACGAATGCTGGAGTCCCTTAGGGGGGAGGAGAGAGCTGTGCTGTGCTGTGCTGTGCTGGGGGAAGAGGCATAGGAGGCAGCTGCTGTGAAGCCAAGGTTTTGGTACTGGTTTGGCCATTAACTGGTTGTACCTCCTTGGGCAGGTCAAAACTCACCTCTGGGCCCTGTCTTCATCAGTAAAATGAAAGGGTCAGATTATGATCACAAAAGCCTTTCTCATGGTTACATTTTATGATCAGTGAGTGCCTTTGGTCAAGGTCACAAAGTGCATTTGAGAGAAGCAAGCAGGACCTCCCATGGGGTTCTTGAAGGGATGCTTAGAAAAGGTACATAATTTGCCCAACACCTCAGATCTGATCAATGGCAGAGCCAAAATGGGGCTGTAAAGCCATCCCTCCACAGTCTAGAGCATCCTTATCCTGGGCATGGAGGGAGCCTGTCTCCAGGTGGTAGTGAAGGCAGGGAAAGTGGGAGCCACCTTACACTCAGGACAAGTGACCACCTTTGACAGTGACCTCATCTGAACTTTCATCTTAATCCAAAAGGAAAGGCCCAAAGGGAGCAAGGAAGCTGGATGCTGAGATTGGAGGAAACCACGTTTAGTTCAAACCCTTCATTTGACAGAGGAAGCTGTGGCTCGGAATATTGACATGACCTGGCTTTAGTTACACACAGCAGATTAATGACAGAGCCAGGCCCGGAATGTGGACTCCTGACTTTAGACTCCTTGTGTGCAGTCTGATTTCTTTTAGGCTTGGTCTAAGCCTGGTGCTAATTGCATGGCTGACCATTTGTTCTCATTTGCTCAGGATGAGGTCGTCAGTCTGGGCCCAGATTTCCTCATTCCTAGGACTGGCCCTGCTCCGCTGTCATCAGCCCCAGGGAGGAATCTGGATTTGGGGAAGCACACGCCGTGTGTTCTCCTTTCCCCAAGCCTAGGTGAGCCTGCCAACATGGCCATCCCACCTCCTGCCTCCCATCCCATTCAGCTTGGGCCCCTGGGGAAGGATGGCCCTGCCTCTGAATGACTTAGTAAAATGGTCCAATTAAGAAGTGAACTTTGAATTTTAGTTTCCTCAGCCATAAAATAGGAGATGCTTTGCAGGATTTCAGTGAGGGACAAATGAAATAAAGTACTAAGTACTGAGAAAAGTGCCTGGTACATATGAAGAACTTAATAGGTGCTATCTGCTATTATTATTATTCACCTCTAGCCAGCATTTCCTCATCTAATCTCATGATCATCAACCTAGGCAACCAAGCAGGAAACCTGATTTCTTCTCTATCCGCAGATGAGTAATTAATCATCTTACTTACTACTAAGTCTTACTGATTTTGCTTCCTAAATATTTCTTGTAACTGTCCCTTCTTTTTCAAACACCCTCAGCTACCCCTGCTTCAGACCAGGTCATCATCCTCCTCCATGTGAACCCCTGCCACACCTCCCCACAGTGTCCTTGTTGCTCATTTTCCCTGCCTTTGCCCTCTCTTCAGTTGCCAGGGATCTGACCATGGCCCTTCCTGCCTGAATCGCCCAGGCTCCTTGTTATCTGCGGAGTCTGGCCTGGGCTTTCTCCAGCCACGTTTCCTGCCTCCCTCTAGCTTTCCATTTAAATTCCAGCAACACCAAGTGGCTTGTGTTCTACCTCCCTCCTTCCCATCCAGCTACACACCATTGCTGCTTCTTGCCTTCTTATCTTACACCATCTTTTTTTGCCTTGAACACCCGCCTCCCCCCATTTTGTCCACCCTTACCTGTCCTTTGTGAATCGGCTCAGGCCTCCTCTTCCTGGAAGTCTTCTCTCAACCTCCTGTCTGTTTTAGGTGTGCTGTAATATCCCATGCCTATCAATTACTGCCCTTACCACGTCTTACAGTTAGTCTCCTTCCAACCTGGACTGTGAGATCCTTGGGTCAGGATTAGGTCTTATTTGCCCTTATGTCTCCCCACACAGAGAGCTCAGTACGTGTTTACTGAGTGAATGAATGAATGAATGCAAGCATGCATGAATGAAGTGGCCCCAAACTTGGCATGAGGAAAAGAGTTTAGGGAAAGGCAGCTCATTTCCAAAGGGTGGGAAAGATAGACATGCTTTTTGGATATATGAACCGGAACGAGGCACATTCCTCTAAGAGGAAAGGGAAAGCACTGGGGAGGATGAGCATTTTCCAGGAATCCAAAACTAGGAGTAGCTGTCTTTTTAGCCGATGTTACTGTGTTTGCCTGGGGATGACAGAGGCATCTGACGGGTAATGGACATTCAGACACAGGCTGGGCATTTCACTGCAGAACAGAGCCCCCCATCCCATCAGGGTCTGATATTTATGGATTTTCTGTCAAGCCACAGTTTCTCAGCCTCTGGGCATGCTGGGTGAGCTACTATGCATACAGCAGGGAATAAAACTTAAGGAACTCATAATCCTGGGGAAGTGCTATAGGAAGGAAATATGAAAGCATCAAAAAGAATTCTGGACAGATCTATGATGGAGCCATAAATGGCAACAAAGAGAAGCTGGGATACACCTAACCTTTGAGGCTGATGGGAGTGAAGAGCAACTCCTCCCTTGCCACATTCCCTGGGGCTGCTGTCGAGAAGAAAACGCCACTGCGGAGCATAGATGGCTCTGACCCAAAGCGACAACTTCTATGCTCCCATGATAAACACACAGAAAATAATTTTCTTTCCTGCTACTGTCTTGGTTGAAGAAAGAGACAGGAGGTGGCGGGATTCAAATCCAGAACTGTTTGGCCCTAAGTATATGTTCTTTGCCATATGGGATAAGACGCTCATGGCAGCCTACCTGTTGGGACTGCCATCTTGGTCTTTTGAGCTCTTAAGTTGATTGTGTAGGCTCTAGCTGTGCTGAGGCAAGACATAGTCAGCATTACTTCTCAGCCTGGTAGTAGGAAGTGAGAACGAATCTCTTGGAGGAACCAGAGCTTCTTTCACTGCTTATGTCTTCCATAGAATCGTGTGTGGACACAGCTGGATGGGACCTGTCATGGGGCCACTGACAATATGCAGTCTTCTAGACCAGTGGGCTTATTGTTGCTGTTAGTGATGCTCAGCATCACTAAGTTGGGAACACCCACTGCCTCTCTTGAGTGTTTCAGCTCCTCCCAGCCTTGGCAGGATGTCCTACCTGGATTTTCACTTGGTAGTTTGTGCCTTTCATCTTGGTCCTTAGACTTATAGGGGAATTCTTAGGTTTTGGCTTACAAACATTGGGTCTCCCACCCTTTCTCTTGTCTATTTAGAATGATCTTTACTTCCTTCCTGCTGTGCCCTTGTCCAAGAGGACTGGCTTATTCAAGAAACCCGGCTGCATGGTTTGGGCTGTGCTAGCTGGCTCAGAGCCACAATGCCCGTCTGCACTGCTCAGTCCCTGGAGAAGGTTAACAACAGAGCTATGCTTTCCACCTCCCCGTTGGTGTTTTAAGACCACAGTCGACACACGCAGTTTTTATTTGTGTACTTTTCTCAAGGCTCGAAGTTGTTGGAAGGCATTACTCATAACTCAATTTGGTGAATATCTATCTAGATACTCGAGGTTGAGTTAAATATACCAAGTATTTGTAACTGCCTCTCTCACTATCCTAATTATAAGAGGGAGGGGGATGCCAACCACTTGAAACCTGAAATCAAGTATTCAGCAAAATGCTGGGGAGACCCACCAATCTGTGCAGCCAGGCAACTTTACATGTTGAAGTGTTGCTACAACCTGCTGGCTGCAAAAGATAAATTTAGCCTTAAAGATGGCTCAATGTTCCAAAGCTTAGGAAGCAAGCTGATTGCTTTGGAAAGGGAGGAGCCACATGTCTGAACAGAGGAGAAACTGGAGAAAAAAGGGCTTCTCTATGGCTAGAAGGAGGGAGCCGCCAATTTGTCCATAGATTCTAGAGACCTCACTCCTAACACAGCACCATCTACCTCCACCCCAGGCCAGCCCAGCCCAGCCCTGTCCTGTCCTGCCCAGCAGAACAAAGAACTGTCTTCACAGTTCAGCTGAGTTCCTCTCCTTCCTTGCCTTTGTACTAACATATGGTTGAATCCAGGTGAAGCCTGGTATTTAGAGGCCTGGTCTTTGATGGGACACCTCCCATTGTTAGCATTACATACCCGGGGATGTGGGCTCTAACATGTGTCAACTGTTGCTTTTCTCTTTTTTTTAAATTTATATATGAAATTTATTGTCAAATTGGTTTCCATACAACACCCAGTGCTCATCCCAAAAGGTGCCCTCCTCAATACCCATCACCCACCCTCTCCTCCCTCCCACCCCCCATCAACCCTCAGTTTGTTCTCAGTTCTCAACAGTCTCTTATGCTTTGGCTCTCTCCCACTCTAACCTCTTTTTTTTTTTTTTTCCTTCCCCTCCCCCATGGGTTCCTGTTAAGTTTCTCAGGATCCACATAAGAGTGAAACCATATGGTATCTGTCTTTCTCTGTATGGCTTATTTCACTTAGCATCACACTCTCCAGTTCCATCCACGTTGCTACAAAAGGCCATATTTCATTTTTTCTCATTGCCACGTAGTATTCCATTGTGTATATAAACCACAATTTCTTTATCCATTCATCAGTTGATGGACATTTAGGCTCTTTCCATAATTTGGCTATTGTTGAGAGTGCTGCTATGAACATTGGGGTACAAGTGCCCCTATGCATCAGTACTCCTGTGTCCCTTGGATAAATTCCTAGCAGTGCTATTGCTGGGTCATAGGGTAGGTCTATTTTTAATTTTCTGAGGAACCTCCACACTGCTTTCCAGAGCGGCTGCACCAATTTGCATTCCCACCAACAGTGCAAGAGGGTTCCCGTTTCTCCACATCCTCTCCAGCATCTATAGTCTCCTGATTTGTTCATTTTGGCCACTCTGACTGGCGTGAGGTGATACCTGAGCGTGGTTTTGATTTGTATTTCCCTGATAAGGAGCGACGCTGAACATCTTTTCATGTACCTGTTGGCCATCCGGATGTCTTCTTTAGAGAAGTGTCTATTCATGTTTTCTGCCCATTTCTTCACTGGGTTATTTGCTTTTCGGGTGTGGAGTTTGGTGAGCTCTTTATAGATTTTGGATACTAGCCCTTTGTCCGATATGTCATTTGCAAATATCTTTTCCCATTCCGTTGGTTGCCTTTTAGTTTTGTTGGTTGTTTCCTTTGCTGTGCAGAAGCTTTTTATCTTCATAAGGTCCCAGTAATTCACTTTTGCTTTTAATTCCCTTGCCTTTGGGGATGTGTCGAGTAAGAGATTGCTACGGCTGAGGTCAGAGAGGTCTTTTCCTGCTTTCTCCTCTAAGGTTTTGATGGTTTCCTGTCTCACATTCAGGTCCTTGATCCATTTTGAGTTTATTTTTGTGAATGGTGTGAGAAAGTGGTCTAGTTTCAACCTTCTGCATGTTGCTGTCCAGTTCTCCCAGCACCATTTGTTAAAGAGACTGTCTTTTTTCCATTGGATGTTCTTTCCTGCTTTGTCAAAGATGAGTTGGCCATACGTTTGTGGGTCTAGTTCTGGGGTTTCTATTCTATTCCATTGGTCTATGTGTCTGTTTTTGTGCCAATACCATGCTGTCTTGATGATGACAGCTTTGTAGTAGAGGCTAAAGTCTGGGATGGTGATGCCTCCTGCTTTGGTCTTCTTCTTCAAAATTACTTTGGCTATTCGGGGCCTTTTGTGGTTCCATATGAATTTTAGGATTGCTTGTTCTAGTTTTGAGAAGAATGCTGGTGCAATTTTGATTGGGATTGCATTGAATGTGTAGATAGCTTTGGGTAGTATTGACATTTTGATAATATTTATCCTTCCAATCCATGAGCAGGGAATGTCTTTCCATTTCTTTAAATCTTCTTCAATTACCTTCATAAGCTTTCTATAGTTTTCAGCATACAGATCCTTTACATCTTTGGTTAGATTTATTCCTAGGTATTTTATGCTTCTTGGTGCAATTGTGAATGGGATCAGTTTCTTTATTTGTCTTTCTGTTGCTTCATTGTTAGTGTATAAGAATGCAACTGATTTCTGTACATTGATTTTGTATCCTGCAACTTTGCTGAATTCATGTATCAGTTCTAGCAGACTTTTGGTGGAGTCTGTCGGATTTTCCATGTATAATATCATGTCATCTGCAAAAAGCGAAAGCTTGACTTCATCTTTGCCAATTTTGATGCCTTTGATTTCCTTTTGTTGTCTGATTGCTGATGCTAGAACTTCCAGCACTATGTTAAACAACAGCGGTGAGAGTGGGCATCCCTGTCGTGTTCCTGATCTCAGGGAAAAAGCTCTCAGTTTTTCCCCGTTGAGGATGATGTTAGCTGTGGGCTTTTCATAAATGGCTTTTATGATCTTTAAGTATGTTCCTTCTATCCCGACTTTCTCAAGGGTTTTTATTAAGAAAGGTGCTGGATTTTGTCAAAGGCCTTTTCTGCATCGATTGACAGGATCATATGGTTTTCCTCTTTTTTTTTGTTAATGTGATGTATCACGTTGATTGATTTGCGAATGTTGAACCAGCCCTGCATCCCAGGAATGAATCCCACTTGATCATGGTGAATAATTCTTTTTATATGCCATTGAATTTGATTTGCTAGTATCTTATTGAGAATTTTTGCATCATATTCATCAGGGATATTGGCCTGTAGTTCTCTTTTTTTACTGGGTCTCTGTCTGGTTTAGGAATCAAAGTAATACTGGCTTCATAGAATGAGTCTGGAAGTTTTCCTTCCCTTTCTATTTCTTGGAATAGCTTGAGAAGGATAGGTATTATCTCTGCTTTAAACGTCTGGTAGAACTCCCCTGGGAAGCCATCTGGTCCTGGACTCTTATTTGTTGGGAGATTTTTGATAACCGATTCAATTTCTTCGCTGGTGATGGGTCTGTTCAAGCTTTCTATTTCCTCCTGATTGAGTTTTGGAAGAGTGTGGGTGTTCAGGAATTTGTCCATTTCTTCCAGGTTGTCCAATTTGTTGGCATATAATTTTTCATAGTATTCCCTGATAATTGTTTGTATCTCTGAGGGATTGGTTGTAATAATTCCATTTTCATTCATGATTTTATCTATTTGGGTCATCTCCCTTTTTTTTTTGAGAAGCCTGGCTAGAGGTTTGTCAATTTTGTTTATTTTTTCAAAAAACCAACTCTTGGTTTCGTTGATCTGCTCTACAGTTTTTTTAGATTCTATATTGTTTATTTCTGCTCTGATCTTTATTATTTCTCTTCTTCTGCTGGGTTTAGGCTGCCTTTGCTGTTCTGCTTCTATTTCCTTTAGGTGTGCTGTTAGATTTTGTATTTGGGATTTTTCTTGTTTCTTGAGATAGGCCTGGATTGCAATGTATTTTCCTCTCAGGACTGCCTTCGCTGCGTCCCAAAGCGTTTGGATTGTTGTATTTTCATTTTCGTTTGTTTCCATATATTTTTTAATTTCTTCTCGAATTGCCTGGTTGACCCACTCATTCGTTAGTAGGGTGTTCTTTAACCTCCATGCTTTTGGAGGTTTTCCAGACTTTTTTCTGTGGTTGATTTCAAACTTCATAGCATTGTGGTCTGAAAGTATGCATGGTATGATTTCAATTCTTGTAAACTTATGAAGGGCTGTTTTGTGACCCAGTATATGATCTATCTTGGAGAATGTTCCATGTGCACTCGAGAAGAAAGTATATTCTGTTGCTTTGGGATGCAGAGTTCTAAATATATCTGTCAAGTCCATCTGATCCAATGTCTCATTCAGGGCCCTTGTTTCTTTATTGATCGTGTGTCTAGATGATCTATCCCTTTCTGTAAGTGGGGTGTTAAAGTCCCCTGCAATTACCACATTCTTCTCAATAAGGTTGCTTATGTTTATGAGTAATTGTTTTATATATTTGGGCGCTCCGGTATTCGGCGCATAGACATTTATAATTGTTAGCTCTTCCTGATGGATAGACCCTGTCACTATTATATAATGTCCTTCTTCATCTCTTGTTACAGCCTTTAATTTAAAGTCTAGTTTGTCTGATATAAGTATGGCTACTCCAGCTTTCTTTTGGCTTCCAGTAGCATGATAAATAGTTCTCCATCCCCTCACTCTCAATCTAAAGGTGTCCTCAGGTCTAAAATGAGTCTCTTGTAGACAGCAAATAGATGGGTCTTGTTTTTTTTATCCATTCTGATACCCTATGTCTTTTGGTTGGCGCATTTAATCCATTTACATTCAGTGTTATTATAGAAAGATATGGGTTTAGAGTCATTGTGATGTCTGTATGTTTTATGCTTGTAGTGATGTCTCTGGTACTTTGTCTCACAGGGTCCCCCTTAGGATCTCTTGTAGGGCTGGTTTAGTGGTGACAAATTCCTTCAGTTTTTGTTTGTTTGGGAAGACCTTTATCTCTCCTTCTATTCTAAATGACAGACTTGCTGGATAAAGGATTCTCGGCTGCATATTTTTTCTGTCTAGCTCACTGAAAATCTCGTGCCAATTCTTTCTGGCCTGCCAAGTTTCAAAAGAGAGATCAGTCACGAGTCTTATAGGTCTCCCTTTATATGTGAGGGCACGTTTACCCCTTGCTGCTTTCAGAATTTTCTCTTTATCCTTGTATTTTGCCAGTTTCACTATGATATGTTGTGCAGAAGATCGATTCAAGTTACATCTGAAGGGAGTTCTCTGTGCCTCTTGGATTTCAATGCCTTTTTCCTTCCCCAGTTCAAGGAAGTTCTCGGCTATTATTTCTTCAAGTACCCCTTCAGCACCTTTCCCTCTCTCTTCCTCCTCTGGGATACCAATGATGCGTATATTATTTCTTTTTAGTGTATCACTTAGTTCTCTAATTTTCCCCTCATACTCCTGGATTTTTTTTATCTCTCTTTTTCTCAGCTTCCTCTTTTTCCATAACTTTATCTTCTAGTTCACCTATTCTCTCCTCTGCCTCTTCAATCCGAGCCGTGGTGGTTTCCATTTTGTTATGCATTTCGTTTAAAGCCTTTTTCAGCTCCTCGTGACTGTTCCTTAGTCCCTTGATCTCTGTGGCAAGAGATTCTCTGCTGTCAGCTATACTGTTTTCAAGCCCAGCAATTAATTTTATGACTATTATTCTAAATTCACTTTCTGTTATATTATTTAAATCCTTTTTGATCAGCTCATTAGCTGTTGTTATTTCCTGGAGATTCTTCTGAGGGGAATTCTTCCGCTTGGTCATTTTGGATAGTCCCTGGCGTGGTGAGGACCTGCAGGGCACTTCCCCTGTGCTGTGGTGTATAACTGGAGTTGGTGGGCGGAGCCGCAGTCAGACCTGATGTCTGCCCCCAGCCCACTGCTGGGGCCACAGTCAGACTGGTGTGTGCCTTCTCTTCCCCTCTCCTAGGGGCGGGATTCACTGTGGGGTGGGGTGGCCTGTCTGGGCTACTTGCACACTGCCAGGCTTGTGATGCTGGGGATCTGGCGTCTTAGCTGGGGTGGGTAGGCAAGGTGCACAGGGGCAGGAGGGGCAGGCTTAGCTTGCTTCTCCTTAGGTGATCCACTTCAGGAGGGGCCCTGTGGCAGCAGGAGGGAGTCAGATCCGCTGCCGGAGGTTTGGCTCCGCAGAAGCGCAGAGTTGGGTGTTTGCGCGGAGCGAGCAAGTTCCCTGGCAGGAACTGGTTCTCTTTGGGATTTTGGCTGGGGGATGGGCGGGGGAGATGGCGCTGGCGAGCGCCTTTGTTCCCCACCAAACTGAGCTCTGTCGTCAGGGGGCTCAGCAGCTCTCCTTCCCTTTGTCCTCCAGCCTTCCCGCTTTCTGAGCAGAGCTGTTAACTTCTGACCTCCCAGACGCTAAGTCGCGCTTGCTGTCGGAACACAGTCCGTCAGGCCCCTCCGCTTTTTTGCAAGCCAGACTCGGGGGCTCTGCTTGGCCGGCGAGCCGCCCCTCTGCCCCGGCTGCCCCCCGCTGGTCCATGGAGCGCGCACGGCCTCGCCGCCCTTCCTACCCTCTTCCGTGGGCCTCTCGTCTGCGCTTGGCTCCGGCGACTCCGTTCTGCTAATCCTCTGGCGGTTTTCTGGGTTATTTAGGCAGGTGTAGGTGGAATCTAAGTGATCAGCAGGACGCGCGGTGAGCCCAGCGTCCTCCTACGCCGCCATCTTCCCTCTCCCCATATCTGTTGCTTTTCTCTTTAACGCCCAAGAGAACTGAAGATAGCCAATGTCATCCAATTTTATCAGCAAGACTGGGTACGAACACTAGAAAATTCTTAAAGATGCTGTTAAATGTTTCTCTCACTCTGCAATTACCTCCATGCCTGGTTTTCTAAATGGGGAGACTGGGCAATGTGTCTTTTCAGAAGTTCAGGGACTATAAATTCTATTAACAGCACTGTCTTCTCTGGTTTTACAAGTAAAATGGCACTTCACCTATAAATGCAGGGACAGTAACAATACGATCTCGGGTCACACTGACATCTTTGTCTTAAAGAGCTCATGTTCATCTCCTTCGGAAAGAAGGGGTAAGTGTTACTGTTTTCATTTTACTGATAAAGAGATGAAGGGGAGAAGAGGGTATAGTAAAGTGACCACAGAAACATAAGTGTCAATATAAGACTTAACACTCAGTCACAGTGGATGACAAATGATGGCATTGAGGTTCACTCCAGCAGTTTCAGGCCTCATCCCAGTGGCCGGAAGACTGGGACCACCAAACAGCACAAAGGGGGCGAGAACGAACTCATAGAATGCACAGCACGGAGGAACCGCTTTCCACAAATTGCCCCCATCTAAGGACCCTGTGTGGCGGGTCTTACTTTCATTTAACAAATGAAAACAGCATCTCTAAGAGGCTCACCTACGCAGGCGCTGAAGGCACTGCCTGATGAAGGCCGTGTGTTTTGTCCCCACACCTCGCAGAACTGACTTCCGTAACTTCTGCACGCTTGAAATCCACCTTGTCGGAGAACACTGCCTTTAGGCATAATTATCTCAGTTTTGCATCTGAAATTCAATTAGCTTAAAACTGCTGCCTGGGAGCCAGTGACACCTAGGAGTGGCATCCGTGATGGTCTCAGAATTTGGGATGAAAGTAGGAAAAAGAAAAGTCAATTTATATATGAAATCTAATTTGGGGTACCTTAGATAACCCATTTTATCTATTTCTTGGACTCTCTAGAGGAAGCTCTTTGTACAAAGAAGGTCTCCTCTGTTTTGCCATGTAGAAGAAATAAGCACTCAATCACCAAGTGCCCTTTAAAAGGGTGACTTAGTCTTTGGTCTAAATGAATTGGGCCTGTCACTTTTAAAGTGATTCATTCCAGTAAAGGATGGACAATTTATTACTTTTCAAAACAGATCACTGTGGCGTTGACCTAAAAAGTCCCGAGTGAAGCCTGCAGTGCCGGTCTGACCCTGCTGGGCCCAGGTCCTTTCTTCTATCACATAGCACTGTGCATCCTTTCACGTTAGGTGCTGCAATTGATATTTCTATTCTATTTATTCATTGCTGAGGTTAAAAAAATAAATATTTCAGAAATTAGCCATTTTCTACCCCCAGATATATTAAAACATTTAAAATGGAATTCATTTCTCTCTAGTTAGAGAAGCAACTCTAAACATGTAATTAAGATCAAAGAGACTTTTTTAAAGAAAAGGTTGGCAAGCGGTTAAGTATATCATTGATTTTGTTCCAATTTTAGTATGTGTGTTGCAGAAGAGAGCACAATCGCTGATTTCGGGATAATAGGTCATGTGTGTCTCTCCCCTTGCCCCATTCTCCTTATGAGAGTATGGAGGTATTACATACACAATTATTAATTTCAAGTATTTTGTTAGAACGTCACATGGGTTTACATCTGTGTTAGATATTGTAGGAGATGTCAAAAAAAAAAAAAAAAAGAAAAAAGAAAGAAAGAAATCCTTCCTTCCTAAACGTAGGAGGGTAACAGTAGACTCCTCAGTGAATGGCACATCACAAGGGTAATAAGAGTCAATTCCTTTCCTGCCCACCTTTTCTCTGTAGAAGAAAAGGCACATTCCTGCAGGAGCAGGGGAAGTGGTATTCCCAGGTACACTACTGATGGTGTGCCTGCATGAAGGTCCACAGCTTAAAGCCCAAGTCTTAGCATCAGAAGCTATCAGGAAACCTATTTTTCCCATGCCTCCTATATGACCTATAAAATGAAAATAAAACCTGTCTTCCGGACAGCATTCTAGAGATTTTTTATGATCTAAGAATAAAAAGAGCTATAGAAATGCAAAGCTTTATTTATTACTAATATTCAGCAGAGACTAATTCCCATATCGACACCTCTGGGCCTTAACAACTTGGCAAGGGCTCTTCTGACTCCCTCCAAGATTAAGCTCCTCATCTCTGTGAACATAAAATCAATCTGCTATGTAGCTTGAAGAGTCTTTGTCATTTGCCCCTAAAGAACCTAGCACCTCTCTTCAGAGGCCAAGAGAAAGCTTTAAAATCTTTTGTAGACTTCTTCTCAGCATGTTTTGCTAAAAATGACAAAATGTTCATTTGGAAGCATAGGCAGGCATATTCGGCTGGTTAGGTCCAAAAGAAATAACAGGAGCTGGGATAAACGAAGTGTTACTGGAAATCTGGGCCATTTGTGGACTCCTAGAACAACTCGCCTCTAGAAGCTAGCTATAAATATCCTTAGAAATAATTTCCCTTCAAAAGCCTTGGGAAAACATGCCAACTGGATTTTTACAAATGAAACGTTTACTTTGGTAAAAGAAAACCTGCAAAGGCTAGGGTAGGTCCGCGTAGGTTAGTATGTGGGGTGACACTGCCACCTGGCGGCTGGCATGCACTACAGCACAAGGAGCTCAGCAACAGGGAAACCACACTCCCCGTGTTCAAAGAATAACCAGAGCTATTAATAAAAAAGAAACCAAGTTTCCAGAACAGTCCTTCCTACTGAGAGGCTACTTCTTGTAGAATTGGCCCCATGCCTGCAAGGACAAAATAATTTAAGCTTGGAATTTACTGTGTGATATGAGCAAAAGACTTCTATCTGCTCGATTCTTAGTACAAGGTGTAACCAAAAGATGTGATTAAAAAAGAGCTTGACTGAAAAAAATTCTGAAATGTTTTAATTCATATCGTACATACTTTTAAAAAAGGCGGAAACATTTAGGGTAACACCACTGATGTGAAAGAATCTTGAGCCACAGGACCTTGAAAATCAGGCTGAAAATGTTTTGCTTTCACATTGTCTTTTTCATGGCTGCTTGTGTCATGCTGAAGAGATAAGCTTCGTAGATTATATTCAAGAAGTTGTCATCGTTCTGGAAAACAAAATCAAAAGACCCAAGGGAATGTGATTTGGCTGGCAGGAACCAAAGGCTTCCTCTGTCTTGGAGCTAAACTGGCATTCTGACACTCAGACGCTCCTCTCTGCCTGTCTGCTCCAACGGCTGGTGGTTTTTCACTGCACACGAGAGTGTTAAGTGGGACTGGAGGCCTGACCGAGTCAGCTGCTGGTGTCCAACAGTCATATGAGAAGTAGCAAGTGCTCATTACCTACAGCACGGATGGGCAGCCCAGCCACATGGCAGTATGGGATGAGGGTCACTCAAAAAAAGCCCGGGTCTGTTTCAGGAAAAGATACAGGTCCTAACAGAAGGCTGGAGTGGGAGGCAATGATCCAGCTCAGTGGTCTCTTTCGTTAGGAGATAGCTGGGGCTTCTTAAAGGTTCTCCAAGTCTCCCACAATATATACACTTTATTTCAACATTAGTTAAGATTTACTTGCAACATGCTTCATTTATATCATCGAAACTAGCATAATTCTCCCATTAATTATGGAAAGTTTTTGGTCTGGGTGAGTGGGCAGCAGTTAGACTGGCAGTCTCTGGGCTCTACTGCCTGGCTAGGACTGAGGGAGAATCACGGGTCTAATCAGTGGTGCTCTTTGTTTTTAATTCTAGAGACTTCTCCCTCCCACTCAAATCCTTTAAAGCTTTAGCAATTCACCCACATTTCACATTCCCCCTTCATTCCCTCTTGGCACCCCACGCACATAGTGTTATTCTCATGCAATGAAAGAGTGATTTCTCCCTGTTTTTCCTACAAAATAGCCACAAAGTCCCTGTGCGTGAGACTGTGTCCTACCAACAGGCGAAGACTAAAAACAGTCTGCATGAGTGACTTCCAAGAGTCCATCAGGAAGATGATGTCTACATGGGGAAAAGTAAAGTGTATGCAGAGAGTGGACGGATCATAATTTTCTACCTAGCAACGTACCGGGCCTGCTCTAGACTTTTGCTGGAGTCTTGGCTCCTGTACAAAGATCTTTGGAACAATATTTTTTTAAATGGAATGAACCAGAAAAAAATGTGAAACTTCTCAATTTAAGTTTTTTTTTTATTTATTGCACATAAAAAAGAAGTTTATAGATGTCCTAAGTCCTCATGAACTTATGAGTGGCTTGAAAAGGTGGGAAATATTTTACCCTGATATTTGTTTATGGATTATATGGATCAGCAACTCATTTGTTGCTGATCTTTAGTGGGCTGCTATTCTGCTTTCACACTTGGACACTGATTGCTAGCCCTCTCTCCTTCCCTTCCCTCCAAAATACGTGACCTTTAAAAAATGTTTTTAATAACAGAGACCACAGGCTTTTTAACTAGGACGGAACATCTGTGGAGTGCTAGCCAGCTCTCTGAAAGTCTGCCAAAGCTTAAGTAAAGTACCACAAAAATTTTCTTAAAGACTATATCAAAGATACCTAACTATGTTAACTGAGGTGTTTGAAGTCTGTCTGGATAAAAGTGTTCCACTTTTCAAGGCCTAGCATATATTTTTGGGGTATGCTTCACCTGGTAGACTGCTGAACGGCCTCCGGAGGCCCATCCCTTGCAGTCCCATTACTACCATGGCCCCAGCCCAGTGCAGCAGGAAGGAGCACTCTGTAGCCAGACTGCGGTTGAATCCTAGCTCTGCTATTTCCTAGCTGTGGCCTCAGGCCAGTCACTTAGCCTCAGTTTCCTTGTCTCTAAAATAGAAAAGCTAATAGGGTTGTTGTAGAAGGATTAAATGAATTAATATATGTGAAGCATTTAAGACAGCGCCCGGCACAGAGCTCTCTACATGTGGCCACTGTTATGTTGTTACCTCACGAGCCAAGTGAGACAAATGGCTGACAAAGAAGTCCCCTCCTTCTATCCTGTCCTATCAGTAGGTTTCAAAATTATTTGTAAAATATGCCCTTAGTAGTCACAGCCATTACTTGCTTCCCTACCTTTTTCCTCCTTCTTCAACAGTCCTTGTGAACCTTCCCCTAAATGCTGCCACTTACTCAAGATGGCTCTCACCTCCATTTCCCCATGGTGAGCTTTCTGGGCACCAGCCAGCACCTACAATCCTCCCAGTGGCTGCTTAATTATACAGTATACGTTTCTTTCTTTTCTGGCAGGTGACAGCTTGGAGGACTTAGTCAATACTACAAAATCCTTGATGGTCTGAGACACCCAAAGTCCACAGCCAGTATTTTGAATCTCACCCAGCTAACTGAGCATGGATGCCGTTGAGGTTTAGGTTGAATTGTTACATGGTCCTTTTATTCTTGGGGAGTACTAAGTAGGCATTAGCTAACTGAGTCTTTATCTCAAAGTGGCAACCAACAGGTCAGCAGGGAAAGGGAAGAAGAGAGACGACGTGACTCTCCTACCTGAATGAGGTACAGCAGTGCTTCCTGAAGCTGGAGCTTGGTAAGTGGGCTGCTGGTGACTGCAGGGGGTTCTGGGGTCTGCAGAGGCAGGAGGAGGCTGGTGGAAGTGGCAGCTGGTTCTTGGCTTCCCAGAGGCAGGAGCCCACTGTCCCTCTCCTTTGGTGGGGCACAGGTGGGTTGTGTGAACACCATAGGGGACATGAGCAGAGAAGGAGCCACTGTAGCAAGGACGCGCGGAGGTGAGATGGCCTGCTCACAGCAAATACACACAGAGGGCAGGAGTAAGTAGCAACTCATTGAAAAGAAAGGTAGACAGATAAAGAGGCCCCTCGCTGGCAAGAATGGATATAAATGAGTTTCAGTATTAATTGCTCACAACTCCACTAGGTGGAGGAGCCTGTAGGAGACTGACTCCTGCTCAGTTGTCTCCATATTTTCCTTTGTCATCACTAAGCTGCTCTGGCAGTCTGCCACTGTGAATATTGTTCCCACTGCATATAAAGCTCATCCTCTGAGTAATATTTTCTGCAGTTTACCACCATCACTTTGCAGCATGCATTTAGGACTGCTGGTCTCTTCCTCAGGGCTAACTGGCCACTACTCTGACCTAAAGGTCCAGCGACCCACGTGAGTTGTTACACTTGCTGGGGGCACACACACATTTCCGCTCCTGATTTCTCTACGTGGAGGAACCTTCCCGGCCTCTCTCCACCTGCTCATGATTTCTCATTAGGAGGGAGACATGCTTATTAGGTTCACCCCTCCTAGTCCCTCCCTGATAGGATCTGCCAGCTCACGGAGAGCATCCAGCTCAAGTATGGGGGCAGGAAGGGCCAGTGGTGCTCAGCACTGCCAGTGACTTATCTGTCCAAGACAGTATGTCTACCTCACTTGGCTAAACACCTAAAACCAAGTTTTCCAACAACTTTTCCAGTTATGCAAGTGACATTTTATCCCTGTCTGATGGACTCCTACAGCTAGCTCTCATTTGTTTCTAAGGCAGGTGAGAAAAAATGCCCCAAAAGAACTCACGAGAAGGGGGCATAAAGGCTGATAGTCTAGAAGCTGCTGTGACTTTTATATATCTTATAAAAAGATACTCCCTCGGTATCTTTTTGGGCAGAAAGAAGCCTGGAGGAAGGCAGGTTGTTTGTTTTCTTTAACTATCCCTATCTGCCATCGCGAGGAGAGGAGCTAGAACAGATGCCACCCACAGTGCGGGTCCCGGCACCCTTAAGGAGAATGCAGTGCAGGCTGACGGATGCACACTGTCGTGATCAGCTCTCCACACACGTGGGCACTGAAGAGAAATGAGAATTGTGCCCACTTAAGTTGATGTCAAACTATTAACCCCAACTTTTCTAGCGTCCCATCTAAACCACCAAGAGAAGCAGGTATCAAAGAAAGGGACACTATCGCACTGAGATGAGGAGGGGGGTGGGTAACAATCGTTTCTTTGAGATTGTCATAAATAATCAACAACACTTTGACTCAGGCTCTCATGTATACAAAGACTTACGCTATGTGACTGTGATCTTTGTTTTCAAAAAGGTGAAGGACTTTTGAGGAACCGTTGTAAGCTACGGTCCTGTAAGCAGGACAAAAAGACCAATGCTGACATCTGTTAATGAACAGAGAGAATGTCCTAACTTTTTTATTTTTTTTAATTTTCTTTTTTAAAGTTTATTTATTTTTGAGAGAAGGAGACAGAGCACGAGTGGGGGAGAGGCAGAGAGAGAGAGGGAGACACAGAATCTGAAGCAGGCTGCAGGCTCTGAGCTGTCAGCACAGAGCCCGATGTGGGGCTTGAACTCACAAACTGTGAGATCATGACCTGAGCCGAAAGTCGGATGCCGAACTGACTGAGCCACCCAGGAACGCCAAGAAATGTCCTAACTTTTAAACCCAATGCCTTTTCACTGAATTTGTACCAATCCAAATGGGAAAAAAAAAAAAAATCAGAGGTCTCCAGATGTTACTCATAGGTGATGAAACAGCTGTGGTTTTCTCACCGCTCCAAGTTACTGATAAACTTAGAACTGCCTTTCTCAAAGGACAGAGTATTTCTGAAAGTATTTCTTCCTGTCTGGCACTTTGTGTGTGTGTGTGTGTGTGTGTGTGTGTGTGTGTGTGTGTGTGGAGTTAGATGGCATACTCACTCCTCTCTCAATCTTCATTAAGCTATACCAGCGATAGAAATAAAACCAGCCTGCACCTCTGAAGTGGTGAGTCTGCATGCCTTATCACTCGTCACACACCTGCAGGTATGTACCCACAGGAAGCACGGTGCCCGGCACGTAGTAAGTGCTCAGAGGTATTTAGTGAATCCATGGATAAACAGTAATGATTTTAAAATAATCAGAAAAGGTCGAATGCTTGGCATCTCACAGTATTTCAGAGCAGACACTAAGTATCCATGGTCAAAGATTAGGGGGTTCTCTGCACGTCCGTGTTGTTTCCCGTGTTCACGTGCTTGTGTCAGGCCTTATGACACTGTGAAGATTTAACTGTACAAATAAAGTATCTCTAAAAGGCAGGAAGCCCCCAGATGGCTAAGCAAAGAAAGGATGCTCTCTCCAGGCAGAAAGTTATGGTGATAATCAGATGCACAGATACGGCGCTCGGCGCCCTGCTCTGCACAGAAATGTCCCTAGAGCACAGAGGCTGATGCCAAGCTTCACTGCAGTGCAGCAACACCGCCCCCACGCCCCCACCCCTGTAGACACGCACCTGAAAAAGAGGAGTCTGCTTTTCTGTGCTGGGTGTCTTGTCTATCCAGGACTCCAAGGTCTTCCCTGTCCTAGAGCTCTGGGTTACCACGGGGAACTTCGCTGCCAAAGCCGGCCGGTTAGATGCGTGCAACTGCTGCTCCTGCTGTACAATCTGAAGCTTTTTCAGTAACTCTTGAGGGGAGATCACTCCAGAGCTGCTCATCGGATTGCCAGAGAGGGGGAGTGTCGGTCTTGGGTGTGTTGACTGCTCTTTTCCGTGAGCCTGATGTCCTGGTGTCTGAGGTGGAAGGGAGCCATTGAAATACCCCACCTGTGCCTGCACCAGTCCCCTTACTGGAGCACCGGGGGTGGCAGCAGGGAGAGTGGTGCTGAGGTTTGGGGCAGCTGAGCCAGCAGGTGCTGGTATACTAGGCTCATACTTGTTCGCTGACCTTGGGGTGCTCTGAAGCTTCTCCAACAGGTTCTGAGTTCTGGAAGCACTCTGTACATGACAGGAAGTCCCAATGCTACGGGGAGACCCTGGCTGGACAGGTCCCAGAAAAACCTCCCCAGCAGAACAAGTATTGCCATTTTTGCAGGGCCGGTTTTCAGGCAGCTCTGACAATGGATGGAGGTCTGTACTCCTGACCATGAGTTTCTGAATGGCCGGACAGAGCTGTTTCTCGAGGGGGGGTGAGTGTCTTCTGGGTTCCTCATAGGAGAGAGAGCGTACAACCCCCTGCCTGACCGGAAGTTTCTCCTGCTGCTGCTGCTGCTGCTGGTGGCGGATGGTCTGTGGGGACCCCACAGTTTCTTGACATGTAGATTTGTCCTGCTTCCCAAAGAGAGCTGTCAAGGACAAGTGTTGTGGTTCAGGGTCTAAGGTCTGGAAAAAATAAAAATGTCTGAAAATGGTTCTCTAGACAATTTGGTTATATATGGGGGCTATGAAACATAACTAACCTCACTGATGATTTATTCTATTTACATAGGATCAATTAGAAGGGATGAAAAAACTATAATTATAGTAAATTTTACAAATTTAAGACCTCCTTTTAAGGTCAAAAATTTTCAGTATTCTTCTCTACCACCCCTGAGATAATGGTCATATTCTAGCATCTGTTGATAAAATAGGTCCTTGATGGGCTTGGGGTTCACAGACAGGGGACCAGTATGGTACAAACTTATATATACTAAAAGGGAAATAATCTCTTCAACAGGAAGTCCGCCTAACCCTGCAGAGCACAAGAAGATGCTAAGAATGCACAGGAATATGAGGATTTTTGTAGAATTATAAATTTAGGACTGGAAAGAAATCTAAGTCATCTAATCTAACTTGACCCTTTCAACTATATACCAGTAGCTTTAAAACAATCATCATGTGCATACATACTATGTGCCCTGGCCCGATCAGTCACAAAGCTACCTCCTTCCTGCTCTGTATCACTTCCTGCTCCTTCTGCTGCTTCCTGTGTTGTTGGACTAAGAAAACATGAGCTTCATTCTAAAGTCAACATATTCCAGTTTTTCTATTAAAAAAAATTTCCATGGAAGGCAAACAAAAATAAAAGAAAGCTAAAACATAATTAGAAAAGACTTATTTTTAAAAAAAATCAACATGAGCCTTTCATTTAGCCAGTCTTTATGTCTTTTGGCTCTATATTCATTTTCAAAATTGATTTAAATGAATTCCTTAAAAACAAACAAACAAAAAATACCAAATCTTTAATGAGGAATAACCATAGGAAACAGAAATAGCCACGTCACATTTGTAATCAATAATGGGACTTCCAGATTAGCAATTTTGTTAATGCTGCACTATTCTGAAAAATATATGTACAAAATATGCCATCATACTTATATATTTAGATGCAAATGCCATGACAAATCATCAGGTCTACAGGGGAATTGTATGCCCCTCCTCAGAAAAGGAATCCATTTCTGTACACTCAGTGCCCAGCGCCACACCCAGTATGGTGGAAGTGCTCAGAAATGTTTAACTGACTTGTTGCCTTGGTGTCCTTCCCTCAGTAGCCTTGGGAAGCCAACCACCTACCTCAGAAGAACACGGACCTGCCAGGTAGTATTCCTGTCAGCTCTGACAATGTTACGAGTTTGCTGTTTTTTAAAAAATATATTATCTAAGGAGTTCAAGTCCACAAGAGATGAGCACAGATTATGGTAAATGCCAAAATTAAAAATTTCAACCTGCTTCTAGGAAGAATACATTAATAGTAATTTTTTTAAAATCTTGAATTTGAAATCTCTCTTTCTTGGGTTTACCTTGAAGCACCCTTGAATAGTACCAGGCTCTCCCTTGACTATACTCTGGGTCAAAGTTCTTTAAGAATTCTAGGGAGACATGGCAAATGAAAAGCACAGGACTTGTACCTGGCTGGGCCGAGGTATGCGCTGTTGCTGGTTTTCACTAGGCTTCACTGGAATTGGTTTGATGAGATTGGGGTTGTCATAGATAGCAGATGAACTGGTTATCTGTTTTGGCTCAGAACAGGTTTTACACTGAAATGGAAAAAAGAACCTTATTTTTGGTGAAAAAGAAGCTTTAATCTTTTTAAAAGTACATAACTTGTTGCTCTTTATTTTATCTAATTGGTAGCTATTTTTTGATAAATTTTTGTGCAAAAAGGAAAATTACTTTATCTCCTCTGATATGAGCTATATTTGAGTATAAGTCAAATTCCAATTTAATTTTTCTTTGTTGTACTATTTCAATGCCCTAAAAATATTACCAACAGTGTCAGTCTGCAAGACCCAGAGACTCTGAGATACCTAGATGCTTGAAATGTTATGGATATGCTTAAGAAGCAATAGTTTAAAGATACAGAGTCTAGGAGCACCTGGGTAGCTCAGTTGGTTGAGCATCGGGCTCTTGATTTCAGCTCAGGTCATGATCTCACCATTGTGAGACTGAGCCCCAAGTCACGTTTTGCACGGAGTATGGAGCCTGCTTAAGATTCCCACCGCCCTTCCCCCCCTCCCCCCTGCCCCTCCCCCACTCATGCAAGTATGTGGACACACTCACTTGCTCTCTGTCAAAAGAAATGGAGAGAGTATCACTTACTTAACCATACGCTTATTGTTGTTTGTTTACATTATTTCACACTTTTCAACATGGTATAATAAAGATTTTTACTTGTGGAAAAAAAAGAAATGGAGAGTCTAATGCTTTTCAATGAAAACAGTGATAGAAACAATGATTTATTATTTTAAAATTTTTAAATGTTTATTTATTTTTGAGTGAGAGAGAGAGAGAAAGAGACAGAGTGTGAGCCAGAGAGGGGCAGAGACAGAGGGAGACACAGAATCCCAAGCAGGCTACAGGCTCTGCACTGGGAGCACAGAGCCCTATGCGGGGCTTGAACCCACAAACTGTGAGATCATGACCTGAGCTGAAGTCAGACGCTTAACTGACTGAGCCACCCAGGTGCCCCAGAAACAATTCTTTAAATGCCATGTCTGGATAACTGTATGGTTTATTCACCCATTAGCAGTTGACTTAAAACTGGGGAGTTGCATTATCAAAGTAACTAACCTTTTCGGTCTACAAACCAAAAAGTAAAGCTGATTCAAACCACTGATTTAAAAACTACTAACATCATCTTTATTTAATAAATGACGTTTTACATAAACAGAATAATTCAAATCTGAGTGTTCTGAGCCACTCACTACAAATTAGAATTTCACAGAGAAAGAGACAAGAGACAAGACTCATCATTTCAAATACTGAATCATTATCATACATTAATCTAACCAACCATGCAATTGCTAACACAGTAGGATTTATAACACCAAGAATACAGCAATGATGTCAGTATCTACCTTGTTGAAACACCAAATAAAACTGAATATAAAACCACTACCTTCTATTCTATATTCTCCATAGCATTGCTAGTTTCAACTGTCAAGGCCTCAGGCCAGAAAATATCTCACACTGTCCCTGACATGGAATGAGCTATAAAGACACTCTTGTCCCTCAAGAATCTAAGGTGTTTTACAGTTATTGGGTTGTATTTTCTAATTCAAGGATGTAAGAGTATGGGGTCAATTACCACCATGTTCACTTGGGTTTGTAAAGTTAATTGTACATAGGACTTATTTTCTTCCAAGAATCCTATCAATAATTTGGGTATTTGGCACTAGATTGATTGGGAGGTGAAATCCCTTTGAGTCAAAAAATGTTATTTCTAATTCTTAGGTGAATGCTGGTGGCTGCATGGACCAAGTGGCCTGGCTTTCCAAGGCAATAACCAACACAAGACAAGAATACAGCCTGAGATAGAGTCACTTACAAAATGTTAGCATGGAAGCCTAGAACTTCTGCTTGCTATGTAAAAGAAAGAGGACACTCAGATTACTTTCAATGAATGACCGTGTCTGTACTTTTTCATCCTCTCTGTTCAGGGACCTTGAATTCAAGCAAAGAAAAACAGATTCCCCCCCCACCTTTGCTATACACATATCTGCATGGGCCAAGAAGCTGCTGTTTCTTGCTATGCATAAGCCCCAGATAGCCTTTCTAAGTAAAACTGCTATAAGCTGTCTTCTGTGTCACTATCTAGCCATCACTGAAGCCTTGCTTTCATGTAAAAATTGTTCTTTATCAAATTGCTCAGAATTAAACATCATCTGCCTCAATAGTTCGTAGCTCATTTTCCAGCTGTTTAATTTTCTATGCTTCTCTCGACCCAAATAACTCTATGATACTTGGAAAAAAACACAGAGCTGGAAAAAGTGCATAATGGATTCTCCATAGAGATCCTGAGGCACTTCTTTAAAGCCTTAAAAACTATGTCACATGATCTCATTTTCTCACACACAAACACACAAACATACGTACCCATGCCAAGAGAAAAGCCTGGAAGAAAATATACTGAAAGTGTTAAAAGTAGACATCTTGGGGTTATAGGATTATGGACATTTTTTATTTCCCTTTTCTACTTTTTTGACTTTCCTCATTGAACATCAAATGACACTTAGTAATTTCTTAAATTTTATAAATAAATCACAGTATATTAAAAGAGACTTATTAATTCTTGCCTTAAACCACAAAACACAACATAGTCCATTTCTGCACACTCAGAACTTAACTATGCAGCCAAGGATCCTTTCTGGCCCTGGTTCTTTTTCTTACTGAGCGTTGGTGGTTTTACTGTATTGCTCATTTGCATATCAGCTAGAAGTCTAATAGGAGGTAAAAAGAGATGAAGCTCAAATTAACATCATGCTACTTTACAGCAGATTCACAGAAAGTTTTGCTTAGGGGAAAAAATATAAAATATTGGCCAAAATAAGGTTTTTAAATTATTTTATTAACTTCATGTAAGTAGTTGCATCTGATGTCAGTAGGCTTCACTTTACCAACATCATGTACCTCTAGCTCAAAAGTTTTCCTCCTCTTAATTTTTGGGATTTTCAAGAATTGAGTAATTTTGAAGTTGGGAAGCATCCCAGAAATCACTGAGTTTAATCCCTACCCAGAGAAGTGAGATTCTTTTCTAGTATCCTGGTATGTCATCATGTGGTTTCTTCCTGAATACTCCTGGTGATGGGAGAGGCACTTCCTCACACGAGAAGTCCGAGGGAGATCTTGTTTTCTTTCTCTTTTGCCTCTTTCTGTGTTCCCCCTTTCCTGTACCTCACAGCCATTTTACTCATGATCTCCACATGTTCTGAAATGTCTGTGTGTGGGAGAGGAGGTAACACAAACACAGGCAAATATAAAGCAGATTTACACAATGCAACGGAAGTTCACAGAGGAGCATATACATCAGGTTGCGTAGATCAGAAATAACAGGATGGACAAAGACCATTTGAAATGGGCCGTGAAGGGCTAATCATACGTTGGCAGGTAAAGAAGGAGAGGGGACAGCATGGGAAGAAGGCATGAAGACACTTGCAGGAAGTGACACTGTTACTCTGGTAGGAGTTTCAAATATTTGTGGGGGGTGGTGGAGTAGAAGGTAGTGAGATTAGAAGAATAAACTGGGGCTATGTTATGTAATCCTTGGAGAGTCCAAAGGTTCATATACTAGGCAACGAGAAACCAGGAAGAATTTAGACCAGAGAAGTAATGTGATGATTCAGGTGCTCCTGGGTTACATCATTGGCTGTTAATGACAGAAGGAATAATTTGTTCTGCTTATCACACAGTTGGAGCAATTAACATTATGCATATAACATGTATTTGGGTTTAGAGAAAAGCAAGTCTATACGCTGATTAAATATCTGCACCTCATGTCAACACTATAACAACCAATATGGGGGGCATAATGATGAATAGAACACTGTTTTGACCTCAACAAGTTTATTATTTTTATTTTTTATTTTTTTAATGTTTTTTTCAATTTATTCTTGAGAGAGAGAGAGAGAGAGAGAGAGAGAGAGAGAGAGACCATGAGTGGGGGAGGGGTAGAGCAAGAGAGGGACACAGAATCCGAAGCGGGCTCCAGGCTCTCAGCTGTCAGCACAGAGACCAACGTGGGGCTCGAACTCACAATCCATGAGATCATGACCTGAGCCGAAGTCGGATGCTCAACCGACTGAGCCACCCAGGCGCCCGTGACCTCAACAAGTTTATAGTGGTAGAAGTTGAAGGTAACAGACTGTTAAAGGTAACAGACGAGGAAGAACAAAATAAGTTCTAAATAGTAACAGACTGCTGAGTTCAGTAGAAAGAATAATTAATTTGAATGAAGAGATATGGGAAAATTCCATGTAAAAGTGGAATTTTAACTGGGCTTTGAAGGATATGTAGATTCTGAAGGGCAAACGAAGTGAGGGGAAACACTGCAAGTTGTAGGTACGGTATAAAGTGATAGCCTACATGACATCTCCAAAACCACGTATGAGTGTTTCTGTGTGTGTGTTCTGTGTCCTTTGATGAGACAGTCAGGTGCAGCTATAAGAGGAGACACTGGAGAGGCTCAGGAAACAAAATTACACTCAAAGGTCCTAGAAACAGGAGGCACAGGACGCCCCGCAGGGCCACACGGGGCAGCCTCAGGGTGGGCAGGGAGCAGAAAGCGGGAGCAAAGGGAAAGCGAAGACTAGAGCCTCTGCTGGGGTTTCTGCACTTTAGGACTGGCTAGTATGGATAACTGCAGTATGTTCTACACTACAGGGTGGTCCCTAGTAGCCTAACCTGGCTCTGAAATGATTAAGGCAGAGGAATATTACCTCCTGGGGTGCTGGGGCCAGATCCAGGAGGGATGGCTCTAGACTGGTTAGTGTGCATGTCAAAGGCATCCTCTGACTGGGCCCTTTGCTAGTTCTAAGAATTGGCTAGCCCAAGGAGGAGAATTCTGTCCCCAACCAGAAGACTTTTAAGATGTCAAAACATCATAAAAGAAAAATAACACAGTATATGTGTTTGTGTATGTGAATGTGTGTATGTGTGTGTATGCATATGTGTGTGTGTATTGAGAGGAGGGAGGGAGAAGAAAGAAAATAATTTTTGTTCAATATTTGCATTCATTATTTATTGGCCATCGTTAAGCTGTCCTCACAGAACCTAAGTTCCCAGAGGGCAAAAATGTCACCTTTTAAGATTAATCTTTGGTGTGCCTAACATAGTGCAATTAGTGAAGTATAATGAGTTGACAGTTGCCAAGTCTTTAGGATATCTTTCAATGGCTGTTAAAGAATTAAGCAAAACACAAAACTAATACAGAAATAGTTGTTACTGACTGAATCTGGCATTTTAAAGCATCCTCTGTCCAGGCCCTCCAATCGAAGGATAACGAAACTGTGGTTAATTCAGATTCATATTCATTTGTATTCATTCCCTCAACAATCATTTATTTAGCACCTATGTGCTGGGAGCTGTGAAGGTTCTGAAGATAAATGAAGGATGTTCTTAGCACTCAAGTAGCTCACAGTCCAACAATCAAGAGAAGGTCAACCATCAAGTCAAAGGGATGCTAAAGAAATTCGGTCCGTTGTCCTTTACTATGTACCCTCCCCTCAGGATTTTTCTGAGCTTCCTTGTTGTGTCATTTGTTTTCTACCTGCTCTTTCCCCCTCTTCCCTTTCATTTTCTGTAAACTATAAAGTTTAAGAAAGCTCAAGACTTAGATTCAGGATCTAATGACATGTAAGAACATTTCGAAGTGGTACTACATGTTTCTGTTTCACATTATATCACATTAGGAGGCACGTGATGTCTGGTTATCTGACTTTTAAAGGCACTGATCAGTGCATTCAGATGGTGGCAGATTGATCCTTCCATGGTCAAGTTTCCATCAAACTTTCTCATAATATTAACATTACTAATGACAATTGCTTGAATCACTTATTTTACTATGGTGATTTTAAGTTCTATCACTTCATCTACATTTAATAGCTGGAATTCTTGGTTGAGAACTTTCCCTCCTAAACCACGATTATGAGGTTAGTCTGAAAATTGGTCCCTGCTGGGCAGGCAGGGTAAATGCTTAATTCCTTCCCATAAACTACCAATTATCAGAGGAACGACTTGGTGTCCTAATACCCCCAAGAATAGCCAACAATTATTTTTTGTTTTGTTTTATATTTTTAGTCTGCTTGCTCTCTCATCACCACGAACTCACAGATTATATATATGCAATGTGTTTCAATCCATTGTAGTCATTCTTGTTGATGTTAGAATTTGATGTTTTGGTTAGCGGTCCCTTCACGTTGACTTCTGTGCCCCTTTCACATAACTCTATTTGTTTGATTTTCCTATCCCAGACATGGGATATAGGAATTGGGAATTTCTTCAAAGAGCCCTGATACCTTTTAGGAGGGAACAGTATTTAGAAACAATAATCTTGGGGCCAGGGGTGCTTATTGCTACTGGGTTGTCACTTATCTCTAGGTCTCTTCAGGGTAGAAGTTAGTAACTACATATTTAAGAAACCAAATATGAACTAATTCTCACACTTTACTTAAAATTTAACATTATATGACTTTAACTTATTATTTTTCTCTTATATGAAAGGTTTTGTTCTGAGCACATAAACATGCTCATTTATTATATCCATGACAGCTAAAAAAATTACAATGCCAATGTTATTATTAACAATAAAACCACTGAATGAAGTTTACAATTTCTTTGCAGTTCTTTTTGTCCTTCAAATATAATGCTCTATGGGTCCTTATGTCCTTTAAATATAATGTACTAAGGGTCCAAATATGGGGCTCTGAAGTCACTTTAATTTCTTTTCTAAGTAATTATAATATGATATTCAGTTATGTACATTATTTCAGCTGGTTTCCAAATCCTAGGTTTTAATTATCCTTTTTCCCTAATTTTCTTTTTTTCCTATGTTTCTAGAGAGTGTCAATCTTTTAGTTCTCAATTTTTATAAGAGCAGTGTATAAAATAGGGAAATTAACCCTCTTCCTGTTGCTTAAATATAAATGTTTCTCAGTTTTATATATCTTTCCACTTTTTAAAACCAGGCAAAACATTTATTTTTTGATTTTTATATAGCTGAATTAATTGCTTTTGGGTTTTAAGATATAGTTAGGAAGATTTTCCCTTTCCAGATTACAAAGAAATCTATACAAATTTTCCTCTGGTACTTGAATGGTTTTTTTTTTTTTTTACATTTAAATTTCTAATAATTTGGAATTTATCCTGGTATAAGGGACAAATCCAATTTTGTATTTTTCCAAATGGCTACCATTTGTTCCCATTTCATTTATTTAAATATCCACTCAAACAGTTGATTTGAGATTTTCACCTTTATCTTCATCCTAAATGACATCCCAATGGGGGATCACTTTGGACTTTCTCACCTGTCCCATTGGTCTCTCTGGCTGTTTATGCATCGATACCATCAAGACCATAGTGTTTTATGTGCTTAGGTGTTAATGCCTTAATATTCACAGTTTGCTGCCCCTTCTCTCCCAATAGTGCCCTTCTTTGTCAGAGTTTCCGCTGCTTTTCTTCCTGTATATTTCTTGATGAACTTTACAATCAACATGTCTGGCTCCAGAAAAGAAGAAAATAAACTAGTCTTTATTTGTTTAGGAATCATCTAAAATTTACAGACTAAACAGAAGTGAAAGCTTTAAGTTTCATCTTCTTATCCAAGATCAGGACATATATTTCCATTTGGTCAAGTCTATTTTTATGCCTTCATACAGGTTTTGCCCTTTCCTTGTTACCTTTATTCCAAAGAATGTTATATTAATAGTTGCTACTGTAAATGGGGTCTTCTAGTAAACCTTCTGATTGGGTACTATTTGTATATATGAAGCCTGCTGATTTCTTAGGCTACCTTTTAATCCATTTAAAACAAACAGTCTTCTTTATCCTGCTGAAAGCAAATAAAGACTTAACTTGTCATACAATTTTGTTTGGTGGAAGGAATAGCACTAAGCCTTTCCCAACAAGCATATTACCACTGTAGGATTTAAGTATGTTTCACAAGGGAAGACAAAAACTCACCTTGGTGTATTCATCTTTGGCCTTGGTGAGCATTCGCAAGATATCTACTTCCTTGCCCTCTCCTGAATTGAGGATTATCGGAGAGTTTCCTGCTCCAGCTCCCTGATGGGCTTTCAACTGTTCATACTGAGTTAGGCTAGAAAAACAGAGGGGAGAATCCACAGAAGAAAAACGAACTCAACACAAATGGCTTTTAAAACCATCCAATTCTCACCCAGTTGTTTTTGTCTTGTTATAGTCATAGTAGAAGTAAGACTGCTTAGGAATTGAAAGAAGAAAAATAAGAGTGGAGGTCCTGAGTACAGTGAGTACATAAATGAATCCAGAGTAGGGGTGGGCAAACTATGTCCTGCAGGCCAAATCCGGCCCACCACCTGTTTTTGTAAAGCTACAAACAGACACACTGTTACTGTATCACTTAGCTGCCTCGCACAGTAACTGACGAGTTGAGCAGATGTGACAGATAACTATGGCTTTACAAAGCCTAAAATACTTGTTTTTTTGTTTTGTTTTGTTTTGTTTTTCAGAAAAAGTTTGCTGACTCCTCACTTAGAGCATTTGACAGGACTCATTAATTGCTGAGGAAACCCAATTTAGAGTTCTCAAACACTGAGCAAACGGCATGGCATATCGAGATTTCCACCCCCCCACGCCTTGTTTCAATATGCCTTGAAGTCAAAGCAAAATTGATTCCAGCAACTCAAATCCTCTAGTCCTCTGGCAGTTTATGAACTGTGAAGATTCCACTCTAGAAGAGGGGCATTACAACAAACAAACAAACAAACAAACAAATGGAGCAATGTAGAGTGTCTTCTGTTTTCCTGAAAACAATACAGAAGGGAGACCAGATTGCTCCTATGTGGTGCTAGGTGACACTGAGAAAAATACTTTTCCTTTTGTGTGCTTTGACTTTCAGCTCAAATTTTTATAACTGCCATGTCATTTATGGTAAAAGAGATCTGAGAATTTACTGGGAGATTTAATTCTAACTGAGGAAGGGCTCAGAATCCACACATATCAGCTGCTTATTGCTAGTCAACAATCAATTTCCTGCCCCAGCTGTTAAGTAATTACTGCAGAATGCTAACAATTTTAACATGGCCTCTTGGCTGAGCCACAGGGTATTTTTTAATCTATATAAAATCCTGCTATTATTATCCATTGCACAGTTTACAATAACATGAATGTGTTAGGAACTAGTTGTTATGGTGGTAAATACCAGTTTGAGCACACTTAATCACCATCTGCAACTTGAGCTGGTTACCTACAATTAGCTATCACAAGCTAGATTTTCAGAAATCTATTTATAAAAAAGTGTTCCCCACATTTCGTTTTGGGGGGTCACTTTTAAGTCATTTCCTTGCCTCAGGA
Organism: Herpailurus yagouaroundi; assembly: GCF_014898765.1. Taxonomy (NCBI): domain Eukaryota; kingdom Metazoa; phylum Chordata; class Mammalia; order Carnivora; family Felidae; genus Herpailurus; species Herpailurus yagouaroundi. The sequence goes on from NW_024412572.1 coordinate 7,721,418, forward strand.
TTTAAAATTGGAAAATGGTTCTTTTACAGATGGAGATGCTTTGTCAAATCCATGCGGGCAGCAGCCATACTGTGTGTTTGGCGAAGTCCAGTCACTGGCTGCGATACGGCATGTGTAGGAAATTTAGTTCATTCTGAGGCTTTAAACCATCCCCATAAAGCAAGGGAAAGAACTGCCTCCCAGTGAGCAGCGTCGGGGCTCAAGAACCAATCACAGAATAGACAGCATGCTTACCTGGGCCTTCCTTTCAATGCAGTCAGGGGAGCCAAGAGTGGGAGTCAGACAGTGATTTAAATTTCCCAAAATGCAGATGGGACAAACCACAATGTATCAAGAGATTAAAAGAAAAAGAGACTAGCTACAAAAAAAAAAAAAAAAAAAAAAAAAAGACTGTTTACTGATCACTAAACTAATATTAACCCAGATATTTCCAACAAGATTGAAAATAAAGTCTACGTACTCAACAGCATTTAAGATGTGAGGAAATTCTGACCTCCCATAACCATGGGTATGCAGTTAAAGGAAAGCGTTTAGGGCAGGAAGGAAATGGAAGATCTTAGAGGATGTGTAGTGGCCTTTAAAATGGCTCAGAGTGTTCTTTTTACTGACAGCTATACTGATAGCTTTTCAAAGAAAAAAACTGCTAATTTGCAAATGAGTAAAATATTGAAGAAAACTGCCATCTGGAACAATTCATATCATCGATATTTCACACATGCAAAAAAAAAAAATGAGGTGAACTGTTCTACCTACTGAGGAATCTTATCTAGTGAAAATGTAAAAATATGTCTGTTTTTCATCTAAGTAATAGTACATGTTTTCCTAACCACTGTGGAAAGGATTGCTGTGAGAGAGATATTCTGTTAAGAGTATAGTGTAGTCATACTGGGAAACACAAACAAAAGCATCATGTCCTGAAAAATACTTAGCCTTTCAGCACCTACTTTTTCATAAGCTCTGCAATTCTTTGGCATTCTTCCTTATCATAAAACCAAATTCCATAAATGGACACTGCAAAAAACACATCAAACAAATTATGAGCACCTTCAAAACTACAAAAGGGAAAGAAATTCTCTTTCCATCTTGAAGAAAATACACACTTACAAATAAATGAAACCAATCACTGGAGTTTAAGCTTGAAAACCTAGTGCTGGAATTTTCTAAGCCCACAGAGAAATCTGTAGTGGTCTTATGCGTGCGCAGATACATATACATACCCCCAATAGAGTATGTTGCCCTTAACAATATAGTACCTGAACATAATGGGCATCTGGCAAATGCTTCTTAAATGAATGAATACAGGCTGAAGACTAAACTCCTGGCTTTGAAGCATCATTGTTTCTAGACTCCATCTGCACATTTATATATGTATTTCATCTTTAAGTATTCAGAAACCTGATGCACAAATTAGGCCTAGAAATCTCTCTCCTTCTCTCAGGAATATGTTAACTGAAAAACTGGCTTTGTAAGCTGTAAATTAAGAAAGAGTACAGAAAAAAATAAAATTCAATAACAAATCTCTGCCTTCAGAATGTACAGAATACTTACAACTGTTGAAAGATGAGATGTGACTATGTCTTAATCATTTAGGAATGAAAGAAAAATGTAGTAAGTTGTAGCTGCTATGGATTCATCTAACAATTTTCAAATAAACTGTACACCTTAGTATGTGCCCATTTACATCATTTTTATAGCAAAGGCTAAACAGTTCCAAAGTACATTTATAAAGATCTAGTTAAGGATTTGGTGGTATTTTAATCATATAAATAATACATTAACTACAGATACATTTAAATAATCTTCATTGAAAATAGCAGCAATGTTACGATAGAGCAATGAAAAATAACAATATATTTTTTTAAAGGAAAAACTTTAAAATTTAAACGTTCAAAACATTTAATTATATACATATTATTTGGTCATTAAAACAGCTGATATTTTAACAACTTCTTTTCCCCACCCATCTGACCAGTGCCTCGGTGTGGGATTTCTGCTTCTTGTCAGTAATGATTCAGATACAAAGCTTCAGGAAATGTCTCTTTAGTGCTATTTTAAACAGATATATTTTTTAAAAGGAACCCTATAAATCTGAATTACTGACTCGCCATAAGGTGGCAATGAGGTTTTAAACTTTTTATATGATTAGTGTGCCAGGAATCTTTATCTTACCTACATGTGAAGAGGAAAAAAAAAAAAAAATGGAAAAACCCTCCAGCATTTTCCTGAACAGGACCATTTTATCCTCCTAGAAATACATACACATATTTCTCTTTAGTACATTGATAATCTTTTGAAAAAAGAACATCTGAATTCTGAAGCTTATGTGCTGAGAGAGCCTCAATACTGAAAAGAAATTCTTTCATCTCAAGATCATTAAATGTGTATCTTAAAGCTTTTCACTCAAGGTTCTTTGCAAATCCATCCACACTAATGTCCTATTCTGATTGCCTACACAGATTCCTATACACTCACCCAGTGAGCCTTGTGTCCTTGTACGCAAAAGTGCATTAGGTCACTGACATTCAACGACAATAAATCTGAATACATTTGTGTGTTGTGACAGTTTTAACTGTAGTTATAAAACTAGGAGCCTGGTCTATTTTTTGATTACAGTGAAACCTTCCTTTTCTTGGAGACTGGGTTTCCCAAAACTATCAAAAGAGAAAGGTGGTAGCAGGGCAGAAAAACAGCACAACTAAGAAACTCCAGGCCCAACGGCAGAGGAAAACGAGCCATTTGTGTCTCATCTGTAGAATGTATTAGTAGAAATGTTTTGAGTGTCATTTTTTTTGTTTGATGTTACACATTTGTGGCATTTGACATAAGGATTAGGTTTTCATAAGAGTTAGATGCCAAGGAAACTGTTGATACAAACAGAAAAGCAGTCTGACAATGTCATTACCATGAGGTAACTGAAATGTAGATTTAGGAAGGAAAAATGCTATGAAAACATCTTTCAGATGCCAAAGCAGAATGAAGGGAAGATCAGGTCTGTAATGACTATTTAAGACATGGTGGAGGTTTCTTTAGGACCTGACCATTTATCTCTAAAACAACGGGACTTCAAAATTAAAATGGGATCATTTTGAAATAGCACTTTTCATCCCAGTTAATACTTAGTTTGAACATAAAATTTAACTAGTCGGTGGAGAAAAAAACAGACTGCCTAACAGTCTTGGCTACTGAAGGGTAACACTGAGATAAAATGTAGAACTGGACCTAAGTTTTTTTCTCCTTAAAATAGTTTCGCAACTTGAGTTGCATTCCACCAGGAAAGGGCCAACAGTTACATGAACGTGCACATTCCAACTGAAGTTTTCTGCCTCTTAGGCCCAAGGTCTCCCAACCCCTGGACAAAACTATCGCTCTTCCACACAAGAGGCTATATCAAAGCAGCTCGTGCTGATATATAAAAACCAGAGATCAACATGCCTCAGGGAGGTGATGAGCTGACAGGCTGACAGAAACCATTAACTTCACATTTCAATCCCAGTTTTCTTGTACAGCCACTGGGGGAGAGGCCCATCCTTATGTAGGCAGTGAGTACAGCAGGCAAGACAGAAAAAAATAGGTTGAAAAGAACCAAAAAAGAAGGTGTGGTTTCTCAAATTCTAACACTTAAAAAGGAATCACCGGGACCTAAATTTGCGAGGTGATACAGCGGTGTAAACTTGTAGAACAATGAAATGGGAATGACTTCTGGGCTTTAAGAAATTACAAGGAGAAAAGCTCATGAGGAGATTTGTTTTAAAAAACTGACCTATTAGTCCACATCTGGACATCCACCATGCTTCGAGCCTTTGTTCAGCCTGCTGCACCTGCATACCAGCCGCTTCCCAGGCACCCTTCTGCCGAGTCAGAGGTGAAGTTTAAGGGCACTTTGGTGCATGAAGCTCAACTCAACTGTTTCTACATCCCTCCTGGAGGTAAGTAACCCAAAAGTGGAGTAAAGGCTAGAAAGAACACGTTGAAGTTTACTGTAAAATATTCTAATGACATCTAGAATGTGTGATGTAACGACTCATCTTTTTGGCAATCCTCTTCGTATTTAATGCAGGACTTTCAATAGCACAGTTGTGAAATTTTGCTGAAAATGTACTGTCCTGGTCTATCTCATGCTTTGGAAAATTTCAATTGAAAAAAAACACTGTTTGAAGCAACAGGCAATGTAATATTGCCTTCACCTATCTATTTAAGCAACAATCTTCCACTTTCTTTTTAATTCTGCATGCAAGATTAAGGAAAGTAAAAATTCCCCCATTAGATTTCCTGTCTGAATATGTATGTACACACAGATGACAAAGAGAGCAAGCTGATTATATCTGATAATGGTATTTTCTTCTTTTTAAATTTCTTCAGCAGAAAAATTGAAAGCTGATAAAAATTTAAGAGTGTAGTTAAGAGGTCATTAGAGGCAATATCAAAGGTCCTTAAATGCACTCTTGGATTCGTATTAGCATGGAGCATTAGTTCATTCTGGATGTTCTTTGGGGATTTACCTCATCTGGTTTATGTTCCTAACAAGTATTTCTATACAGGATGTTCTTTTAAGCCATATATCATTTGTCCCATGTTTTACCCTAAATATCTTTCAACTCCAAATCATGAATGGTAGTGTGCAGTCGTCTAATAAGGATTCATGCTAATATTTGTGCAACTTCAAAATATAAGGCATATTTCCATATAGTTAGGAAGTAGATAATTCATAATTACATAGGTAAAGTTTAAATAGGCATGGGAAGGATATCTGATTGGTAATGCTCTCTTCTCTTTCTCTCCTTAATTTTTTTTTAATGTTAATTTTTGAGAGAGAGAGAGAGAGAGAGAGCGCGCGCACGCGAACAGGGGAGGGGCAGAGAGAGAGAGGGAGATGCAAAAACTGAAGCAGGCTCCAGGCTCCGAGCTGTCAGCACAGAGCCCAATGCGGGGCTGGAACCCACAAGTCGTGAAATCATGACTTAAGCTGAAGTTGGACACTTAACCAACTGAGCCACCAAGCACCCCATTCTCTCTCCCTCTTTAATAATTTCATTCAAAAGCAAAGGGATATATGCTTCTTAGAAAATGCAGCAAAGAAGGCATTTAAATTCTCTTTTTTAACTAGGAAAGCTATGGAAATGTGGCAGTGTAAATTACATAAATCTCTTCTGCGCAGTTAAGGATAAACCAAAATTTAAAATTCCTTCAAACCCCATTCCTTTCACCAAGTCTTTTCCAAATGAGTGGAATAATAACCCCAATGTAAGGACCAACATCTAATCGATGTAAACACTTGTTTTTGAGACTTTGCTCAAATATCATGGTTCTTGAATCTTTCTGTAAGATTGGCCACGTTGACGATGACCTGTCACTGGTATTTGGTGGTAAGTCTGCACACCCAGCTCCTACCCTTTGAAAGATCACCAGGTAGTTAAAAAATCAGAAGTTAGAATCATGAAGTTTTAGAGTTGGAAGGCAGCTAGGAAGTGTGCAGTTCAACAACCTATTTCACTAATGAGGAATGTGTGGTCTAACAAGGCAAAATGACTTAGTCAATGTCATTTTTACTGGTTCAATCTGTTTTCTCTAAAATATGCTCCTCCCCCCACCTTACAAATGAAGTAAATAAAGATTGAAACAATTTTTATGTTTGAGGTGTAGGCTTGGTTTTAAGAGATGGGAATTAGCCTTTTTCAAAAACAAGTTTGATATGGACTCTCAAAAAGGAAAAAAGGAAAGATGGGAGGGAGGGAGGAAATGAGGGTAGAAGGAAGGAAGGGAGAGGGAGGAAACAAAGAGGAATCTGAGATTTCTAGTATTGGCAGTATTTTTATGGCAGTGAATGCTAGGATAGCAATCATACTGCCCATGTACTGGCAGCCACATATGGGAAACACAAGCTCTGTTTGGCTGCTCTACGCTGACTCTGTACCTCTACCCCATTTGGAAGGCTTTGCACTAAAAATGTTTTCCTTCATAATGTTCTTTAATGCCTTTAAAGCAGTGTTCTTTCATTCACCTTCTGCCTTAGCTCTACTGACCAAACACGGACACAATCTTGTAAAACAAAATCTTCACTGGCCAGGGAGAGTCTACATAGCGGTGCTATCTTTGGCCCCCCGGTCTGGTTCTTTTCATATGACATAGCTTTACTGCACCTCACAAATCAGTGATCCCATGATCTCAAAATACTGGAAGGTTCACAGTAGATGAGAAGCAGTTTCTATTTTATGGGTGACTAATACTCATGAACATTTTGTGAGAAACAGTAGAAAACCTAAATAAATATTGTGAAGTAAAAACAATTCTTTTTTCTAAATAAATTATCTTCATTGTAAAGTTAATGTCAGAAACAACAACCACAAAAACAATCTCTCAACTAAAGCATTATACTAATTTGGATTAAGTTAATATGTATCTCCAACCATACACTAGCATTTATTACTTCAAAAGAAAAGGATGGATTTATCTTTTAAAAAGTTTTTATTTAAAACAAATGCATGTTATGTCATAAGGCCTCCCTAATCTCCACAGAGGTCGTTATCCAAATGAGAAACTTTAGGTCTGCTACTAGCCTCAAGTTCATGAAAGGCCAGATGGAATCTTTTTCATGACATACTAATTTCCTAATTTTATTTATTTCAGGGGAAAGTTCCTTTAATCTGAGATTTAACAAAGTAAATAAACATTAACAAAATTAGGAAGCAGGAAAAGTTATCAGTAATAATAAATATAAATAGGAATTACTTATTCTGCTTTTTGGCCATTTAAATTTTTATATATATATATATATATTTTTAATTTTATTTATTTTGAGAGAGAGAGAGAGAGAGAGAGAGAGAGAGAGAGAGAGAGAGAGAACTCATGTGTGCATGTATGAGCAGGGAAGGGACAGAGAGGGAGGGAGAGAATACCCTAAGCAGGCTCCACACAGACAGCACAGAGCCCGATGTGGCACTCGATTTCACCAACTGCAAGATCATGAACTGAGCTGCAATCAAGACTTGGACACTTAACCAACAGAGTCACCTAGGTGCCCCTATATCTTCTTTTTGTTCATAATCCTGTGGATTAATTTCAAAATCTCCTAGACCACAAATAACAAACATGGGTTCCCTAAAGTGTCTTTCCCCCTCTCTGAGCTAATAGTTGTCTTCAGAACTATGAGTTTTTCTCATTCCTTTAGGGATAAATAATCTCAACTTCTTTGTTGCTCCCATAGTTTTTTGTACACCCTTGAACCAAAAAAAGAAAAAAAAAAGCACATGTCATAATTAAGTATTTACACAACTGTTTGCTCCACTAGACTATGAATTCCTGGAAGGTAGGACATTGTTAATACACCCAGCATAAGACTAGCATGGGGTAGACAGTCAATAAATATTTGCTGAGTTGAACTGAAATCAGACTACAAGATCTTATACTATCAATATTCCTTGTATTGTTAATATTAATAATAGTTATCACTATTCTGGGCTAATTACACATCACAGGTTAGATGTGCTAGATCCTCTGTATTCAATGATAACAACTTCTACCAGGGATTACATAGCATGGGAATTCTCCTAACATTGCTTAACATTTCTCCTTCTAACTGGAATTTATTTAGTTTCACACATTTGGTAACCTTCAGCATTAGCCATCTTGATGGGATTTTGTCACTGGGGTTGAGCTCCCTCAGATTGTATATTTCTATTGCCCCAGCACTTTGTAGGCACTAATGTATTCATTTCATGTATATTTATTATTATGACAATTCTACCATATGCCAGTCTTCCTGACTGAATACCTGTCAGGCCCTGGCAACTAAGAGCTCAAAGAATGCAATTAATCTGCAAAATCACATGCATTTATCTTGAATCCCAACGTAGCAAAGTAAGTCTTATCGCATACAATTATAGTTTATGAAAAATATATGTTTAACCTAAACATAAAAGAGTGTTTCTACATGTCAAAACTTGTTCCAATGAAAAGCAGACTTCGTCATATTTGACTCATATTATTTAACCAAGTGTTTGATAATTACAGGAATAGCTTTGCTGAAAATATCCTAACTATTAAATATATGATCAATGAAAAACTTCTAAGATTCCATATAGCAGTGGCCTAGAAAGGAGCCAAATGCTACTTCTTTAAAAAAAATTTTTAGGGGCGCCTGGGTGGTGCAGTCGGTTAAGCGTCCGACTTCAGCCAGGTCACGATCTCGCGGTCCGGGAGTTCGAGCCCCGCTTCAGGCTCTGGGCTGATGGCTCAGAGCCTGGAGCCTGTTTCCGATTCTGTGTCTCCCTCTCTCTCTGCCCCTCCCCCGTTCATGCTCTGTCTCTCTCTGTCCCAAAAATAAATAAATGTTGAAAAATAAATTTTTTATAAAAAAATAAATAAAAAATTTGTTTTAAAATTTTTAATGTTTATTTTTGAGAGAGAGAGAGAGAGACATAGCATGAGCAGGGGAAGGGCACAGAAAGAGAGAGGGAGACACAGAATGTGAAGCAGGCTCCAGGCTCTGAGCTGTCAATACAGACAGCTTGAACCCACAGTGAGATCAGGACCTGAGCTGAAGTCGGCCGCTTAACCGACTGTGCCATACAGGTGCCCCCAAATGCTACTTCTTGATTGAAGAAAAATAAGCCAGAGTTTCTGTACTTTTTCCAATTTGACCTCAATCTATAATTATGGATATAGGAGATACCACTTTTCCCAAAGCCCTTTATGTTATAAACATTGAATCATGTTTTGGTCCTACTTAAATTAAATTAGATCTCTAAGGCTGTATACAGTATAATTTTAACACAAATTCTTGGCTAAAATCGTTTTATTTCTCCAAAACCCCTAAGAACATGAAAAATTCTAACTTTTCCTTCTGTGGGTTAAGAAGTATATTAATCCAATACTTTCAAATTGATTATTTGAAACTATTTTCTAAGTGGTTTTTGGACAAAAGTCAATAGAAAAGAAAGACTCTAAAGAAGAACAGATATGAGCACTCAGTGCAGCCATAATGAGCACTGACTATGTGCAAAGCACTGTGTTAGGGTAGGGAAACTAAAAGATGCTTCACACATTAAGCATTTCCGAAAGTGTTTTGGAATCCAGTTTTTTTCTGCCAAGATTTAGACTTCTCTCATGCCAAACTGGGCTCTGAAAAACAAAATATAAAATACAGTCTGTCTCCAAGCCACAAGTGTAGTGTATGAATCCAAATAGCATCACTATGCAGATGTTTCTTTGGTAAAGTTGAGAATCCTAAAAGTGGTTTTTGGTTCAGGATAAAATAAACGTGACTTCACTTTAATTTCACTCACATAGTATCTGTGTATCAGCTTTGCTACATGGGTTCTTTATCTAACTGTGCCAGATTGTTAAGTCAAACAAGTTTAGAGATGCATATACACAGCTCCCCATTAAATTCATGTGACTGTCCTATATCCACTGAGTCCTCTGGTAATAATGGAAGTCTGGAGGCTGCATAAACTGGGTGGTCAGGGTGAAGAGAAGTATTGTTTCCCCACCTTGTGTGTGTGTTTCTTTTTTTTTTTTTTTTTAATTTTTTTTTCAACGTTTATTTATTTATTTTTGGGACAGAGAGAGACAGAGCATGAAGGGGGGAGGGGCAGAGAGAGAGGGAGTCACAGAATCGGAAGCAGGCTCCAGGCTCTGAGCCATCAGCCCAGAGCCTGACGCGGGGCTCGAACTCACGGACCGCGAGATCGTGACCTGGCTGAAGTCGGACGCTTAACCGACTGCGCCACCCAGGCGCCCCATTGTGTGTGTGTTTCAAGGAGCTACCAAGTATCACAACTCAACACAGTAAAAAAAAAAAAAAAAAAAAAAAAAAACAAACAAAAAACATGAAACCTAGACATACTACATGGCTCAAAGGTGAAATTTTGCTTTATGTGAGGCTTTTCAGATGCTCCTTTAACTGATAGGATGTGAGTTCTTTAGATTAATAGTCTCCTCTAGAGTTTAGATCTTTTCCTTTCACCACGGACTGAGCATTGACAGAAGAAAAGAGTGATTCTGGGTTAAGGTCAGAGTGACAGGTTTCATCACTCAAGTCACAGCAAATGTACAACCCTTAACCATATATTAAAACACACTAGCTTTCTGAGCAATGGTGCATAATAAATAGGTCAATTTTTCAGTTAGAATGGTAAAGGAGGCTGACAGACACAGAGTAAGATTCAGTGACCACACTGTAAGGTTTAAATTTTGGTGGCCTTCTTTCTTTCTCACTAAGAATCCCAGATTTCGAGCTGGTAGAAAGAATTCTTGGTTACCTAGTGCAACCAACCACTCCTCTCATGTACAGTAAAAGAGCAAGACTATATCAGTTACCTATTCTAATTGCATATGAAATGTCAAATTCCTTGTCTCCCATTCCATACTGCATATGATTTGAATGAGTTTAAGGATCTTGTATCACTGGACAGATTCTTAATAGAACATTCTCTTCTTATTCCTGCAAATACTAAGATTCTGCTAGAATGTCAAGTATTTTTAGTTATATAATTACTTTAAAGATCTTTCTTGACTCTAGAGGGCTTTAGGGGTTCAATAAAATCCCTGAAGTTGTATGCAAAATGATGTGTCTATATGCAAAGAAGACATTCTTGAAAGTAGGAAGTACAAAGCATAACCGCCCCCCCACCCAACAATGCCTGGCACATGGCAGGCAATTAAAAAATGTTGCGAGGGCAGGGAGGAAGAAAAATGTTGCGAGGGCAGGGAGGATCATCAGATCCTCAAAGGAATTTGTGACTCAAAAAAGGTTAAGAACTACTATTTGAGGATCAATACACCAGTAAATACCTTAGAATGGAAAAATAACTCTCAATTATCTGTGGGCAGATAATGTGACTTTCATTTTCTTTGTAATAAATTTACACAGAGTTCACTTTTAACCTTTCAAATTGGTTTTGTAATAATTGCCTGAACTGATTCCAAGGTTAAAAAAACAGTTGATAAAGTCTCGAGGTCTTCAAATTTGTTAAGATGTAAGACCTTTTCCTCCTCCACGTGGCCTGAAGTCTAGGAGAGAGCTTCAAAAACCAGATTTTGCATCCTTGGCCACAGCAAGGGTGAACCACACAGTTCAGCTTTTGTTACTGCTCTACATTAGCTTGAGAGGTAGGATTTTCAATCTTTACCATGAAATGGCCAACAGTGAGGAATTCAGTAAAGTTGGGCAACATTGTGGCCTTTTCTCAATCACCCCAAGCAGAGTATCTTCAAAGCTGGACAAAAACATCAGACATATATCCCTAATAACAAATCTAGAATTGATATAAATGATTTGGGAATTACATTAAGTACATTGTGTCTATTTCTTATCTAGATCTGTTCATTTTCTGTGCTTATTTGGTACCACAGAACACAAAATATTAAGATGTAGTCTCTGCCCTTGGTAATCTATTACTCAGGTCACTGCTTTCTCAATAGCCTAGATAATCAATAATCAACCAATTAATGACAGAATAGTGGAAGAGAAAACATTTCACAAAATGCATTTGACCTATCTTTGTTTGCAAATTTGGCTTTCTTACTGCTATTACTTATTATGACTATGCCCAGGTATATTTCAACTGGAGCTTTGGAAAAAAATTAAAGCTTATATTTCATAATATGTTTTCTAATAGCCATCAAGAAAAGTTGTATTAATTGCTTACTATATATGAATTGTTTACTATATATTTTGTTCTAGAAAAAGGACTGCAAAATAGATGCTACGGCTTCTCTCTGCCAGAAAACTGACTTTATTATTTTTTTCATTTTATTGTTTTTAAATTTACATCCAAATTAGTTAGCATATAGTGCAACAATGATTTCAGGAGTAGATTCCTTAATGCCCCTTGCCCATTTACCCCATCCCCCCTCCCACAACCCCTCCAGGAACCCTCTGTTTGTTCTCCATATTTAAGAGTCTCTTATGTTTTTGTCTCCCTCCCTGTTTTTATATTATTTTTGTTTCCCTTCCCTTATGTTCATCTGTTTTGTCTCTTAAAGTCCTCACATGAGTGAAGTCATATGATATTTGTCTTTGACTCACTAATTTCACTTAGCATAATACCCTCCAGTTCCATCCACGTAGTTGCAAATGGCAAGATTTCATTCTTTTTCATGAAATTTCATCAAATTTGATCAAATTTCATTTGATTGCTGAGTAACACTCCATTGTATATATATATACCACATCTTCTTTATCCATTTATCCATCGATGGACATTTAGGCTCTTTCCATACTTTGGCTATTGTTGATAGTGCTGTTATAAACATTGGGGTGCATATGTCTCTTTGAAACAGCACACGTGTATCCCTTGGATAAATACCTAGTAGTGCAATTGCTGGGTCATAGGGTAGCTCTATTTTTAATTTTTTGAGGAACCTCCATACTGTTTTCCAGAGTGGCTGCACCAGCTTGCATTCCCACCAACAATGCAAAAGAGATCTTCTTTCTCTGCATCCTCCCCAACATGTGTTGTTGCCTGACTTGTTAATATTAGCCATTCTGACAGGTGTAAGGTGGTATCTAATTGTGGTTTTGATTTCTATTTCCCTGATGATGAGTGATGTTGAGCATTTTTTCATGTGTCGGTTGGCCATCTGGATGTCTTCTTTGGAAAAGTGTCTATTCATGTGTTTTGCCCATTTCTTCACTGGATTATTTGTTTTTGGGGTGTTGAGTTTGATAAGTTCTTTATAGATTTTGGATACTAACCCTTTATCTGATATGTTGCTTGCAAATATCTTCTCCCATTCCATCAGTTGCCTTTTGCTGATTGTTTCCTTCGCTGTGCTTTTTATTTTGTTGAGGTCCCAGTAGTTCATTTTTTGCTTTTGTTTCCCTTGCCTCCAGAGATGTGTTGAGTAAGAAGTTGCTGTGGCCGGGGCGCCTGGGTGGCGCAGTCGGTTAAGCGTCCGACTTCAGCCAGGTCACGATCTCACGGTCCGGGAGTTCGAGCCCCGCATCAGGCTCTGGGCTGATGGCTCAGAGCCTGGAGCCTGTTTCCGATTCTGTGTCTCCCTCTCT
>NW_024412572.1:7734526-7812697 GCF_014898765.1 Herpailurus yagouaroundi
GCCAAGATCAAAGAGGTTTTTGCCTGCTTTCTCCTCAACGATTTTGAAGGCTTCCTGTCTTTCATTTAGGTCTTTCATCCATTTTGAGTTTATTTTTGTGTATAGTGTAAGAAAGTGGTCCAGGTCCATTCTTCTGCATGTCGCTGTCCAATTTTTCCAGCACCATTTGCTGAAGAGACTGTCTTTATTCCATTGGATATTCTTTCCTACTTTGTCAAAGATTAGTTGGCCATATGTTTGTGGGTCCATTTCTGGGTTCTCTATTCTGTTCCATTGATCTGAGTGTCTGCTCTTGTGCCAGAACCATACTGTCTTGAGGATTACAGCTTTGTAGTATAGCTTGAAGTCCGGGATTGTGATGCCTCCTGCTTTGGGTTTCTTTTTCAAGATTGCTTTGGCTATTTGGGGTCTTTTCTGGTTCCTTACAAATTTTAGGATTATTCATTCTAGCTCTGTGAAGAATGCTGCTGTTATTTTGATAGGGATTGCATTGAATATGTAGATTGCTTTGGGTAGTATCGACATTTTAACAATATTTGTCTTCCTATCCAGGAGCATGGAATCTTTTTCCATTTTTTTGTGTCTTCTTCAATTTCTTTCTATAGTTTTCAGTGTATAGATTTTTCACCTCTTTGGTTAGATTTATTCCTAGGTATCTTATGGTTTTTGGTGCAATTGTAAATGGGATCAATTCCTGGATTTCTCTTTCTGTTGCTTCATTGTTGGTGAATAGGAATGCAACCAATTTCTGTGCATTGATTTTATATCCTGCAACTTTGTTGAATTCATAAATCAGTTCTAACAGTTTTTTGGTGGAATCTTTTGGGTTTTCCATATAGAGTATCATGTCATCTGCGAAGAGTGAAAGTCTGACCTCCTCCTGGCCGATCTGGATGCCTTTTATTTCTTTGTGTTGTCTGATTGCAGAAGCCAGAAAACTGACTTAAAAACAACACTGAAAAGGGGAATGGAAAGCTAATTCCTTCCACTCAGGAAAAAAGATCAAGTTGTACAGGTTTTCATATATTCAGCAAAAAGAAACATTTCTTCTTTGGCCCTGTGGAGGAAGTAGATGGCCCAAGCCAGAGGAAAGGGGGCATAGCCTTCCTAACAATCTAGACACTACAAACACAAATTAAACTATTTCCATTACCTCAAATTACTTAAAACTTTCAGTTGAGGTCAAATTACATGAAGGCTTTGGTGTCATTTGTTTTAAAATCCTGAATATGTGTTTTAGAATAAAGATAGTGAGTTATACCAGGTTGAGGAAGCCAAGATAGAAATTGGAGAAGAGTTAGTTTAGTACTCTCATCAATTTAGAAGAAGAGATCAAGATTAGAAGAAATGGTGGTTAATACATGCCAGGATAAAAAAGAAAGGTAACCAATTATATTTAAGTATTCATTTATGTAAAGAGTCTTCTTTTATAAAATTCAATTGTTTCCACTTTTTTTCAATGTTTATTTATTTTTGAGAGAGAGAGAGAGAGAGAGAGAGAGAGCAAGTGGGGAAGGGGCAGAGAGAGAGACAGAGAGAGAGAGAGACATAGAATCCGAAGCAGGCTCCAGGCTCCAAGCTGTCAGCACAGAGCTTGATGGGGGGGGCGACGGGGGGGGGGCTCAAACCCATGAACTGTGAGATCACGACTTGAGCCAAAGTTGGACACTTAACCGACTAAGCCACCCAGGTGCCTCTACGTTATGTATGATAAAAGGGACAGAACTCAAAGTGTTTTGTTTGATGAGTTTTGGCAATAATACACTCTCAGGTAAGCAGCCACCCAAAACAAGATATAAAACATTGTGATCACTTTTTCAGTCAAAAACTATAGAATTTCCACCACCAACCCCAGCAGATAAAATCATTTTCTCACTTCTATCAAAATAGATTAGTTTTGCCTGTTCTTAGACTTCATATGAATGGGATCATACAACATGTACTCTTTTGTAGATGGCTTCTTTTCCTCAGGATGCTTTTGAAATTCATCCATGTTATTGAACCAATCGGTAATTCATTCCTTTTTATTGCTAAGTAGTATTCCCTTATATGGATATACCAGATTTGCTTGTCCACTTACTTATTGATGAATGGACATTTGGGTTATTTCTAGATTTTTCTGGCTATTATAAATAAAATTGCTATGAACATTTGGATAAAAGTCTTTGTGTGGACAATATTTTTTCATTTCTTTTAAGTAAATACTAATGAATGGAAATTGTTGGATCATGATAATTATGTTTATAGGTCTATAAGAAATTGCTAAACCATTTTTCACAGTGGTTGACCATATTACCCTCCCACCAGCAATGTATGACAGCTTCAGATGTTCCAACATTCTTTTTTTAAAAAAATTTTTTAATGTTTATTTTTGAGAGAGCACAGGAAGGGGAGGGACAGAGAGAGAGAGAGAGGGAGACACAGAATCTGAAGCAGGCTCCAGGCTTTGAGCTGTCAGTGCAGAGCCTGCTCCAGGGCTTGAACTCACAAACTGTGAGATCATGACCTGAGCCAAGTCAGACGCTTAATCGACTGAGCCACCCAGGCCCCCTGACTGTTCCACATTCTTATTAACACTTAGTTAATGTCAGTTATTAAATTTTGGCCATTCTACTAAGTTATGTGGTATTTTCATGCTAGTTTTCATTTGTATATCCATCCAATGTGCGATAAACATATGAAAAAGTGCTCAACACAATTAATTACGGCAAAATGCAGATTAAAACCACAATGAGTATCACTTCAGAACTCCCAGAATAGCTCAAGTTAAAAGGAACAATATCAAGTGTTGACAACGATATGAAGCAATTGGAACTCTTATACATTACTGGAAAGAGAATAAACAGGCGTGCAACTTTAGAAAACTGTTCAGCATTATCTATTAAAACTAACAAACCTCTGTACTACACATAAGTGGTTGCTAAAAACGCAAAACAATTAAGTGCATATACCTACTTGAAAACCATGGTCCAGAATGTTCATGGCAACTTTATTCACAATAGTTTAAAACTAGAAATAATTCAGATAACCCACCAACAGGAGAATAAATTAACAGATTGCAATATTCTGATGCTATAGAATACTACGTAGCAATAAAAAGCAATAAGCTATTGCTACAACATAGTTACTTAGAAGTTTCTGGTAATTATTGTTGAGCATCTCTTTATTGGCTACTTATAGATCTTCTTTTGTAAAATGTCTGTTAAAAATATTGCCAATTTTTAAATTGGGTTCTTTTCTTCCTATTACTGAGTTCTTAGAGTTATTTACATATTCTGGATATAAGTATTATGTCAGATATATGAAGTGAGAATATTTTTTCCCTGTCTGTGGCTTGCCTTTTCATTCTCTGAAAGGTATCTTTAGGGGGCACGTAGGTGGCTCAGTTGGTTGAGTGTCTGACTCTTTCGGCTCAGGTCATGATCTCATGGTTCGTGGGACTGAACCTCACATCGGACTCTGCACTGTTAGCCTCTGCTTGGGATTCCCTCTCCCTCTCTCTGCCCCTCCCCCATTCTCTCTCTCTCTCTCTCTCTCTCTCTCAAAATAAAGAAAAAAAATTTTTAAAGGTATCTTTAGAAGAACAGAAGGTTTTTTTTGTTTGTTTTTATTTTTGTTGTTACAGTTTTTTTTTTTTTTTTTTTTTTAAAGGGGAAGGCAGATAGGTGGCTCAGTCAGTTAAGCATTTGGCTCTTGATTTCAGCTCAGGTCATGATCTCACAGTGGTGAGACTGTTTAGGATTCCCTCTCCCCTCCCTTGCTCCCCACCCTGCACCCAATGTCCCCTTGCCTGCTTGCCTGCATGCACAAGCTCTCTCTAAAAAACAAACAAAAAACCCTGAAGTTTTTGATTTGATAAAATTTTTCCTTTTGATGGGGAACAACATCATTTTTTTATTTTATGGTAAATGCTTACAAGATTTAATTTAAATCTAGTGTTTGGTAATACTACCTGTTTTTAACTGTTGTTGATAAAGTCTTACAGATTTGGTTGCTTACACAAACATGGAAAAAGGATTTCTTATTTAATTCTCAGATAAATTGTCTGTAGCATAAGCATTACTGTTTAAGCCATGTGATTGTGATTTAACAGGGCCACTGGACAATAGCAACATGACCTATTTTCATATATCCTAACTTTGGTGTAATGAATGAACTTCTTTTTTGGGGGAGGGGGGTGCATTTTAAAAAGGTGATTTTATTAAAGCACAGGGATAGGACCTGTGGACAGAAAGAGCTGCCGTGAATAAACTTCTTAAATATCAAATCAGAATGCCTCAATAAAACAAATTTGAAGGAAACATTCTTTTTCTTTAAATGTTTATTTATTTTTAAGAGAAAGAGAGAGAGTAGGAGCAGGAGAGGGGCACAGAGAGAAGGGAAAACTGAATCAGAAGTAGGCTCCAGGCTCTTAGCTATCAGCACAGAGCCCAGTACGGGGTTCAAACTCACAAACCGTGAGATCATGACCTGAGCTGAAGTTGGACACTCAACCGAATGGGCCACCCAGGCGCCCCTGAAGGAAACATTCTGTAAAATGTTTTTTAAAACTTAAAGTTTCATAAAGAACATTCACATAAGATTAAATTAACATTTTCCCACATTATATATCTCTTCCTAGAACTGTTAAATTTCTCAAGATGAGAATGCATGAATTTTCACAACTTGCAATAATTTCTAGAAACTTTTAGGTAAATGTTACTACTATCTATATAAAATCAACCTTGAGGAGCAGAGGAATTCCTATGTAAGCTGCTGAAATTATTTAGTATTTTGAGTTTCTATCCAGGAACCACACAGAGCTTTAAGTTATGTTTATTGGCTGTTGGATAATGCCCCAAAAGAAAAAAGATTGAAGAAATAGTTGTGAAATTGTTGGTTAAGCTTTATTGGTTGCCTTGAATAAAGAAATCTAATAAAAACTCATTGCAAATATTTAACTGTGCACACTTAATGCCAGGAATTAAGGAGAGTGGAAGGATATCTTGTCACATAGGAGCTTGCTAATGGAGAAACTAAGACCAATATCTATAAGGTAAAATATAAGTACTAGTAAGTGCCTGCTCCATATTTCCAGCTCAGCATTTAGCATATTGTTTTGAACACTTATATTTATATGTCCGTCTTGTGTGCTAGGATAGTAAACTATAAGAGGGAAGGGATGTGCCTTATTCTTTAATGAACTCTTGAAATCCAGCATTGATCCATCACTATCAACAGACAAGTGCTCAATAAGCACTTAAACAAATCAAAGTATATGTTGCAGCAAGAAATCACAGCTAGACACAGGAATTATAAAAACAGTAGGGAGAGGTCAAGTTTCACTTGGGTTTTGAAATATGAGTAGAATTTATATGGTAGAGATTGGTCAGGGTGAGGGAGAGAATTCAAGAAGAAAAAATAAGAAACATGTTTAAAAACATGGAGATAAGAAATTAAAGAATATTCTCGGAAAAACATATGTTGTGTTTGGTTACAACAGAAAACAAGTGTAGAAGAATAATGGTAGACTTGGCCAGACAGGCAAACTGGGACCTGACTATAGTAAGGTTTAAACACCTCGTGAAAATGTTTTCTTGGTAGGCATTTAAGATTTTGAGCAGGAAAATGACTTGATCAGACTTATGCTTTAGGAAGATAAATCTAACAGTGGTTTTGCATGGAGGGGATAATAAGCCAGATGCAAATTATAAAGCTAATGTTATATCATCCTTTTTATATGTTCTTGGGCTCAATTTGCTAGTATTTCTCTTTACTATGGTAAAACATAAATAACATTAAGCCTACTATTTTAACCATATTTAATTACATAGTTCAGTGCATTATGTACATTCATGATATTGTGCAACCATCAGCACTATCCACCTCCAGAACTTTTTCATCATCCCAAACCAAAACCCTGTACCTGTTAAACACTAACTCTCCATTCCCTCCTCTCTCCAGCCCCCTGGTAACCACTATTCTGCTGTCACTATGAATTTAACTCTACTAGGTACTTCATACAAGTGGAATCATACAGTATTTGTCCTTTTGTGTATGGCTTATTTCACTTAGAATAAAGTCTTAAAGGTTCAACCATGTTGTAGCACGTATCAGAATTTCATTCCTTTTGGGGAACCTGGGTACTCAGTCAGTTAAGCGTCCTACTCCAGCTCAGGTCATGATCTCATGGTTCATGGGTTCGAGCCCCGCATCAGGCTCTGTGCTGATAGCTCAGAGCCTAGAGCCTGCTTCGGATTCTGTGTATCCCTCTCTCTCTGCCCCTCTCTGCTCATGCTCTGACTCTGTCTCTCAGAAATAAATAAACATTAACAAACTTTTTTTTAAAAATTAAAATTCTGGAACTTACATTAAAAAAAAAAAAGAATAATTTCAGAGCTCAGTGGGTTAAGCGTCCAACTTCGGCTTAGGTCATGATCTCACTATTTGTGAGTTCGAGCCCTGCTTCAGCTTCTGTGCTGACAGCTCAGAGCCTAGAGTCTGTTTCAGATTCTGTGTCTCCTCTCTCTGCCCCTCCTCTGCTCACGCTCTCTTTCTCTATCAAGTAACTGATAGTGTTGCCCAGGTTTCTATATCCTTGCTGTTTTCTGTCCATTTGTTCTATCAATTATAGAAAGTGGAGTACTGAAGTCTTCCAAGTATATTTGCAAGGTTTTATTTCTCCTTTTATTTCTATTACTTTTGCTTCACATATTTGGAAGCTCTGTTATTAGATGTATGTTAATGACTGTTATGTGTTTTGGATAAACGGACCTTTTTATCATTATATCATGTCCATCTTTATCCCTGGTAATTTTCTTTGTTCTGATGTTTACTTTGTCTGATATTAAAATAGTCACTCTAGCTTTCTTTTAATTAGTGTTTGCCTGGTATATCTTTCTCTATTCTTTTACCTTTAATTTATCTACATCATTACATTTAAAAAGGGTTTTTTAATAAGCAGCATAGTGTCGGGTCATGATTTTTTACCCAATTGGACAATCTCTTTTTTTTTTTTATTTATATATGAAATTTATTGTCAAATTGGTTTCCATACAACACCCAGTGCTCATCCCAAAAGGTGCTCTCCTCAATACCCATCACCCACCCTCTCCTCCCTCCCACCCCCCATCAACCCTCAGTTTGCTCTCAGTTCTCAACAGTCTCTTATGCTTTGGCTCTCTCCCACTCTAACCTCTTTTTTTTTTTTTTTCCTTCCCCTCCCCCATGGGTTCCTGTTAAGTTTCTCAGGATCCACATAAGAGTGAAACCATATGGTATCTGTCTTTCTCTGTATGGCTTATTTCACTTAGCATCACACTCTCCAGTTCCATCCACGTTGCTACAAAAGGCCATATTTCATTTTTTCTCATTGCCACGTAGTATTCCATAGTGTATATAAACCACAATTTCTTTATCCATTCATCAGTTGATGGACATATCGGCTCTTTCCATAATTTGGCTATTGTTGAGGGTGCTGCTATGAACATTGGGGTACAAGTGCCCCTATGCATCAGTACTCCTGTGTCCCTTGGATAAATTCCTAGCAGTGCTATTGCTGGGTCATAGGGTAGGTCTATTTTTAATTTTCTGAGGAACCTCCACACTGCTTTCCAGAGCGGCTGCACCAATTTGCATTCCCACCAACAGTGCAAGAGGGTTCCCGTTTCTCCACATCCTCTCCAGCATCTATAGTCTCCTGATTTGTTCATTTTGGACAATCTCTTTTAATTGGTATGTTTAAATCATTTATATTTAATATGCTTAATATAGTTAGATTTAGGTCTACTGTTTTGTTTCATGTTTATCCTTCCTATTTGGTTCTGATGTTACTTCCATTCTTGCCTACTTTTGTATTACTTGAAATGTTTTTAGTATTCTATTTTAATTTACCTATTGGCATCTATATCTGTTTGTATTGTATTTTTTTAGTGGTTGCTCTAGGGATCACAATACACACACTTAACTTTTCACAGTCTACTACATTTTTCATTTTACCATTTCAAGTAAACAGAAAGGCTTTGCAACTATATAGGTCCCCTTGCCCTCCCCCTTTATATTATAGTTGTCATACATATCACATCTACATACATTAACCCCCCCCGCCAACATTATAACTTTTGCTTTTAATAATCCTGCACATTTTAAAGATCTAGAGAGAAGGAAAAGTACTTTTTATTTACCCATATATTTACTACATATATTGCTCTTCCTAAGGCACATTACAGTTCCAACTTTCCCTGTGGTATCATTTCCCTTCAGTCTGAAGAATTTCTTTTAGCATTTATTTTAGAACAGGTTAGCTGACAAAAAATTCTTTTAATTTTTCTTTATCTGATGTCTTTAATTTCACCTTAATTCTTGGGGGACATTTTCACTGGGGAGAGAATTCAAAGTTGACATTTCTTTCATTTCAGCACTTTGAAATGTTGCCCCACTGTCTTCCAGGCTCTGTGGTTTCTTAAGAGAAATCTGTAGGGGCGCCTGGGTGGCGCAGTCGGTTAAGCGTCCGACTTCAGCCAGGTCACGATCTCGCGGTCCGTGAGTTCGAGCCCCGCGTCAGGCTCTGGGCTGATGGCTCAGAGCCTGGAGCCTGTTTCCGATTCTGTGGCTCCCTCTCTCTCTGCCCCTCCCCCGTTCATGCTCTGTCTCTCTCTGTCCCAAAAATAAATAAACATTGAAAAAAAAATTAAAAAAAAAAAAAAAAAGAAATCTGTAGTCATTCAAAACATTATTCCTCCATATGTACCATTTTCCTCTGGTTGCTTTCATGATTTTTTAAAATCTGCTTTTCAGCAGTTTGGTTATGATTAAGAGGCACAGTTTCCTTTGGGCTTATCCTGTTTGGGGTTCAGTGAGTTTCTTGACTCCATATATTTGTGTCTCACCAAGTTTGGAAAGTTTTCAGTCATTATTTCTTCAAAACCTTTTCTACAGCAGTCTTTTCCTCCTTTCATGGTACTCCAGTGACACAAGTTCAGACCCTTTGATATTGTCCTATAGGTTTCTGAGGCCCTGTTTTGTTTTCATCTGTTTCCTCTATATCTTCAGGTTGGTGATTTCTACTGATCTATCTTTGAAGTTGCTGACTCTTCATTCCTATTCTGCTATATCTCTATTCTGCTATTAAGACCATCCAGTGAGGGCGCCTGGGTGGCGCAGTCGGTTAAGCGTCCGACTTCAGCCAGGTCACGATCTCGAGGTCAGGGAGTTCGAGCCCCGCGTCAGGCTCTGGGCTGATGGCTCAGAGCCTGGAGCCTGTTTCCGATTCTGTGTCTCCCTCTCTCTCTGCCCCTCCCCCGTTCATGCTCTGTCTCTCTCTGTCCCAAAAATAAATAAATGTTGAAAAAAAAATTAAAAAAAAAAAAAGACCATCCAGTGAATACTGTATTATTCAGTTCCAAATTTTCCATCTGGTTTGTTTTTATATCCATTTCTCTGCTGAGAATTTCTCTTTACATTCTTTTTAAGAGTATTTAGTTTGGGGGCACCTGGGTGGCTCAGTGGGTTAAGCGTCCAACTCTTGATTTTGGCTCAGGTCATGATTTCACGGTTCACAGGATCAAGCCTGGCCTCAGGCTCTGTGCTGTCAGTGTGAAACCTGGTTGGGATTTTCTCTATTATCTCTCTCCCCCTCATCCCCATGCTCTTGCTCTCTCTCTCAAAATAGATAAATAAATAAACATTAAAAAATCAGTTTTACCTCATGGAGCATAGCAATAATAACTATCTTAAAGCCACTGTCTTATAATTCCAACATCTATATCATCTCAGGGTAGGCTTCTGTTGATTGGCTTTTCCCTTGAGAATTGATCAGATTTTCCTGTTTCTTTTGCATGATTAGCAATTTTGGATTGTACCAAATGTCCAACATTTTGGTTACATTGTGAGACTCTAAAAACTCTTAAAATCCCCCAGAGAATGTTTATTTTGTTTGAGAAGGTGATCAACTCTTTTAGGGTTAGATAGGAAGTTCTGTCTTGCCTTTTGTGGGCCATGGTTCTTATGTCAGTTCCATTTCAAAGCTGTGTACTACTCAGGTGTTAGTCTAAAACTTGGATGGTGATTTATATTGTAGGTGAGTTCTCAAAGCCTTTGCTGTTTCTTTGTCTTTGTTACATGTATGTGAACCTCAGAGGTGAGACCAGGACATGTGTCCATTTATAATCAGAATTAGGAGATTTTCTTATTCAGCTTTCTCCTCTACAGTCTCCCCAACTTTTGAGCTCTCAGGGACCCTTTCCCCCAGTCCTCTGGCTATAAAGTCAGGATATCTGTCAAAGTTTTAGCTTATCACAGTCAGCTAGTCTATATAGGTTGGGATGTTCACAGGTAAAGCAAAAGAAAGATCAAAATATATAGTGGGAATTCTTCCCCATCTTTAGACCACAGGGGTCCTGGTTTCCAGTCCCGTGGCAGAGACAGGCTGTTTTTTGGAATCTTTAGGTGACTGTGCCACCACCATCACTGCCACAGTGGCAGTTCAGCTTTGCGCTGCAATTGGCTTCAGGATAGGGCTAGGAGAGGGAAAAAAGGGGGACTGAGGGAGATTCTTTTCATGCTTTGTAGCTTACAGGAGTCCACTTCTCCAGTTCTGAAACTAAAAAAGGAGTTTCTCCTAGTTTTTGTTGTTCTTGTCCATAGTTCTGCAACTTGGCCCACTCTTGAGTCACCATCAGGAGATAAAGAATGAATAAAATCCAGAAATTCACCACCATACTGGTTGTTCTTTAAGCTTTGATTTCCCTCCCCAATATGTCTGTTGTTTACTTGCAGAATCTTCACTTAGTTGCTTTTTGTATTTAGGACTTTTAATTCTGTTTAGATGTGAGAGAGATGTCTCATAGTGAACTTACATTTTGGCTGGTGCTGGAAGCTTTGGTCATAAGGAGTTATGACATACTCCCATGTAACACATAATGCCTGAACCAGAATGGATGTGGGAAGGGAAGGGAAGAGAAAACAGGAGAACCACTACTGAACTAGGGCTCAGCAACTGTCTGAGAAAGCTTCAGTGTACTTTACTATTACCAAACATGCTACAATACAATTCATATGAATATTTAGCCTTACAAATAATCTATTAATAAAAATGAGCACTAGAAGTCCTCTGACCTGTAGCTAAGGAAGTTATACGTTTGGGGATATACATAAGTTTTATTCTTGAGTAAATTTTCCTATACAAATAATGCTATACATGCTAGTGCTATATTTCATATGTGCATCATTATAATGTTAGTGTGCTATTCTTCAGTATGTGTACACTGGACTAAAAAGACTCTTGTGAGTTGACTCAGAAATCTAACCAACTAAAATATTATTTTTATGAATGCATCCTGATATCCAATTTTTTAAAGTTTTAATTTTTTTATTTGGAGAGAGAGAGAGCATGCGCATGAGCAGGGGAGGAGCAGAGAGAGGGACAGAGAAAATCCCAGGCATGTTCCATGCTGTCAGTGAGAAGTCCGATGCAGGGCTCGAACCAATGAACTGTGAGATCATGACCTGAGATGAAATCAAGAGTCGGATACTTAACCAACTGAGCCACCCAGACACCTCCTGATATCCAATTTTTTTAAATGTTAATCATTATCAAAATAATACATGTACATAATTTAAAGTCATATAAGGTTTATAATAACAAATAGCAAAACTCTTCTTTAGCCATTACATTCTTTATTACTGTACCTCCAAAGCCACCTTAATTATATACATGACAATTATTACCGCTCTCCATTTATTTCTCATCTAACTTTTCTTAAGGCATTTAAACTTCTTTTTCTATATGTTGTATATACACTACTTCCTGATTTTTAAAAATTCATTGACGATTTAGTTTTCTTATAATACACACACTCTTACATATAAACACACTTTCCCCCATCCTTTCAATAAGTATAAAACCATTCTATAGTCTGTTTATAATTTAGGTATTATAACTTGCAAAGCCATATAGTGTACTATAATTACATTTCCTTTCTTTTACAATATTTTGTTTTCCCAGGAATTAAGAATTGCCTCCTTTTGTTGTACTTTTCCCTCCCTCTCTCAGTTTTCAATGTTTTTACAGCCTCCCAAACTTTCTTAACAAAAAACTATAAATGTCCTAATAGATTCAAAGTATGAGCTGTAAAGTTTTTCCTGGATACCCTTCCTGAAGCCCTTTATTCTTATACTTTAATTTAAACTGACTGATCTTTAGTTGCACAGGGTTCATTATGGGATTCCTTTTTACCACTGTTGTTAGAATTCCTTTACCTCCATCCAGTGTTTGGATTCCCTTTTTCCTGAATGGTTTATGTATCAGTCACAGCAGGCCAAATTATGCTTCAGTAACAAATGACCCCCAAATCTCAATGGTTTACAATGATAGAGATTTATTTCATATACACATTACATGTCCATCATGGGTCACTTTTACCTCTGTGCCATATTATCCTCACTCTAGGATCCAGGCTGACAGAGCAGCCTCTGCCTAGAACATTGCTGGTCATCAGAAGGAAAAGAGACATGGTGAATCATGAACCTGTTCTTAAAGTGTCTGCTCAGAAGTGACACAAGCCACTTCTACCCACATTTTACTGGCCAAAGCAATTCATATAGCCATACTTGAGTTCAACAGGGTCACTACATATCCTCCAGGACGGTGGGTCATAGGGGGAAGAACCAAATCATGTAGTCAAGTCTGACACCAACAGAGCAGAGATATATAAACTTTTGCAGGGAAGCAAAGTTAATAATTGTGAATAGTAAAGCTATCATAGCATATCTTCCTCTTTCTTGTTTATTTCATCTTTTATGTGAAATGCATCCCCTGCCCTTGTGGATTTATGTCTTTTTGATTTCTTTGTTGTTATTTCAATAGTTATAGGAGAACCATAGGAATGTGTTCAACATGCCATGTCATCTACTAACCAATTAGTTTAAAAGGGCACTGCTAGGACATGGCATGTTTGAAAGAGGAGGACTGCCCATATATTATCTTTTTCATTTAGTGTACCATTTTCCATTATTTATATCAGTTTTTATCAGATCCTACAAATGTCAATAAAGGATTTGAACTGTATTTCTTTCTGAATACAAAACTACCCGATATGGTAAATTCCCTTAAAACTGAGGAGGAGGTTCTAAAACAACTTTGATCTTAAATATCTTGATTTTGCTTTTATCATTTTCTCTAAGCTCCAGGCTTATGTCTGCAATGAAATCAAGCAGCTCAAAAGAATCTTGTTCTAATCCTGTAGCCACACACAATGATACATTCAACATGTTGGTCGAACTCTGAAATCTACTTGCCAGTGCTGTCTCTAATGTATCTTAGATATTATGATATATTTGGGAAAATACAGTCTTTTTTAGGTGTACGATGGAAAACACAGTAAATGGTTGCTAAAGGATTATAATATAAAAGAAATGGTCAAATTCAGCTTTTTGATACATTATTTTTATTTGATTTTCTCCTTTCTAATAGCTGAGATACAAGAGATTCTCAACTTAAAAAAAAATTTGGGGGCGCCTGGGTGGCTCAGTCAGTTAAACATCAGACTCTTGGTTTTGGCTTAGGCCCTGATCTCATGGTTCGTGGGATCAAGCCCCATGTCCAGCTCTGTGTTGACATTGCAGAGCCTGCTTGGGGTTCTCTCTTCCTCTCTCTCTGCCCCTCCCCCACTCACTCTTGCTCACTCTCAAAATAGAAAAAACTATAACAAAAACACCTTGTCTTTTATATATTTTCATATTTGTATAGTAATACTGGTTTTATTTTCCTAAAGTCTTCCTTTCTCTAGTAACAGAAAGCTATTCAGAAATGGTAATTAAAAGGCATTGAAGGTCATCTGATTTGTTGTATTGGCTTTAGGTCAGTGACTAGATTTTACCAGTCACTGCTCTGTCAGCTTTTTTTTTTTTTTTTAATTTACATCCAAGTTACTGAGCATATAGTGCATTAATGATTTCAGGAGTAGAACTCAGTGATTCATCCCCTAGATATAACACCCAGTGCTCATCCCAACAAGTGTCTTCTTTAATGCCCCTTGCCCATTTAGCCCATCCCTCACCCAAAACCCCTCCAGCAGCCTTCAGTTTGCTCTTTGTATTTAAGTCTCTTATGTTTTGTCCTCCTCCTTGTTTTTATATTACTTTTGCTTCTCTTCCCTTATGTTCATCTGTTTTGTACCTTAATTCCACATATGAGTGAAGTCATATGATATATATATATATATGTTTTACATTTATTTTTGAGAGAGAGCACAAATGGGGGAGGGGCAGACAGAGAAGGAGACACTGAATCCAAAGCAGGCTCTAGTCTCCCAGCTGTCAGCACAGAGGTCAACACGGGGCTAGAACTCACAAACCATGAGATCATGACCTGAGCTAAAGTCAGATGCTTAACCCACTGAGCTACCCAAGCACCCCCATATGATATTTGTCTTTTTCTGACTAATTCGCTTAGCATAATACACTCTAGTTTCATCCACATTGTTGCAAATGGCAAGATTTTATTCTTTTTGATTGCTGAGTAATATTCCATTATATACATATACACACACACACACACACACACACACACACACACACCACATCTTCTTTATCCATTCATCAGTCGATGGACATTTGAGTTCTTTCCATACTTTGGCTATTGTCAATATCAATGCTATAAAATAAACACTGGGGGTGCATGTACCACTTTGAAACAGCACACCTGGATCCTCTGGATAACTGCTGGGTCAAAGGGTAGTTCTATTTTTAATTTTTTGAGGAACCTCCATACTGTTTTCCAGAGTGGTTGCACCAGTTAGCATTCCTACCAGCAATGCAAAAGTGTTCCTCCTTCTCAGCATCTTTGCCAACATCTGTTGTTACCTGAGTTGTTAATTTTAGCCATTCTGACAAGCGTGAGGTGGTACCTCATTGTGGGTTTGATTTGTATTTCCCTGATGATGAGTGATATTGAGCACTTTTTCATCTATCTGTTAGCCATCTGGATGTCTTCTTTGGAAAAGTGTCTATTCATGTCTTTTGCCCATTTCTTCACTGGATTATTTGGTTTTTGGGTGTTGTGTTTGATAAGTTCTTTACAGAGTTTGGATACTAACCTTTATCTGATATGTCGTTTGCAAATATCTTCTCCCATTCTGTTGGTTGCCTTTAGTTTTGCTGATTGTTACCTTCACTGTGAAGAAGATTTTTGTCTTGATGAGGTCCCAATAGTTCATTTTTACTTTTGTTTCCCTTGCCTCTGGAGACCTGTTGAGTAAGAAGTTGCTGAGGCCGAGATCAAAGAGGGTTTTGCCTGCTTTCTCCTCTAAGATTTTGATGGCTCCCTGTCTTACGTTTAGGTCTTTCATCCATTTTGAGTTTATTTTTGTGTATGGCATAAGAAAATGGTCCAGGTTCATTCTTCTGCATGATGCTGTCCAGTTTTCCCAACCCCATTTGCTGAAGAGACTGTCTTTATTCCATTGGGTATTCTTTCCTGCTTTGTCAAAGATTAGTTGGCCATATGTTTGTGGGTCCATTTCTGGGTTTTCTATTCTGTTCCATTGATGTATGTATCTGTTTTTGTGCCAGTACTATACTGTCTTGATGATTAGAGCTTTGTAATACATCTTGAAGTCAGGAATTGTGATGCCTCCAGCCTTGAAAAACCTTGCTTTTTAAACTTTGAAGTATAAAATAAAAAGATTAAGTATTTCTTAAAAGGTAAGCTTTGCTCAAATGCATCACTGATATGTTAGTGCTTTCACTGCTTGGTCCTGGGCTTTTGAAGTTAGGCTTTCTCAGTTCAAATGTTATTTCCATCTCAAAACTGTCATGGATCCTGATAAATTACTAAATCTCTTGAATCTCAGTCTCCTCAATTTTAAACAATAAAAGAATTTCCAAGAAAAAGTCATAAGAGTCATATAACCCATTTATTTATTTATTTATTTTTTTAAATTTATTTTTGGGACAGAGAGAGACAGAGCATGAATGGGGGAGGGGCAGAGAGAGAGGGAGACACAGAATCGGAAACAGGCTCCAGGCTCCGAGCCATCAGCCCAGAGCCTGACATGGGGCTCGAACTCACGGACCGCAAGATCGTGACCTGGCTGAAGTCAGACGCTTAACCGACTGCGCCACCCAGGCACCCCATATAACCCATTTAAAGCCTTGACATGGTACTTGGCAGACAGCAAACGCTCAGTAAATGTTTGTGGAAGAAATGAATTTCAGTCCATAATTAACAGCTGTCTTATTTACTTTTAAAGCTTATATAGGTCAAGCCTTATTATAACGAAGTTTAAAAGCTATAGATCCCTTACTATAATAAAACCATATATTTCGTGTTTGGTCAAAATTCAAAGTTGCTTATTTGTTAAACATCTTTTTTTTTTTATTAACTGAAGAAACTTTAAGATTTTTACTTCATTTTGCTCTTCTAAATTCATCCAATTCAAGGCAGGGTTAATTGTCTCCCTATGTACCATTTTTTTTTTTTTTTTAATTTAATGAATCTAAAACACTCCAAAAGAAAACTCACCACAAACCTAAATCAACTTTACCTGCTGAAATGTCCAAACATGGCCTATGACACACCTAGACCAAAGTGAAATGCCAAGACCATACAGAGAAGATTCTTGATTACACAGGTCTTGGGGGATATAGAGTCTTAAAAACCATTCTTGAGTGAAGCTGGGTTCATTGTTCAAAGGACAATCTATATGACAGCAGAGAATATGTAAACCATAAGCAATCATTACATAGAGTATTTGAATTTAGAAACATTTGAGAGGTATCTGAGACTCTGAAAGCACCTGGGGTAAACTCTTCTGTGAACCTTTGATGTCAGAGACTGAAAAGGCTTTTACAAATGAACAAAAACCAAAGACTACGGCTGCAAAGGCAATTAGTACCAGATATTAAGGAGAAAATAAAAAGCAAATAAACCCAGAAAGGTAAATAGATCCATTCCCTACCATTCTTTGTTGTTTAACCAATTTCATTTCTTTCTTATGGAAATTATTAGAAATATTTGTTATGCATCCCAAAGGCTGCCTTCAATTTGCATTCGTGTTTAATAGTGCAGAGAACAGTACAGATGATGTAGAAAAAGCAAAAAAAAAAAGCAGAATGTATGGGTTTTTGTCAGGTCTGTCATCTCATTGAGCCTCACTTTTCTCATCTGGTGAAAATGTCTACCCTACAAAATTGTGATTACAAAATATGGTAAAATAAATGAAAATGCCGAGAACAGTGCTGTTCAATGGAAATATAAGATAAACCACAAATGTGAGCCACATATGTAATATTAAATAAAAAATTAAAAGAAGCAGGTGAAATTAATTTTAATAGTATATTTTATTTAACTCAATAATTCAAAATATTATCATTTCAAAAGGTAAATCAATATAAAATTATTAATGAGATTTTTTTACATTCTTTTTTGATAGTAAGTCTTTGCAAATCTGTGTGTATTTTATACTCACAGCACAGCTCAATTCAGACTGGCCACATGTCCAGTGCTCCATGGCTGCTTGCAGCTTGGGGAGACCCTACTAGAGAGCAGAGGCAGCTTGGGGCGACCCTACTATAAAGCCACGGCAAAGCTTAATAGGTTTATTATATCCAAACAGTATTTCTTATTAGATAAACCCTGTGGGACTTAGGAAAGCTATTTTTTAAATCAACCACATTAAAGAGAATTTGTATTTTTATATTTTTGACATAGTATGTGATATATAATACATAATACTGTGATAAGAATTTACAATAAAATACCATCTATACTGACTAGACCAAGTATTTATCCCAAGTAAGAGCAATCAAAAAGGATTATTATAAATCACTAAAGTCATTTATATTTATTTTTGTGGTTATTTTATTAGGATTTTAATTGTGTATTAATTTGGCATAGAACCTAATAATCTAAAAAAATAAAACCTGACAGAACTATAAGCATACAAATAATTCAAATACCTATAAGCTACGATTGACTTAACTACACTCCCACCAAAGAAATAGGAGTAAAGAACAAAATTTTCCCTATATTACTAAATTTTTTACTTCACAGGACTTACCATTGGTAAGTCATGTTACAGTTTTAATGGCTTTTTTTCTCATAAGAATTTAACTGTATTCTCTAAATAATAGATGACCACCTTTCATGACAACTTAATTATATGTGAATATAAGTTAAAATACTATATTTCAAAACAATTCACTGAAGTTAAAACATTAAATATTATTTGCATTACATTCATTATTAAAATTACACTGAAGAGTATACAGTCAGCAACTTCTTGTACCTTGACCTCAAAAGCAAGGTGGCAAATGTATGGAAAACATTTCCTAACTGCAAAGTCTTTCTGCAAGTTACGCACAAAGCACAGATCATGTGCATGCACATACAATTTGTATTTAAGGATGCTCTCATTTTCTGTGTATGGAGATGTTCCTGCAGTTTATATACTTTTCATCATTCTTCTCTGGGCTGCCCAATAGTTCAACACAAATGGTCAGATAAGATATAAGAGTAAAATGGAGAGAGAATATCGGATAGGTCATTGCTACCTCATTTCAAATCAGAGAAGGCCTAGTTAGTTATCTAATACCACAAAGTGTTATGTAACGTTGAACATTATAAAGTGTTATGAAATTCGTAATGAGCAAAACTCTTTTGGCTTTGGTTTTTCATTTACTATATGTTCAAAAGATGGCAATTCTAGAATATAGGCCCTCTCCCTCAAACATCCTGTCAGGATGTTCAGTCAAGTGATACATAAGGAAAAAGTGCCACTAGCTGAATCACTAATTCTGTATCTGTACACTGCCTATGTGTCTGTCCCTCTACAGACTCCTGACCAAGAATTCACCTCAACCAGCCCTGCTCAGGCTTAAAATCTCCAGTGGGTTCTACTACAAAGTGGTCTAGCTGCAAAAGACAGGGTTCAAATACTTCCATCATCATATCACATTGTTTTCATTTAAACTTTCTCAAGGAAGAAGATATTCCCTCTCAACGGGACATGCATTTCCCAAGCTAACTGATGCTGATACTAAACACAAACACAAACACATCCATTGTACAATTTAAAACACTTGGCCAAACTGCAGAAATAAAACTACCAAATGCATTAAGAAAGACTCACATCTGGCATTTCTGTAGAGAAGGAAAGGGTCCTGGAGCTGGAAATCCAGGTCTTTAGTAATGGGTTCTGTCCTGTTTTCCATGCTCAACCTATTCATAATGGTGAACCCATGCTTTGGAGAAGCAGACCTAAAAATCACAAGGGGTGGGGAGGATATCAAAAGACAAGTTATTCAACAGAAGTACACTTTTAGTAGAACTAGTATTTGAATGTCTCTCAACCTTTTTGCATATATATATATACAGCTTTGTGCAAGCAGACTGTACACATACAAAGCAATGATTCTTTTTAAGGTTTCTTTTTTTTAATGTTTATTTATTTATTTTGAGACGGAGAGAGAGTGAGAGAAACAGAGTGAGAGACAGAGAGAGAGAGCTAGCAGGGGAGAGGAGGAGAGAGAGAGAGAGAGAGAGAGAGAGAGAGAGAATTCCAAGCATGTTCCATGCTCAGCATGGAGCCCGATGTGGGGTTCGATCCCATGACCCAAGCCAAAATCAAGAGTCGGACACATAACCAACTGAGTCACCCAGGTGCTCCTAAAGCAATGATTCTTTACTATTGACTAACAGAATTAACGTACTAATTTATGCACCACTTCATATGTAACACATACAGCATGACTGCCATTGCTGTTCCTTTGGCAAAATCAAGTCCTACTCATTTAGCTATGTATGTAGAGATATCTTGTTTCCCTATCTAGGTTGTAAATTCCTTTAAGGCAGGAATATTAACCACTTTAAAAAATTACAGACACACTTTTGAAGAATCTTGATAGTTAATAGAGAATGTACATCACAATCATTATGAAGAAATTTTTCATAGAAAATGTTAGCGTCAGTTTGAAATTTAGAGAAATGATGCCACTCACTCTGGTCAACAAACTTGTAAAGAGATTCAGTACAATTAAAACATTACAGAAGTAAGCAAACAGCTTCACAGATAAACTAGTATAAAAGTTTTTCTCCATAAAAATGTGGCATTTAGTGATTTTTATTTTTTGTTTCATTGAATAAACTGTCAGTGCCTACTCTGTCAGGCAGAAAGAGCCCAAATTTTACACCAAGTAGAACTCTACCAACTACATGTGCATTTGTCTACTCTTGGGTGACAGCCATATAGTAATCCAACTGTGCAACTTCTGGTGACAAATGAAACACCAAATGCTTCTATGCTGAAAATGAAGCAAGCAGAATTCATTTATTTACTTGAAACTAGGGCAGCAGGGTAACAAACCCACAGAAATGTTGTGAGCAATAGGAAGAAAAGGTGTTCATGTTTTAATTTTATTTCACCTTAGCCATTTAATGCTAATAAAGAAGTAAAATAAAGCTACAGTACCACCTACAGAATTTTCTTTTGAGACTTCCAATTTTAAAGTTGATGGAAGGCAATCATTGTGTAACTTATTTTACAAAGAGGTAAAGCAGAGGTGGGCGTATAACCAATACTAGAAATAATCATGACAATCATTTCAACTTAAATTCTCAGAAAGTATGAAAAGTGAGTTCCAGAGATCTCTGACAGAGGGTCCTTTGGAAGTGTCAAGCTCAAAAATCACCAGTGGGTGTCTCTATGAACTCTCTATCACAGAAAGCAAGCCATGGGAGGAAATAAAGAAATAATTTTTAAGTGTTTTAGGTGTTTTTATACAGAATCAGAATTTGATTCTTCAAGTATTTCATTATCACAATAGGACCTCACCTCTGTAATAGTATGGTTATTATATCATCTCATAATTTATAAAATAGGCTCAGGGGATAAATGTGCCAGTTGCTTTAAAGCAATATCCGTAACAGAAGTCAAAATATTATCACCAGCAGCTCCATTACCTGTACTAAACACTCCCTTCTGACTTTTATGAGCTTTCTGTCATTCTCTACTGAGAAAAGACCTCAACATGCTAGAATCTGACATCTATCTGGTCGGCGGTGGGGAGTGGAGGGGGGTTGGCGCACCTCCCCCCTAGCGGCGGGGGGGAGAGGAGAGAGATGGGAGAAGCTCCAATGTTGAGGAGTTAGATTTGGGGAAGAGATTAAGGAACAGGGAAAGAGTTGTTTCTCAACTTAATGGTTTAACTGACAGCTCCATTTGGAACTCAGAGTATATTAAGAAATACTTGAGAATGCAAAATCTACATTTTTTGGGGGTACAAAAATGTATAATTTGTTAATCTTCTGCAGATGAGAGAGAGAGACCCTACTAAAAATCCCTAAAATAAATCATTAATGTATATGAACATATCTTTTCTTTCACTTCTCAAAAGATTAATACATGTGAAAAATGAATGAGAATGTGTCATGTGTGTGCTTAGCATATATCAGAGTTCAACCGTTTGGTTTTCTTTCCACACTTCAGAATTCTCAAGAGTAATCTACACTCTACTGAAGACACTCACTTGGTGGTATGCTCTGGTACTCTGGAATGTAAACTGAAATAGCCAAGGCTCTTGGGCACTCCCACTTTTCTGAAACCTTGAAGAAACTGGACCTCCTCCTTACCTCGCTCATCCATTCCTTTGTTTCCGCTCCCACTATGGCCTCCGCCTGCACCTGTACCTGCACACTCTTCCACCATTCCTGCATGGTGCCCACATCTGGCCTCTGTACCATTCTCATTTTGCTTGTATTTGTACGGCTGGCTCTTCTCGATCTCTCTGGGGCCCTAAAACTTGACCATTAGCTTTTGTCACTTTCCTGTCCTTCAGGGAACACTCATTCTCTCATGGCTTCAATGACCAAATTAAGGCAGATAACTCCAAACTCTGTATCTCCATCCCTGACCGGGACCGGGCATCTCCACCTGAATGCCCTGCTATCATTCCAAAATCGTTATTTCAAAATAAAATTATTTTCAGCCCAGATTCTCGACCTCCTGTCTTTCCATTCTGCTCCTGGTTCTGTCAGTTTTTCAGTCTTCCCTTTCAAAACTTCCATTTTTTAAATTTATTTTAAAAATTTCATCACTCCTTCTATATGTGCGATGTTTCAAGAAATCTTCTCCAGCTCCACTCCTACCATTTTAGTCCCTCCCCTCCTCATCTCATATCTACTCCACTGCAATAATCTGTCCAATGTCCTAACTCCAACTTCTGGAATCAGTGCATCTTCATAATGCTAATGTACTGACTTACCCCACACATTTTGCCGGAACTCTATTACTTCCCTGGTCATAAACCTTCAAGGACTCCCTACTGCTAAGAAAATAAATGTCAAAATCCATAGTCGGACATTCTAAGCCAGCAAAATCTCTTCACCCTCACTGTCTCCTAACTAACATAAACCAGTAAAAACTCTATGCAGCCAAAAGTCATTTTCCTTACTGTTCCTTCACCACGCTGGGTTCTATGCCTCGGCTTCCAAAATTCTTCCTGCTGAGACAGCCCTTCCCTCTCCCCTATGCAAGTCAAGTACTACCTTATTCCTAAGGCCTACTTGAGACTCAACAATTCTAAAATGCCTTCCAGAATCACAGTAGCCTATTCATTGCTTATAACCTATCAACTGGCCCTGAGGATAGGCTATCTGTATTGGGGTTTATGTTTATTTGGGGGGGGGGTATCTTTAAATATGAATGTGTAAAAAATATATACTTGCGTGTGTGTCTCTCTGTGTGTATGTGTGTGTGTGTGTGTGTGTGTGTGTGTGTGTGTATGCATTTTCTATCTCCCCAGTGAAACTGTTTGCTCTCAGGGCACCTGGGTGGCTTAGTTGGTTAAGTGCCTGATTTTGGCTCAGGTCATAATGTTATGGTTTGTGAGTTTGAGGCCAGTGTCAGGCTCTCTGCTGTTAGTGCTGAGCCTGCTTCAGGTCCTGTCTCCCCTTTCCCAGCTTGTGCTGTTTCTCTCTCTCAAAAATAGATACTTAGGGGCACCTGGGTGGCTCAGTCGGTTGAGCGTCTGACTTCAGCTCAGGTCATGATCTCACGGTCTGTGAGTTCAAGCCCCGCAGCACGCTCTGTGCTGACAGCTCAGAGCCTGGAGCCTGCTTCAGATTCTGTGTCTCCCTCTCTCTCTACCCCTCCCCTGCTCATGCTCTGTCTCTCTCTCTGTCAAAAATAAACAAACATTAAAAAAAAATTTAAAAAAAAGATACTTAATATATAAATATCAAAAAAAAAAAAAAGAAACTTTGCTCTAAGAGGGTTTGTACTAGGCCTTTGTATTTTATCTTTGTCCTCCCACTGACAATGATGGGCCTTAGCTATGACATTTTATATGAATAAGACATTTAGCTATTAAGACAATATACATACTACATGTACCTGTGCCCATATATGATGTTAACAATTTCTTTTTTTTTTTTTCAACGTTTTTATTTATTTTTGGGACAGAGAGAGACAGAGCATGAATGGGGGAGGGGCAGAGAGAGAGGGAGACACAGAATCGGAAACAGGCTCCAGGCTCTGAGCCATCAGCCCAGAGCCCGACGCGGGGCTCGAACTCACGGACCGCGAGATCGTGACCTGGCTGAAGTCGGACGCTCAACAGACTGCGCCACCCAGGCGCCCCTGATGTTAACAATTTCTGATACAAATGACAAAAAACTTGAGTTTATTAAATCTATCCTGAAACACATTCTATTAACTATATAATGGAAGACTCAAAGACATGTTGAATTTTGGTGCATATTTCTTTAAAGAGTCAAAGGCGGGTGGGTGGTGAGGTGACCAATAAAACCTTTTTCCAAATAATGATTAAATAATCTGATATTCTTAATAGTGTACTTCTCTCCTTGCCAATGCATTATATTCAAGGACCTTGTACCATTAATTTGAATTAAAGGATAAATACTTAATACTATTTTTAAAAGAATGCAAAGGGGCACCTGGCTGGCTTAGTCGATTAAGCATCCAACTCTTGATTTCAGCTCAGGTCATGATCTCATGGTTTAGTGAGTTCAAGCCCCACATCGGGGTCTGCACAGGCAGTACTTAGAATTCTCTCTCCATCTCTCTCTGCCCCTTCCCCACTCATGTTGTCTCTCTCTTTAAATAAACTTAAAAAAAAAAAAATATATATATATATATATATATATATATATATAAAAGAACACCAAGATTTAAGTTTGTCTGTATTGGAGTTTAAGTTACATTCTGCAATTAGTATTCCTCACATGCTACCAGGTGACATTACTCAGTATTCTCTTCTTTATATCAACTAATAACTTCAAACTAAGATTCAGGTTTTTTTCTTCTTTTTGACATAAAACTACATTTGAGGAAGAGGGACACAATGGAGTCAACATATTCTTTCAAAGACTGTCAGTTTCTTTGTAAAAGTAAAATTTTCTTACCTTGTGTAAACAAATAAAGTTCCTTCCACATCAGTCTTTTCCTAAAAAAAAAACACAGCAAAATATATATATTTTTCTTCATTAATAGTAACTTTCACAGAAGCTAGAGAACATTCCATTTCAAGTAGGGCCAATCTATGTAATATTCCTAGGACAAGGAGGAAAGCAGTACTGCCTCAGCCTGGCAGTAGCCCTGCTGATTCGACATCGACATCGGGAAGCATCCATTCTCCTTTTGTCGTTTACAAAATAAACTGTCATTATCTCTTTTCACCAAAGACAGGGACAGCAACACACCTCTGGCTAAAACAATACAAAAATTTGCTCCATGGATTTCATTTGAAAGAGGAGACTAAAAGTGTGCTGCCTTCTCTATCCTGTGAGCGGAGTATATGCCAAGCTGCGCAAATCACTCATGTCTGCCTTTCATTACGCTTCTATTTTCTGGGTTCATTATCTCTTGCCATATCCTGTCACCTAGGAGAGCAGATGATCTGCCAATAATAACTCTACTTTGACTACAACATAGAAGAGTGGAACAATGCTGTAGTTTTCAGAAAAATTAATCACCAACGTGGTGTGGAATATTTAGAGTCTAGTTTGGATCTTTGAAATCAAGTTAGAAACATTGCCAGGCTAGGACTCAAGAAATGTCACAGAATCTGGTTAAGTGGTAAAGTGAAAGTGTTCAACTCATTTCAGTTCATTTGGAAAGGCTCTCTTCCATCTCTCTGAAGACAGGGGCCCAGGCCATGATGAAAATGTTTATCAATATAATGCATAATAAGTTTTAACAGTAAACAAGTTATAATTCAGAATTTCAAAGGTACTTTTGTTATTTACATGTTTTAGTTTCAGCATTCCATTTAACCTAATATTTTACTATTAATCTCTATTATCAAAATCATTTGAAATTTAAGTACACTGTAGTTGTGGGAGAAATATACTCTTTAAGAACAAGGATATATAATATCAAGTGGTAATTTTTTAAAGATATATTTTTAAATAATCTCCACACCCAACATGGGACTCAAACTTGCAACCCTGAGAATAAGAGTCACATGTTCTACCGACTGAGCCAGCCAGGTGCCCTACATGCCTTTTTTAAAGGCACATAAGGGGCACCTGGGTGGCTCAGTCGGTTGGGCGTCCGACTTCGGCTCAGGTCATAATCCCACGGTCTGTGAGTTTGAGCCCCGCGTCGGGTTCCTTGCTGACAGCTCAGAGCCTGGAGCGTGTTTCAGATTCTGTGTCTCCCTCTCTCTCTCACCCTCCCCTGTTCATGCTCTGTCTCTCTCTGTCTCAAAAATAAATAAAACGTTAAAAAAATATATAAAGGCACATAAAACATTGGAAGCATGATCCTCTCACAAGCTCAAGTGATTTCAACAATTTTCTTGGTCACCTTAGTTCGGTGGGTCTTAAAAGTATGGTTCCCACATCAACAGTATCAGCATTGCCTGGGAACTTATTAGAAATGCAAATTATTAGGCCCCTCCCCAGGCCTATTGAATCAGATGCTGGGGTGCTGCCTAGCACCCTTTTTTATTAAGCTGTCAGGTGACTCTGATGCACGCACGCTTTGTGAAAACCACTGCCTTAGTTCAGTAACATATTCTCTGCCCATAGAACTATATCAGGAGTCGTGAAATCAAAATCCACTATGCCCCAAATTATATCAAACATCACCATTGTTTTTTAAGAGCAAATAGATATTAAGAGTAAATTACTTAACAAGAATTGTAATCCTCATTATTATAGAATATGCAATTAGAAATAACTTAGAACAGTGAAAGCAACTTTAGTCAGTCTTTTCTCTAATACATAAACATTGGTAAGAAAGTTAGAGTTCATTCTTAAACTGGATTTATTATAAAGTTCATATAAATCACTTCAGTGTACTGTGAAAAATATCCTTATTTCTCAAATGTGGTCTTTTGCCACTGTGCTTTGAAAAATACTGAGTCAAGGGGCGCCTGGGTGGCGCAGTCGGTTAGGCGTCCGACTTCAGCCAGGTCACGATCTCGCGGTCCGTGAGTTCGAGCCCCGCGTCGGGCTCTGGGCTTATGGCTCAGAGCCTGGAGCCTGTTTCCGATTCTGTGTCTCCCTCTCTCTCTGCCCCTCCCCCATTCATGCTCTGTCTCTCTCTGTCCCAAAAATAAATAAACGTTGAAAAAAAAATTACAAATAAATAAATAAATAAATAAAATAAATTAAAAAAAAAAGAAAAATACTGAGTCAAAATTAAAAAAAAAAAAGATACAGAAACATTATTACTTACCTTTCCTTGTGTAAACAAACATGGTTAATTCCTATCTGTTGAGAAATCTATATCCTGGGTGCACTTCTAAGAATTACTTAAACTGCCACAATATTAATCATTGAGAAAATGGCTACCATAGAACAATAAATACTACCCAGTCTAAAAATTTGTGGGCATTCCTAAAGTTCAACTGGTACAGTCAGCAAGTATTTACTATTCCACAGAGACTTTAAGAATAATTTGTAAATACTGGGGCACCTGGGTGGCTCAATCAGTTAAGCATCTGACTTTGCTTCAGGGCATGATCCCTGGTTAGTGAGTTCGAGCCCCGCATCGGGCTCTGTGTGGACGGCTCAGAGCCTGGAGCCTGTTTCAGATTCTGTGTGTGTGTGTGTGTGTGTGTCTCTCTCTCTGCCCCTTCCCCACTCACACTCTGTCTGTCTCTCAAAAATAAACATTAAAAAAAAAAAAAAAGAACTTGTAGAGATTAAATTTTTGGTATTATTACAAGAAACTGAAATTGAGATATGTACTGGTGAAGAAACTAGACTAAGAGCCTATATGTATTGCTAGGGGCACATGCTGCAAGGCCAAAACACTTTTCTGTCTTCCAGTATTTGACCTTGGACTGTTTCATCTTAGTGATCCAAACCAGGATGTTTCTATGGATCGGTACACATAAAGCTAAAAGCTTTTGACTTGTTTCCTTTCTTCCTCCATGAAGTAGTAATAGAAATTACCTTTTCTTGAAAAAAATAAAAATAAAAAATACTTTAATGCCCAATTTTAGTTTTGAAAATCCAGAATCAGAAATATAAAAGGCATGTTTCTTCTGAAATTATTCTCCAACTGGTAATAAGCAATTTTTTTTATTCCACATATAAGTGAAATCATATGGTATTGGTTATTTCTTCCTCTGACTTATTTCACTTAGCATAGGGTCCTCAAGGTAATGGACCCCCCTCTTGATAAAGTGTTAAAGAATTTGTGGCCATCTTCAATTGCAACAGGTCCTTAAAAAGTTAGAAATTCTCTGTGAATGGCTAGGGGCCATACTTCCACACCCCAGTACCACCGGTCTGGTCTCCCTGTATAATGAACATCATCAGGCAACAGCTTTGGAGTTTTCCTTGGGATCCAGACCCAAGTAACTAGGTAAGTCTGCACCAAACAAAATCCACTGTGTCCACTGCCCACCATGAGCA
This sequence comes from Herpailurus yagouaroundi, assembly GCF_014898765.1. Lineage (NCBI taxonomy): Eukaryota > Metazoa > Chordata > Mammalia > Carnivora > Felidae > Herpailurus > Herpailurus yagouaroundi. Next base: position 7,762,395 of record NW_024412572.1, read on the forward strand.
CTGTCATCAGCATTGAATTAAAGTGTATAAGGGATTTCTTAAATCCTGATTATGAATACTCAGAGTAGGGTTCTTTCCAGGTCACACTGGGCTAGCTAGTTTATTCTTTATTCTTAGCTAGTTTCTCCACTGAAAAGATAGAACCAGTCTATACCACTCAGATCTTGATGGAAAACACATATTTTTTTGAGAAAACATATTTTAAGTGCTCTGTTACAACTGGATAAAAAGGACTTTGTTAATGTAAATTCTGATCTATCATAGCTGAACAGCTCTAATTCATGCATGCATTTTCCTGGTGCCTCCAGAGTTATCCAAGGGTAACCAGATTTTTTTCCCTCCCGGGCAAAGCCCAGGGTTGAGGTTCTGGGGTATAGTTAGAACAAGATTGTATTAGGTCCTCCTTAGCTCCTCCAGGCAAGGAGGACTTCTATGTTAAATCATTAGTTTATAGTTCTGGGGAATTTTAGCTAAAATTTTAAAAGTACAATTTAATGGTTTAATATTACACTTCATTATAAAATCTAACATGTATTAAAAAACTAAGCAGTTCAAAATTTAAAATAATAAAATGGAATATAAAACAGTGCTAGCTGGCAAATTACTGGGACTTGGCATAGTATTTGGCACTTTTGAAACAACCCAAAGCAATCTCTGCATTACTGATTATCTATGTTAATATAATGAAAAAGTAGGTCTCCATTTATCCTCATAAATCGGTCTCTCTCAGTCATGCATGTAGCACCTAAGTCAACTGTGAAGCTTTTAACAAATAGCAAATGCCTGGACTTCACACCCAGAGATTTTGATCTGGCAGGTTACACCATTTAAAATTCCAAGTGATTTCGATACACAGAAAACTTAGAAAACCACTAGCTGGAAACAAGAGGACAAAAGTCACTCTGAAGCAATTTCTCAAACTCAGCACTTTCAACATCTGGGGCCAGATAAATCTTTGTCACAGGGGCTTGTCCTGTGTGCAGGGTATTTAGCAGCAGCTCTTGCCTCCATCCTTTGGATGCCAGCAACAAGTTCCCTGGAGACAAAGTCAAAACTAGTTACAAACCACTGCTCTGAGGACTGACATGAAAATAAATAAGGTTATACTCTTCAACTGACACATAGGGATTTGGGGGGAGCAGTCTTTCCAGATAATGGGAAGTAGTTCCAGCTCTAAAATTCCCATCCCAGTCATGACATAATCTTTCTTAATCCCTCCTTCAAGTACCTCATTTTCTATCTACCCTTTATTACTAATACCTCCTGCTCTGAATGCCTGAAGTCATTCTTCATCTATTACAGTGTAGAAAGAATTCTCCTCCGTTACATCGCATCTGCTTTCTTGCATATACTTTCACCTCCAATCTCAAGACTGTTCGTTAAACTTTTATTGGGTTTATATTCAAAAGGGTCCCATCCTGAGGCCAAGTGATGGCATATGGAGAGAGTGGTGACAAACCATTTACCCTCAGCAACTGCTCTGCATCTGAACTAGGTCTCTTTTTTCCGGCTACCACAGCCTTGAAGATCAGTACTTTGAAAGAATGACCTTTTACTGAATGAAATATGCCCTGTCTGAAGGCAACAAGTCCAGGAAGCAGGAAAATATAACTCCTGTAAATAATGCACTGTGACACTTCTGCCTTTTGATGAGGCTTTAGAAGGACTTCACTGGCTATCTAATAAACCTCTGTAACTATTTTAACAGGTATCTATCACACAGATCCTGTCAAAAGCCTATATAGGGGACAATTGTTTTCCATGATTAATGTTCTCCTCTACATGTTAACAATATCTCAAGATTCTCCAGACTCTAATCCCACTGTCCAGTCAGTTCACAGGACTATACATCCTCTGTCCTTATCTACTACAAAATTACCTTGATAGAATTAACACATGCCTTCGGCCTTTTTTTTTTTTTTTACTAGAGCAGTATAATAGCAATACAGGTGTAGAATATCCTTGTATTTTTGCTAAATTGTCATTGATGAAATTATCCAGTACATTGCTTAATGTCCTTTAAATAAAGACCCAGGTGACAAATTCTCCTGAAAATTAGGAAGAAATAACCCCTCTCCTGACCAAGTGGCATACTTTCTATTACAGAGCAATGAATATTAAAGAGCTCTCCCATTTTCCTTTTTTGCATGATTACTAGGAGTACAGACCTAAATTCCTTGCTCCATTCCAGTAAATTTCCTCAGTTAAGAACTTCAGGCAAAGCTATTCTCTTCTCCCCCATTTTTGGGTCTCCTTTTTAAATTTTTTTTTTCAACGTTTATTTATTTTTGGGACAGAGAGAGACAGAGCATGAACGGGGGAGGGGCAGAGAGAGAGGGAGACACAGAATCGGAAACAGGCTCCAGGCTCCGAGCCATCAGCCCAGAGCCCGACGCGGGGCTCGAACTCACGGACCGCGAGATCGTGACCTGGCTGAAGTCGGTCGCTTAACCGACTGCGCCACCCAGGCGCCCCTGGGTCTCCTTTTTAATCTTTTTACTTTTGTTAATGATTTTCAGGTGAATTTTTATTACAGACTGCTCAAGATCCACACTAGAGATAAGGAGGCTATGTACATTTACAAATGCAAATGTTAAAAAATATGTGAATTTGTTCAATATGCATGTTTTCCTTGCTTGAATTTTGATGTCTTGGAGAATACATTTAAAAAATCACCTGAAATCCATTAATCTAGGCCTTATTCTTTATACTGTTTTCTAACTTATTTAAAAATGATGGATGGCTATATAATGGATGGATTAATATTATTTGGGACAAAAATCAATATGAGGAAAAGAGAAAAATCACATCTCTATATTCAAGTGGGTGGGTTTACAGAATCACACGCAGTAATTCCTGCAACAGGACTCAAGTGTCTTGTGCTCCTACCCCATTCTAATTGTGAGGAAAATTAAATTTCATCCCACTGCTATTTACTGGGGTTTTGCTTTGAAAAGTGCACTAAATAATTCAGCTCCCAAACGGACTCAGATTTTAAACCCATTTTGGTCTTGGTAGGCTGTGGTGTAATGATTATCCCAAGAGCGTCAGCCTCCTTCGAAGTGTTAAACCCAGCCCCATTTTGTCCTTGATCTCCCGATGCTTGCTCTTTTCTTGGTGTATTCCCTGAGTTCACAACTTCTACCAAGGTTTCACTTCTCGTCGTCCCATCTAAGACAGATGTTCCAGAACCAGAACTCGGTTTGTCCATCCGTCCCCTAACTCTGCCTCCCCTACAGCCACGTTTTACTGTAACAGAACCCTGCTTTACTTTCTCGTAGTACATCAGTCTTCCGGCCTCGAAGCATCAGGGCCCCTCCTTCCTTCAGCTCTCAGGGTCCCGTCCCTGATCGGTCTGGTCTCCCCACGTGGGGTATCGTAGATATTTAAGTCTTTTCCCCAACTTCAGGTGGCTTCTCAGAGCGGCCTCCCTCTCCCCCAAAACCCTCGGCCCAGGAGTCCAACTGCCACAGCTTCGGCCTCAGGCCGCGATCCACCACCATCCACCTCCACCCACCTCCAGGGCGTCAGCGTCTGGTCCCCCTCACCGGGTTCTGGAGCCCCGAGTCTGACCACCCCGTCCCCACCCCATCCCTGCCTGCACGGCCCCGTCGCGTCCGCACGCACCCACTCGTTGGCCCGATGGCCGAAAGTGTACAGAGCCACCTGGCTGGCTACGTCCACGATGCGGTTGATATAGGGGTCGTGGCGCTGCAGGGCCGCCAGGCTGATGTCGCGCCCCTTTCCCACCAGGCCGCCCGCTGCCACGGCCGCCATCTTCCCTCCCTCCCCGACATCAACCCCGAGCTGTCGGAAGCCACTCTCAATAGATCGCAGAACGAGCGAGCCACCTCGCAACCGAAAACACGCGGCGACCGCAAGTCCAGGGAGGCCTTCCTTCTCCAGCCATGCCCCCACCTCCTGTGACGGACGCAAGACATTACTAATCGATGGCCGCACTCCCGCCAGCGACGATCGTTGCCACTGGCAACGGCAAGCCCAGGCTGGAGGTCTGAATCCTGTACCCCCTCCCCAAGAGCTGTTTTCTTCTTCTGTGAGCCTTGGAGCTGCACGCGCAATAGGGTGTATCTCTTGGATGTGTTCGACGTCTTGGCATGTATTTTCTTTGACGCTCAGTGATCAAATCTATAATAATAAGCTTCAAGCCTCAAGCATTAATAACTGAGGAGAAACAGAACTGTGATTTCTGTAGGCGCTAACACCTACAGCTTCTCAAAGTGTGGTTCTCAAACCCCCTGGTAGTTCCTGAGACCCTTTCAGTAATCGGCCAGGTCGGAGCCATTTTCATGGCAATGCTAATATATATTTGCCTCTTTCACTGTGCTGACATTTGCACCAATGGTGCAAAAACCATGGCGGTTAAAAGTGCGGGTGTCTTAGGAAGAATCAAGGCGGCGGTACCACACTGTAAAAGCCAGTGTCACTTAAGAGTGTTCTCAATAAAGCAGTAAAAACTATTGACTTTAGTCTAACTCTTTGGTTCACTTTTTAAATTCTGTGTGAAAAAATAAGAAAGAAGTATGTTCAAAGCACATGTGCTGAATATGAGAGTACTGTATATTTGTCTCCATGAAAACACTTCTGTGCTTGAGTTAAAAGCCGAATTAGTATATTTTTATTTTTATTTTCATAGAACACTATTTTTACTTGAAAGAAAGATGGGCAAACTATGGTTATTCAGACATATTTGATAGACATTTTTTCAAAAATAAATAACATGCATCTGTCACTTTCAGGAAAACAAGGACAATTATTGTTGCCAATGATAATTTTTGAGCTTTCAAGCAAGAAATAGAAGTTTAGAAAACATATATCTACTACCACAAGTTGGACAGCTTCTCAGTACTTGAGGTCTTTTCTGATGATATCAGTAGGCATTTACAAAGTCTGTGATAAGGATTTGGTCTTTAAACCTTGAGAGAAGATGAACATTCGTCAGTTTGATTATGTATAACTGGATGTACCTTTTTGTTAAAATCTTTTAGTAAATGTTTAACATTTCTTTTATAAAGGAATTTGCCTTTGTATCTTGAGGCCAGTGGGCAAAGTCTACCTTTCCCAATATTTCAGGGAACACAGATACACCCTAGTTGTCTCCCTAGCAGTTGGTCCAATGCCTTCTGAATAGAAACTTAGTAAATGCTCACTCTATTGAACTAAACCATGAGATGCTTAAATTTACTTATTAAATGTCTTTTTTTTTTTTTTTTTCTTTTAAGAGCTCTTGACTTATAGAATACTGGAATCTGAGTTGGGATAAAAGGACCAAATATATCAAGTCCTGATCTTTCAGAGTTTACATTCTGAGGAAGATTGAAAAAATTGAATCTTTAAAAAAAAAAAAAAACTTTACATAGTGTAAGAAAAAAAGAAAAAGAAAAGGGGAAAAGCCTTGAGGATTAGAAATAACACTCAGAAAAAAAATAATAATGTCGCAATGACTTCAGCATTGCCATATCATTCATCTCCTGGCCCACAGAACTTTGTTCAGTTTTTTAAGATTGCTTTTCTCAGGGCACCTGGGTAGCTCAGTTGGTTCAGTGTCTGACTTATACTCAGGTCATGATCTCACATTTATGAGTTTGAGCCCCATATCAAGCTCTCTGCTGTCATCGTGGAGCCCACTTCAGATCCTCTATCCCTGTCTCTCTCTGCCCCTCCCCCGCTCATCCTCTCTCAAAACTGAATAAACATTTAAATAAATAAAATTATTTTTCTCCAAACTCTTTAAGCTCTAGCCTTCTAGGATAAAGACAGACTTCTACCTAATTTCTATTTGAATAACCTGTGTAAAACAGGTCATTACTTATCCAAATATACTAAATTGCAGGCTCTATGTTAGTAAAAAGACCATTTACAATAGGCGAATTCTTTTTTAATCCCTATCACTTCAACTTCCATTGGCTTCCACACTGCTGGCATACTTCCACTGTGTTTCCAGAAGCCTCATTATGATACCTTGAACATCTATTGGTAACTTTGGGGTTTCATGATTATTTTATAACTGTCATTATGAGATAAAACATGTGCTAACACTTGGTATTTAAATTTGTACACCACAATTTAAAACAAGTTTGTAGTATGATAAATAATGTCCAGGTCTGTGATTTTTATACCATTGCAATGACTAAGATAGAATTCACTACCTAATCCATAAAGGTAATTTCAGGAACAGAATATGTTTAACTTGTTTGAAAATAGGGATATAACTGAAAAATGTTTGGTTTTGTAGCTATGTATGAATACTTGTAAACAAATATAAATTGACTTTTTAGGGCATAATAATCTAGAGACAGAAATACACAGTCTACTTTATTAGTACTCTTTTCTTTATTGTGTAAATAACCTCTAAGTTTTGCATTTGTCCTAGTGTAGAATGTGTTGGAATGGAGGGGAAAGAGGAGTTTCCAGGATACCCCCTAAGAGTTTGTGATTCTAAAATGATTTAAACAAATTCTAATGTTCTGCTTGTGCTGCCTGTACAAACCATCCTTTTTGCTAGGAATTTTGTACTAAATGATGATAGAAGTAAAGAATTAATGAATGCCCTCTTTCTCCTAGTGGAGGGAATGGTTTGAAGCTGTGTTATCAATTGTTTTCAGCGCAAGTTTCCTTTCTTTTTCAGGCAGCAGTACATAGTGGAATAGGCACCCTTTGGAAAGGGGAATTACTTTAACCTCTTTTTATCAGTCACCTTCAGCAAGTGACCTCACCTGTAACTTCGGGATCCTAAATAATATCCACCCTACCAATTTTATAGAGTAAATGAGATCAAGTTAGAAAGAGTACTTGAAAAAGATTTGCAATCTATAAAATGTTCTGCAAATGAAAAAAGCTATTATGATTATGATTATTATAACTGTACTATCATTAGTATTATTTTCTTCATTGCTATTACTATTTATAATAGAAGCCCAGAAGGATCCTTCTTGTCCAATTACCTAGTCAATGCTCAGTTCATCTCAACAAAGTTTTGTGTGACAAGGAGCTCATTAATTCCACAGACAGTTCAGTCCTAGGATTTTTACAAGATGGAGAATCTGAGCTAAAACATACTTATCAGAAACTTCACAAAAAGAGGAAGAAATAATACAGGAGATATAGGTATGTGTTCCATGAGATTGCAAAGCAGTTAAGATGTGAAACAGCCATCAGAAGGCCTTGGAACAGAAGAGAAGGGGCAGATGTGGGGAAGGAAGGGACTTGGGTGAACCTTTGCTTGAGCCTGTAAAAAAGATCAGAATTTCTCCATTCTGGGCCCAGCCACTGACAGGATTAAGCCTCTGTTAACCTGACCTGGAGTGGACATGGGGTAATTGGAGCTCTTTGGTGTGGGGAGACCACGCATGCACATTCTCTTCTAATCTCACTTTGCCTTGAGTCTCTCTGCCAGTCCTACTAAACCTATTCATTTTGTCTCATTGTCAGGGGTCAGGCTTAGTGGGCTTAGAGGACCTCTATAATAACAACATATTTTCAGCTACTTCTCAATGCCCAGAACATACGAAAACATGAGGGAGTGCCTTGAATTCCACACAAAGAGATTATAGGCTTAAAATGCAAAAACCACTGTGGTAACTTATGTCCATGAGTCTCAACACCTGATTGCTAAGAAGGCTTCAGGAAAGGGTGAGTTGAGAGGGCAAAAGACAAATCTCCCTGTTTTGAGAGTGCACGGTGGAAGGGACCATAGAAGTTGCATAGACCCTCTGCTGTGTCTCTGCAAACACAGGCTGCTCTGTGTCACGTGATTCAGGAAGTTGTTATTGAATGTGGCCAATTTCATATAAAGCAGTTTGTACTGGGAGAGAGTGGGGATGTGGGGGATTCCTAGTGGACTGTCCATTAGGACAAGGATAGTAAACTGAGTTACCTCTCAAATTACCTAGGTATGTGTGGTGCCAGCTGGTTCACCATAGTGGTACCAATCCCATACAGGAATGGCTTTAGGATTATTTGACTTGGGTGGAGTCCACAGTTCTAGGTAAGTCACTTAACTTCTCTGTGGAATATGGTGATTGAATTAGAAGAATTCTTCCCCCTCTAGATAGCGTGACTGTCTGTTGAACCACCTCCATTCAACAAACCTGTAGATGATCCCAGAAACGATAATGAACAATCTGTTTAGTGCACAGTGAAATTAGGTCAAGATAGCAGCCCATTAAGGACTTAGTAATGTTACATCAAAACTGAGGGCTGAATGTTTTAATCAAGAAAGAGAAAGGTATCTTCATTCATTGTGCTCTCTTGTTCTCAGATGGAAGCAGTCATTGTTCAGAGGAATGAATGTTTATCCTTGCCACCCGTTAGGTCGCCTGCTGCCAGGAGTGATCACCTCTCTCTGCAGATTTTTAATCCAGGTGAAATACATATTTAAAGTTACCTTGATGATTTACATGGCAGCCTATAGGAAACAATCAGAAAAAGTGTCAGGGACTCCTGGCTGGAATACATTCAAAGAGTTTTCTAATTACTTATTATTGATGCAACCCTACCATGTCAGCTCTTCACTTTGTGATTGATTTTTTTCTTTTTAAACTAATGTATGAATCCCCAAAGGAAAAATGAACAGCAAAATATTGTGCTGAACTAAACTTACATCCAAGGAAAGAGGCTTTGGAAAAACAATTGGCTTGGTCAGAAGCTAGGACCCTAAAAAATGGGCTAGAGGCCTGAGGGGAAGGTACAGAATCTGCTGATAAAATGCTGATATTTCAAAACATTTCCCAGCCTGGACCCTTAAGCCTATCGTATGTAGTCTCTATTGAGTTGACAAACTACAGCCCACAGGCCAAATCTGGCCCTCTGTTTCCTAAATAAAGTTTTATTTGGGGCACAGTCATGTTCAATGTATTGTCTGTGGTTGTTCTCACCCTGGAACAAAGGAATTGAGCAGCTGCAACAAAAACCAGATGACCTGCAAAGCCTAAAATATTTACTATTGTTTCCTTTGCAGAAAAAGTTTCCTGACTCCTGGTATATTTGGTTTTTTGAAATGATTTTTTTTAAGTTTATTTATTTTGGGGCAGAGAGAGAACCCCAAGCACGTTCTGTGCTGATAGCATGGAGCCCAATGTGGGACTCAAACCCACCAACTATGAAATCATGACCAGGGCTGAAACCCAGAGACAGATGCTTAACTGTCTGAGCCATCCAAGCACCCTTCCCAATAAGTAACTTACATCAGTAGGCACCCAGTTTGTGCACATTGTAAGCACATAATAAATTAGAAAGGGCGACAAAGTTTGAAGCCTAGTTTTTATTCTCAAAGAACTTAAAATCTAGTCGAGGAGATGAAGATAAGCATACATGGAAAAATGGTGAACAATAAAACATAATATATAATCAAGGGTTAAATTTAATGTGTGGACAAGCACCAGACTTTAGAGAAAGGGAAGGAGGGTGTGTGAGTCCTCTAGTAGTTGGAGCAAGCAGTATTTAATATAATAAAGTTCCAGGATACCATAAGAGCTTGAATGCTCCCTTGAGGTCCACTGTAATTGGGTTTGACCTGTATTTCTACTCTAGTGTCATTTAAATCACTGATATTTTTGGCTCTGTGCTTAGGGGATACCTTAATGACCAGAAGTATTTCTGAGTAACTTTAACTGATTGATTTTTCTGGGATTTGGGATTCCTTCAATATCCCTAAACTGCAGAGAATTTAATTCAGTCATAGTGGCATAATGTCTTTCTTTTTGGAAAAAATATAGTGTAATGATTAAGAACATGAGCTTTAGAGTCAAAGAGACCAGGTCTAAATCTTGGCCTCATCTTCTCCTAGCAATATAACCTTGGGGGTTCTGTTAAACTCTGGACCTCAGTTTCTTCATCTACAAATTAAGAACAATAATAATGCCTACCTCTTCAGGCTGTCATGAGAACTAAATCATATAATGCATGTGAAGTGCTTAGAATATAAAGTGCTTGGTACAAAGATGGGGCTTGATCAATGTTTAGTCATTGGCCATTACTTTCTTAAAAATTTTTTGACATTTATTTACTTTTTGAGAGACACAGAAAGCATGAGTTGGGGAGGGGTAGAGAGAAAAGGAGACACAGAATCCAAAGCAGACTCCAGGCTCCGAGCTGTCAGCACAGAGCCTGACGCGGGTCTCGAACTCACAAACCGTGAGATCATGACCCAAACCGAAGTCGGACATTCAACTGACTGAGCCACCCAAGTGACCCTTCTCCCCCTTTTTAGTTTGTTGATGGTTGTGATTCTTAATTTTTAACATTATCGCCATTGCCAGTCTCCTAATTTATTTCTATAATGTCCTTGGGAACTTGGGGACAGGGAGCACTATATAAAAAATGCAAATACAGATCTACATTTTGATGTACTGGCAGGAACCTGGAGCTCTTTCAGGCTCTATATTGACTGTCTTTGGAGGAGAGGTAAGTTGACAGTTGTACTAGCCTTGTGGATTGAGGATCAGCATCTATAGGTTTTCACCTATTTCTGTAATGATAGGAGAAATCATGTAGAAACAAGACCAGTTTTTCTTGTCTGTAATGGGGGGTAATAACACTTATTTTTGTAACTGTTCTGAGTATTCCTGAAAGAGCTCTTTGAAACACTTTAAGTATTTTGATGTAGTCATAAAATACAAGGCTTTAAAATCAGGATTTGAGTGTCCAAAGAAGGCTCTCCTTCCTCTGTGGATAAAGCCCAATGATAGCATTGCTTTTTGTTTCCCTTGAGGTAATTTGAAGATTAAAGGACAGGGTATTTTCTACATTTCCTGTTGGTAATAAACGGCCTTCTGCAGGGCTTTGACCTTCACTGCCGTTTTGGAGACTCCTAGGAGCAGTGGCCATGACTCTAGCCAGCCTCGCTCATGTTATTACAGGGTTGTTCCTCTGAGGGCTTTTAATGTTAATACATTTTCAAAGAACAGCAAACACTGAATCCATTGTTTGGTTTTAGTTGCTTTTGTTAAGAATTATATGGGCTTTATAGAAAATGAGAAAATGTCAGGAAAACAAGCATGTTTATTTAACCCAAATAAACCATGATTAGTCTAAACAGGGAGAATTATTGTAATAAGTAGGGCAGCCTCTGTCTCTCTCCTTCCCTGTGAAGTAGATAGGAAGTATTGCTGTATTCATTTGTCAGATATCCTTTACATTTAATCATTTATTCACTCAGTGAACATTTGATAAGCTCTTATGATGGAACTGGCACTGGACTGGGAGCTGAGAATACTACAGTGAGCAAGACAGGCATGCCATGCCCTCCTAGAGTTTAGTCTAATTGGGAAGATGGACACATAAACAGCTAATGACAATCAAGTGGTCGGTGCTATGTAAAAGGTTTGGGATGCCATAGGAGCACATGCTGGAGGCTCAAGAAAGGCTTCAGTTTCTTTAAATGAATTGCCAAGTATAACAAAATGAAGGTGTTGTATATCTTCTCTTTAGGCTCAGACCAGGGTGGAATGGCCCTAAGATTGAGAGAATGGGCCCTGGTCATTCTTACACCATGAGTTTTCTTGGGTGGTTTGAGCTTTTTGGTCTTAGAGAAGCCCTAGAGACTTGTCTGAGTGGGGCCGTAGACATCATCCTAAAGCCACCTTGATACCCTTTGGTCTTGGAGGACAGCCGACTAACTAAGACCCTCCCAAGGGCAATCCTTTCCTCCTTAGGGACTACCAAGTCTTAGTCCAGGTATTCATCTGTATGAATAGTATGTACTCGAACTACCGATAGTTTTCACCTGATCAGCCCTCCCTTATTCTCCTCGGGGTCTCCCTTCCCAAGGGGGCAGACTGGATTCTCTACTTCTTCACACTTGTCACCCTGAGGCAGGGCAGAGCAGACCTTGTCAGCTATGAAAGGGCTAGTTTACTAATCAGTAGACTCTTCTGTACTCTGTCCCTTTCCCCAGTGCTAAGTGATCATCTTTAAGTAGGGCTAGCAAGGCATACTCATTGGGTTACATTTATTCCTTCTTATTCTTCCTAAGGAGCTATACAACTTTTGTTCCTTCACTGCATTTCATGAAGTAAGCTATAGTGTTGGCTTGTCATAGCCCCAATTTCCCTTCAAGGGGGCTAAAAACTCCAAGAGAAGGCTGACTAGGAGTCCACATATGGAGATATCAGGAGCCCCCTCTTTGCTCATACCTGAGGTTAGGGATAGATGAGGGACAGGGATAATTCCTAGGCATTCAAACTTGAATTGTCACCAAGATAAGTAGTTTTAGCCTCTTCTTTGTGTAGAAGAAAGCTAAGCTAGAGGAATGGCTTTTGTGAAGTTACATCAGTTTAATTTTTTTTTTTTTTAACATTTATTCATTTCTGAGAGACAGAGAGGGAGGAAGACACAGAATTCAAAGCAGGCTCCAGGCTCTGACCTATCAGCACAGAGCCCAATGGGGGGCTGGAACTCATGGACTGCAGGATCATGACCTGAGCTGAAGTTGGATGCTTAACTGACTGAGCCACCCAGATGCCCCAAGGTTACATCACTTTAGAGAGAGCCTAGAGAAGAAGTTCTCAAGCCTTGGTGGAAGGCATTTAAAAAGAAGTACCAATGGCCAGGGCTCACCCAGACTAGTTCATCAAACTCTCAGATTGGGCCTTGGTAAATCTCCCTAAAGTGAGTCTAACTGCAGCCAGGTTGGAAAGTCCCTGGACAGCATGGTTGGCAGCCTGTATGCCAAAGACAAGCTTCCTAGGTTTGAATGTGGCTCAGCTATGTCAACCTCAGTTTTCTTTCTATAAAATGAAGTTTCTAATGAATCCTACTTTGTAGCATTGTTGTTGAGAATTAAATGAGAAAGTACAAGTAAAGCACCTGAAAGGTATCAAGTACCTTTAAATAAAATGGCAATTTGGGGCGCCTGGGTGGCCCAGTCGGTTAAGCGTCCGACTTCAGCCAGGTCACGATCTCGCGGTCCGTGAGTTCGAGCCCCGTGTCGGGCTCTGGGCTGATGGCTCAGAGCCTGGAGCCTGTTTCCGATTCTGTGTCTCCCTCTCTCTCTCTGCCCCTCCCCCGTTCATGCTCTGTCTCTCTCTGTCCCAAAAATAAAAATAAAAATAAAAGAAATTTAAATAAAATGGTAATGATAGAACAGGATTAGACTGTGGGTCTACTGATTTCCAGACAATGCTCTTTCCACCTTTATTAAGGCCTATGGGATCAATTCAGTGGCAATTGGGCTGCTTCATCCTTTAAAATGATTCACTGTATTAAAAAATGACGTGAAGGGGCACCTGGGTGGCTCAGTTAAGCATCCGACTTGGGCTCAGGTCATGATCTTGCAGCTTGTGAGTTCAAGCCCCCCATTGGGATCTGTGCTGACAGGTTCTTTGGAGCCTGCTTCAGATTCTGTGTCTCCCTCGCTTTCTGCCCCTCTCCCACTCATTCTCTCTCTCTCTCTCTCTCTCTCTTTCTCTCTCAAAAATAAATAAACATTAAAAAAATTAAAAAATAAAATATAAATTAAAAATGACATGAATGGCCTGGTTTCTTAAATAGGGAAGAGTATTCCTTATTTTAAGCTTCTTTTTTTCAATGTTTGTCTATTTATTTATTTATTTATTTATTTATTTATTTTCTTAACATGAGTAATATTTTTATTAGAAAAAAACTGTTTCCCAAAACATACAGTTAATGCAATAAATGGCATTGTTTTGTATTTTTTTTGCAAATCTCTTTAATATCTGGTTTAACAAAAGAAAGCTACATTGTCACATGGGCTCTGCATTCAGTTTGTTGTGATACATCAGTTTGGTTAAAGGACATGAAAAGAATCAAAATATTGCCTACAATCTTTTTGATAATATACCAAAAACTGACAAGGGGTAGTTCCTTAAAGTTAGTTGCAAAATGGAATCTGAAACCATATTAATGAACTTCTCATAATCTGTTACATTATAATTCAATGCCTTGCACTTTGCAAGAATCTTTTACCTATGAATAATTTTGTAATATCATGTACTGATTACCTAAATCAATATTGGTTAACTGTTTTTATGCTGGTCTCTCAAATACTGATATAGTTCATGACACGATATCAAAAAGTTTCATTTGCTAATATCATCATTAATCTCATGAGAAAAATCTTTAAGTTATTAGGATGCTATTAAGGTCATAGTGACATATACAAATTTTTCAAAATCCTAGCTTTCACTTAAAAGCTTAAATTTCGTGGATAGCAACAAATGCCATCAGCCATTTGCCTTACAGTGACATACTCATTTCTTTTTTTTATGTTTTTTTTAAACTGAATTGTTAACTTTTCAGAGTAGTTTTAGGACCACAATAAAATAAAGGGGAAGGTACAAAGATTTTCCATATACTCCCTCCCCACGCACACACACATGCACACACACACACACACACACACACAGCCTCCCATTGTCAACATCCCCCATCAGAGTGGTACCCAAAGTTCATAGTCTACACAGTGGTTCGCTTTTGGTGTTGTACATTCTATGAGTTTGGAAAAAAGTATAATGGCAGTCATCCTCATTATGGTATCATACAGGGTACTTTAACTGTCCTTAAAAAAGCTTCTATGTGTGGCCTATTTATTCTTTCCCTACTGACCCCTTGGAACCACTGATTTAATAGTTTTTGAGGAATTTTGAATCTACTATGTTCATGAGAGATATTGATCTGTACTTTTCTTATACTGTCTTTGTCTGGTTTTGGTATTTTGGTAATGCTGGCCTCATTGAATGAGTTAGGAAATATTTCCTCTGCTCCCACTCTCTGAAAGAAAGTGTAGAGAATTGATGTAATTTCTTCCTTAAATGTTTGGTAGATTTTGCCAGGGACACATCTGGACCTGGTGCTTTCTGTTTTGGAAGGTTATTAATTACTGATTTTATTTCTTTAATAGATATTCAAATTGCCTACTTCTTGTATAAGTTTTGGGATATTGTGTCTTTGAAGGAATTGGTTCATTTCAACTAGGTTACTAAATTTATGGTCATAGCATTGCTTATAATTTATTATCTTGTTAATGTACTTGGGATATACAGTGAGGTTCTCTCATTTCTTTTTTTTTTAATATATGAAATTTATTGTCAAATTGGTTTCCATACAACACCCAGTGCTCATCCCAAAAGATGCCCTCTTCAATGCCCATCACCTCCCCTCCCCTCCCTCCCACCCTCCATTAACCCTCAGTTCTCAGTTTTTAAGAGTCTCTTATGCTTTGGCTCTCTCCCACTCTAACCTCTTTTTTTTTCTTCCTTCCCCTCCTCCATGGGTTTCTGTTAAGTTTCTCAGGATCCACATAAGAGTGAAACCATATGGTATCTGTCTTTCTCTGTATGGCTTATTTCACTTAGCATCACACTCTCCAGTTCCATCCACGTTGCTACAAAGGGCCATATTCTTTCTCATTTCCATGTAGTACTCCATTGTGTATATAAACCACAATTTCTTTATCCATTCATCAGTTGATGGACATTTAGGCTTTTTCCACAATTTGGCTATTGTTGAGAGTGCTGCTATAAACATTGGGTTACAAGTGCCCCTATGCATCAGTACTCCTGTATCCCTTGGGTAAATTCCTAGCAGAGCTACTGCTGGGTCATAGGGTAGGTCTATTTTTAATTTTTTGAGGAACCTCCACACTGTTTTCCAGAGTGGCTGTATCAGTTTGCATTCCCACCAACAGTGCAAGAGGGTTCCTGTTTCTCCACATCCTCTACAGCATCTATAGTCTCCTGATTTGTTCATTTTGGCCACTCTGACTGGTGTGAGGTGATATCTGAGTGTGGTTTTGATTTGTATTTCCCTGATAAGGAGCGATGTTGAGCATCTTTTCACGTGCCTCTTGGCCATCTGGATGTCTTCTTTAGAGAAGTGTCTATTCATGTTTTCTGCCCATTTCTTCACTGGATTATTTGGTTTTTTTGGGTGTGGAGTTTGGTGAGCTCTTTATAGATTTTGGATACTAGCCTTTTGTCCGATATGTCATTTGCAAATATCTTTTCCCATTCCATTGGTTGCCTTTTAGTTTTGTTGGTTGTTTCCTTTGCTGTACAGAAGCTTTTTATCTTCATGAGGTTGTCTATTTATTTTTGAGAGAGAGAGAGAGAGAGCAAGTGAGGAGGGGAGGGGCAGAGAGAGAGGGAAAAAGAATCCCAAACAGGCTCCAGCTTGGAACGAACTTGATCCCATGAACCGTGAGATCATGACCTGAGCTGAAATCAAGAGCTGGATGCTTAACCAACTGAGCCACCCAAGCACCCCTTATTTTAAGCTTTTTACATTTCATTCTGTTTAGTGTCTCTTGCTTGATATAATTTATTGATTTATTCGTTCATTTGTTCTTTGATTTGACAAACATTTGTTGTGTTCTTATTTGGTTGCCGAATACTATCTAAATATTGTCAATATGACAAAAAATTAAAAACAGATCCTGCTTTCCAGCAGTTTAGAGTTTGATGGAGGAGATACACTAAAGCAAATTACTGTACACTGTATTTACTACATCAATAGATTTATAAAAATAAATAAGTAAAAGTTCTTTTTTTTTTAAGTTTACTTATTTATTTTGAGAGAGAATACATTCAAGTGTGCACATGGGGGAGGAGCAGAGGGAGAGGGAGAGAGAGAATCCCAAGCAGGCTCCACACCCAGCACAGAGTTGTACATGAGGCTTGATCTCATGACTGTGAGATCATGATCTGAGCTGAAATCAAGAGTCAGATGCTTCACCGACTGAGCCACCCAGGCACCCCAACTAAGTAAAAGTTCTAAGAACAGTTTCTAGTCCTCCAGGCAATCTGGGTGACCAAAATACTATTATAGTTTTGGTATAATTTAAGGTGCCAGATGCTAGCTTCAGCCCAAGACATTCTGACTTAATTGATAGGGGTGTGACCTGGGCATCAGGATTTTTAAAAGCTCCCAGATGATGTTAACGTATATTAAAGTTTGGGAATCACTGATGTATGAGCTTCCTGCTCATCAAGGATACAACTGTAGGTAGACTGGAGCTAGATGCTTAGGAGGCTTCTGGATGTGGCTTGGACTTTGGGACTGGAGATTATTCTCTAGTCAACAGGCTGAAGTTTAAGAGAGAACTGACATCTGATTTCCAGAACGATACTTCTGGCTGCAATGTAGAAAATAGATAGGTCTGGAGACAGGGTAACCCATTAGGAGAAAAAGATGACACCGAAGGCCTAAACTGGACTAGTATGGTCAGAGAGTGATGGTATCAAAACCCTGGGCACACAGGGGAAAAGAAAAGGAGTCAGGGCAATGGAAATGTTTTGCTTTTGCTGGTTTTCAGCTTTGAAATTGAACTGCCATCTTGGTAAACATCTAAAGAATTCAGTTGCTACTTCATAGGTTGGTCTTTAAATGAAGGCTGCTCCTTCAAGAACTCTCAAGCATTTACGGATTTCAGAATCATACAGAGATAAGTTTTCACCCTTAAAAAAAAGGATACAGATTTTTTAATTATCCAGTTAATTTTGGCAAAATAGATAATTACACTCCCAAATAGACTTTTTGGAGGGAGAGGATAGGAGTGGTCTGGTTACTTACATTGATCCAATTACTTGGATAATTGCCAAATATCCACTTATGTGATGTGAAGATTTTTTTTTTTTTTTTGGCCTTATCCAATAGCTTTTTTTTTTTTATTTTTTTTTTTCAACATTTATTTATTTTTGGGACAGAGAGAGACAGAGCATGAATGGGGGAGGCGCAGAGAGAGAGGGAGACACAGAGCCTGACGCGGGGCTCGAACTCAGGGACCGCGAGATCGTGACCTGGCTGAAGTCGGACGCTTAACCGACTGCGCCCCCCAGGCGCCCCCCAATGCTTCTTATAATCAAAACGTATTTTTACTGTTGTTGGGGCTGTGGAGCTAATGTGATTCTGGTGGTGAGATGATTGGGTTCATTTGCCTTGTGCTGTATCACATTTCTTTGTCAGTTGAGTCTAACGCCAGACTCATCATTCTCAGGAAGGAGGTAGAAGAAAGCAAGAAGAGCTGGCTGGAGGCTTGCATCTTGGCTGGAAGGCATAGCACAACAAATCAGAAAGAACTTTGGTTACCTTCTAAACTGACACAACACAGTATTAATGTCTCAACCAAAGTGAGGTTCTGAATATTTGTTAGAGCCTTCTAAAATATAAAAAGTCATTCTGTGCTCAAGAGTCATACAAAATCAAGCCACTGGCCAGAGTTTGCAGACCCTTGGTCTAAACAGTGAACAAAACAACACCTCAAGGGCCGATATGTAGTCTTTGCTGATTTCTCTGCTATAGATATTCCCTTTAAGACTTGATTTCACATAGCAACACAAACGTCGAATGTGGAGTAGGAAAGAGATGCTCAGTAGCCTATGGTTTTCCACCATACAAATTCAACAGACCTAAGTAAGTCCAAGAACAAAGATAATGGCAAAATGTAGTAAAGCAGTTAGGAAGTGATAAGATTTTGACTGTTTCTTCCCTTTGTTTTTGATGTAACTTATTTAAGTGTAAGCTTACATATTTGATACCTGCTGTGTTTAACAATTGGTTCACAAAACTTCTGAAAATTTAACAATCTTCTCTCATCAGCTGGTGCAAGCTGCTCCTGTGCACCACTCATAGGTGTGGTAGGCAGAATGGAAGGGAAGGTGGAATGCTGAGAAATAACTGGGGTAAAAGTGAAGGAGTGTGGAAAGATGAAATTCAAGGGTGTGGACAAACACTTCATCCATCAACTGAGATATAGCCAAGCTTGGGCATTGCACAAGACAGTAGCTGATTTTACAGAGCTAATTTGGTCTCTCTATCTTAACAAGCATGACTCAACTAATTTGCGAAGAAAATCAGTTCAGTTTGACCAATACCTGGTAGGGACTGAGAACTTGACTTAATACAGGGCACATCTGATTTTAAAAACAAGGTACTCAAATTTACATGTGAATAAAACTATAATCGTAAAACAAAAGATGGAGCTTTTCCCTTATCATCATGCTGGGTTTTCTTTCCCAATCCAGCTCTCTTACAAACATGCAAATAAACTGAAGCCAGCTAAAGCATCAGTCCCAAGTCCCTAATTAAAAAAAAAAAAAAAAAAAAAATTAACCCTCCTTTAAACATTGTCTGATGAGGGGGTAAAATTTATCACTCTCCGCTGAGAGATGGGATTCCTGATTTCTGTGGAAGCTATTGGAGGGAAAAAGGTAGAAGTCAAACTGGGTGGCTCCCTGAGTTGTTACTTGGGCTCTAAGCTGCATGAGTCTTTAACTGCCCCAGAATAGTGCAAAATGGATGGTTTGGTAGGGAGGAAGGAGGAAGGGGAAAAGCAGAGGTTGAGATGCTTAAGGATGGGAAGTAGAATCCAGATGGCCTCTAATGGAACATGTTATTTTTGTGAGAGGGTACTACTAACTATAGCACTGTTTGATTTGCTCAGACTGATTCAGTTTTCAGTGCCCATAATATGTTAAATATTACTTAATATGAAGTACATAACTGCACATATTTAATATTTACTACCTAATGGTATCCTTAAAATATCAATGGTAGATGGTTTTATGTTTCTGTTGATTTCTCATGTTCCTTAACTTTGTGTAGGGAAAAACCATTTGTTAAATTTCTTCTTATGTTTCTTACTATACAGCATTGTGGCATGAACATGGTGGGCAATCTTTAAAATAGGGTTAAAGACAAACATTAAAGGTATATGATTCTTTCAGAGAGTTTCTCTCTCTCTCTCTCTCTCTCTCTCTCTCTCTCTCACACACACACACACACACACACACACACACACTTCTCTTGGAAGCTGAAGGAAAGGCAGGAACAGAATCCTATCAGCAAAAGCCCTTTGATGGACATCAATAAAAATAATTGCAAACTTTCACTGAGGAATCTCTGTATGCCAGATACCATGCTAAGCATTTACATGCATTACATCATTTAAATTTTAGAATAACTCTGTGAGATGGGTACTAATATTATCCAGACTTTTTAGATAAATTAACAAGGATCAGGAATATTAAATAAGTTGCTCAGAGTCACTCACAGTAGTTGGGAGAGCTGGATGGGGTGCCTAGGACCATTTGTTCTCCAAATCTGTGCTCTGCACCTTTACTTCCTGGTACCTTCCTTCCCAAATCATTAATCAGGATAGGTTTCCTGAAGTCGATTTACATGGAGTTAACTTCAGAATGAACGAATAAAAATAGAAGGCACTGGGGGATGGGAGAAGGTAGACTCCTTAAGACAGATACAGTAGAAAAGAAGGAGAAAAATTCTAGATGCTGTAAGCTTCCCGAGTCTATAAGTACACTTGGCTGGAATGAAATGGTTGAAGGGGAAAGAAGGGAAGACAGAAGGGCTGATTTGGTGGAAGGCCATGGAGGGAATAAAATTAGACATTGTAGTTACAGAATAGAAACTCTGAAACTACACTGAATCTACAGCATCTCAGGAATGGAAGAGAACTTGAATGCCATCTGCCTAATACATAAATTTGCTCTGCGTCTTGACAAGATGGTTGTTAAGCCTCCTTGAATGCCCTTGAAGATGGAGAACTCATTAGGCAGTGTCAACAGATGGTGTATTAGAAAGTTTTTCCTTGTGTGAAACCTATATATGCCAACCAGTAACTTCTCCTCAGTGGCCAGGAACTGACTTTTTAGTGCCATATACAACAAGTCTCAGAATAGTTCCTAGGGTAAATACAGAAATATCCACACATTGACTATTTTTTCCCAGTAGTAAAATTATTCCTAGATATGGAGTTCACAAATATCCCCTAATCACTGATTATCATTCAGAACACTTCTCAATCAACTGGCATCCTCCTAGGTAATAATAATAATAATAATAATAATAATAACAGTTGATAATAGTTGAGTGGGTGTTTATATGTCAGGAGCTTTATATGTGTCATTTCCTAGGTGATTATTTCTGTCTTATAGCTGAGGAAGCTGAGGCTCAGAGAGCTTAAATAACTTGCTCAGGGTCACCCAGCTTATAGACCAGGAGTTGGGGTTTGCATACAGACAGCTTGGATCCAGAGCTAGAATACCCAATAAATAAACCAATCTGCCTGGTATAAAAAGAGAATGTTACGGAAGGTAGAATCTACCCAGGGATATGTAACTTGCACAGTCCCACTTAGAAGGGCTCTGAGCTTGGTTTAATGCTCTGCTGTCCTTGTCTTAAAATTTCTAATGTATTGGGAACAGGGAGCCCTGCATTATCATTTTATACTAAGCCCTGAAAATTAACTGGTTCTGGGCCTACCAATGAAACAATCAAGCTAACAAAGAAACTACCTTTTTGGCAGTGTGGTGCATCTAGTGTCCTGTAGTTGTGAAGGTTAATATGTTTTGGAATGACCTGTAGAACCCACTTCGCATTCTGTGCCTCCTGATTCACTGCCCTGGAAAGCCCCAGAGGGCAGCTGCAGTGGTCTGGGCACAGGACGTGTCGATGGCTTCTTTCCTTGTATCTTCAATGCTGTGCACAGAGGATGGGCCAAGTTCTGGCAAGGATGCTTTTACATTTTTGGTTTTGTTACTTTCTACTCCTTTGACATCGTGTTTTCTGTCAGATGAAATTTATGGGCACATTAAAATAGTTGACAGGAACAACAAGCCTCCAGGATTTCCCCGGGAGAAACTTCCACCTGCTGAGTGAGAGCTTCCTCCTTTTGGCTAACATGGGAGCTCTTGGCTCTCCTCATTACTTCCGCAGACTGCTGTAAATGCCAGGAAGGCGGACGTCACAAGAGTCGACAGAGGTGAGATCTGGAGCTGCAGCGGGATCTTTCAGTAACTGTTCCAGGAAAAGTCAGCTGGAAGAGGTCATGTCAGCGCTCCTTGAATATCTCCCTTCATTTGTCTTAGCATATCCAGTTGAACAAAAATGTGCCTGTCTAAGTAAATGTGACTCAGCCTATGGCTGCCAATTAAGAAAAAGGACAAACAACATGTAATAACACACATCCTCCCCACACCTTCTTTATAACATCAGTTGCCTGATATGATATTTCACTGCTCATTAGTCTTCCTTTAGACTGTGAATTCTTTCAAAGTGGCAGGAAGGTATTGAGAGCACTGGATTGAGAGTTAGGAGAGCTGGGTTTCCGACTAGTTTTACCTGTTCCAATTAAGTGAGGGGGTTAAGTAAGTAATTGCCAAATCCTGCTTTTCATATCCAGCCCAGGACTTTTATAAGGCTTCGTAATTTGGGAATGGACAGATTTTTAGCTTGAGTTTTCTTCTCTTGGCTCAAAGTACATAGGCTTTTGATCAATGAAGAGGTATTTTCTGAGGTCTTTTTATTCACTGCACTGTGAGTACAGCATCAGAGTGATATGTACAGGCAAACAGGTTTATTATGAGAAAATCCCATAGGGGGTTGCTTTCTAGACTTTCCACACTTTCCACTTAGGGCCATGGAGTCTTGGCTCTGACTGTCAGGCAGGATCCACCTGGGCCATATATTTGCATATGACATCCTTAGATGGGATACAGATTCGGCTGCTGTAAAAGAAGCCCAAAATAACAGTGAATTAAATGGAGGCAGACATTTAATTCTCTTTTGAGCAAGCCAGTGCTTCCCAGTGTCAGACACCCAGGTCCCTTCTATCTTGTTAAGTTAACCTCCACACCTAGGCTGTTGCCTTCACATGCATGGCCCAAGATGGCTTCCAGGCATAGTCACTGTACCGGTAACAGGATGAAAGAAGAGGACTGAAAGTAAGCTGCAGCCATCGTATTCCTTCCTAGCCCATCAACCAGAACTCAGTCTGTCGGAAGAGGGGAATGAAATATTTATTCTAGGCAGCCATGTGGGACACTTGCCAATGGATATTGGCAGATAAGTAGCAGTCTCTGACATGTGGTTTTTATCTTAGGATTTGATTAAGATGAACAAAAGTTCTGCTGCAGATGTTGGGAGCATCTGCACCCTTGACCTGTCAGAAGATCTCTACATACATTTAGTATATGAACTTATATGTGATGAATTATGAAGACTAAAGCAGGTTATGGCATCAACAATCCATCCTCCTCTGAGGAGTTAGTGCAAACCTTCAGGCCGTGTGGCCATGGTTACAGTCTCTGTACTGGCTCAGTGTAGGTCTCCTCAGAATACCCCACAGGGTTCTTGTTTGGACTGTGCTAGAATGTCAACTTCTAGCTCTTGGGCTTCATTTATGGACTTGTCAAAGTGTAGTCTCTGGGCACTGGTTTCTATGGAAGGCAGGCTTAGCTTCCTCCTAATACCCCCAACAAAATGCTGTAGCTTCCAGTTTTTCTAAACTGAATTCTCTGCATCTCTGTGGGATCTCTGTAGGGAAGGGGAGGAGGCCCCTTTTGGAAGGAAAAGTTACTTCCTACTTAGAGTCAGGGTGGAAAAATGATCTCTGTCCATACAGAAACATGTTCTGTAGTTCCGTGTTCCATGCAGCACCTGTAAATGCTGATACCAGGCAGTGGTGTCTCAGCAGAGCAGGGGCAGTGTGTGTGATCCCCCCACCCCCAGGCCAACATCTGGTAGGCAAACAACAAGGGACATTGTGGGGTACACAGGGACTCTAGAAGTGAATGTGACAGTATGCTTTTCCCATCCTAGCTCTGTATGCTCTGCACAATGGTGGGGCAGGCATTTTTTTTTGCTACCCACCAGTTTACTCAAAGCCTCTAAAATGGTTCTTGGATTGCTTTATTTTTAGCCTCCAAACAAGGCTGAGCCTTCCTGCTCTTCTTTTTTCTCTCACATTCCAGCCTCTTGGAGTGTAGTTCTGTATTCTGTATTCTGCTTCAAGTCCTCTTCGTCCATTTAAGACTCCAATACCTCTTCTTGGAGAAGCCCTCCCACAAAATACCAGCCTCTGAATTTTTTTGACACTTGCTGATTTTACTTCATATTTCTTATATTCGTTGACTTGAACTATCATTGATCTATATTGTTGAGTACTTAAACTCACATGTTTTTGTCATCTTTTCTCAGGTTGTAAACACTTGAATTCTTTTGTTCCTGTACTTATCAGTCATTTACTAGGGCCTGCTCTGTGCTAGGTACTGTGCTAAGCACTGGGTATGCAAAGACAAACAATTTCCCTCCTAGCACCTGCCTTGGATAACTGAGGAGGGAGGGCAGTTACTAGAAACAGCAACAGAGCAAATAACTATTCTACTGGTAGACATATGTGTGAATGCTTTGAAAAATAAGAAAATCAATTGCCTGGGAATGTTGGAAAGTCTCATGAAAGAGCTGACATTTTTAATGACCTATCAGATGGAAGAGATGGGAAGTTGCTGACGGAGGGAGACAAGAGTGTTAATGTCTATGTTCCACGGTTTGAGGGAGGTGGGGGTTGGAGGTCTGCATGTGTTTGGGTGGGGAAAGGAGAGATGAGCAGGTGAAAATGCTGAAAAGGTGAGGTGGGCAAGATGGTGAAGTACTTATAGGCTCTGCTAAAGTTTTTGGGTGATCTTGTAGTGAATGCGGACCTGAAAACTCTTAAGGAGGGGTATGGTGTGATCACATCTGTATATTAGAATGATGATGTTGACTTCAGGGTGAAAAATAGACTGATTGGGGTAGGGAGTAAGACCAGAGACAGGTGGATCAGTTTGATACACACTCCTGCTGGAAGATGGCACTAGCAAGATGGGGTGGGGAGAGGCTAGGAATGAATGAAGGGAGCACATCTGGGAGGCATGAGATTGACTCACTGTGTGTGGAGGAAGCTGTAGGCGCCAGAAGCCTTCACTCCTCTGCAAAAGGCCATGTCTTACCCCATATATGATAAAATATCAACTGACTTTTAAACACTGTGTGGGGCACCTGGGTGGCTCAGTTGGTTAGGTGTCCAACTCTTGGTTTCAGCTCAGGTCATGGTGTCACAGTTTCGTGGGTTCAAGCCCTGTGTCAGGCTCTGCCCTGGAAGTGTGGAGCCCACTTGGGATTCTCTGTCTCCCTCTCTCTCTCTCTGCCCCTCCCCCACTCATGCTGTCTCTGTCTCTCTCAAATAAACTTAAAAAAATTTTTAAACACTGTGTACAAGTATATTTTTGTGAATATTTGAGTTTTGATGTTAACACCTCAGATTTAAACATTGATATCATTATTTTTTTAATTGATTATCAACAATTCATGTGCATTTACTGCCTGAGTACAAGATGGTGTGATGATGATGACCAGCCTATTTGGTGGTCAGACTATTTTCTTATTAAGTAGCCTTTGTGACATTTTGGGGAGTTCACAGTGTACATTCTGGGAGTACATAATCAAAATGCATTCCCTGCCATGTTACAAACAAACAAACAAACAAGCCTAAAACTGCAAAATGTTTCTTTTACTTCAGGTTTCATGAGTTAAAAAAAAAAAGTAGAGAAATAGTCCTCTAATTCTTTCCAGCCATTCCCCAAAGAAAGGTACTTATGATGTTTTATTAAATTCTAACAGTGAGGGTTTTTTTGTTTGTTTGTTTACTTGCATCAAGCCAGCAATCTGAACCATAATGTCGGGGGTGAGGGGAGTTAAGAAAAGGAAAATGTTTCCTGGTATAATCTCTCCACTAGTACTAAGAAAGGCTTTGTCCCTTGGGTGGTATATGCCACCCAAATGGCAGAGCAAGGGGATTTAGGAAAATGTCTTTTCTTTTTTGTCTGGTGTTGCCCATAACCACATAATTGTTTTTAACTTAATTGGTTCAGATGCTGCATTGTTTCCAAAGGAGATCAATCTTTCTTCTCTCCATCTCCCTCCTGTTTTTTTCCCCCTATTTGTTAAGCTCCTCTGCTTTAATGCCTAAATGCTTAACAGTTTATCTGTGGATCCCCTTAGCTCCCAGATACTGAAAATGAATTATCTTTATGTTATGGCTGCTATTAATATATTCCTGTTTGTCTTGGCCTCTGAGTTATGGGTAGCTGTCTGCCTTGAACATTGCGTCATAACAGTTGTATAACCTCTTTCAAGCACTGCAGCAAACTTGAATTTATAAATGCCTGTGGAGTGAGAGGGACTGACTTGAGCATGAAGTTCCCTTCCCTGGAGGTTTCTGTCAGTTGATCTTTCCAAAGTGACTATAAGAGACTCTTACTCTTCCTGGCATTTCTTGTCTAATTATTCATTGACCAAGTTTAATTGCAGGGATCCAGCAAGATATCAGTATCAAGTTTTAGAAAGAATGAAGTGGGGTTGCGTTGACTGACATAAAACTCTAATAAATGATCCAGCTTAATAATTTTAGGCTATTTAGACAAAACACACAGATCCAGAACTGAACAGCTTGTCTCCTGGGAGGGGATCCATTGGGCTGGTAACATTTAGCAGTTAGTTAAAAGGGATGCAGAGAGCTCTTTGGAAGGCTTGGGTTTTGAACATTTTCATTTTGGTCTGGGATTGCGTCCTTGGAGGGATTCCACTTGCACTTCTTACCTGAAATCTTCACCAACTCTGTACAAGGTCATCAATTCAAATAAATATCTTCAAGCGAAGTGACTAGAATATTCCAAGTTTCCCCACAGCATTAAATAATACCTAAGGATGCAGTATTTGAAATTAAAATTTTTAGGTTTTATTTTCAAAAGAGCTTCACGAATTTCTATTTAAGTGGGTCTCAAACTATGTTCCACAGAGTCACAGGGGTTCCAAGAAAGTTGTCTCAGGAACTGCCTGGGACGTAGAAAGAGATTCTGTGTTCTTCCTATGTCACTTTCATCCAGAACAGCTCCACACTTTTATATGCTTTATATGTTGGCCTTCCAAGTAAGTTTAATTCTAAGAATGAGTTCTGCTGCCTAAATAATTGGAAAACAATTGCTCTAGTCCAACTTCTCAGTTTTAATAGAAGAAGATACTGAGGGCCAGAGAGGTTGTAAAATCTGCTCACAGTCACAATACCAATGACCAAGATAGATCTAAAACATTGATCTCTTGTCTACCAGTCCAGGGCTCTTTACTTTTCCTAATGACTATTAGATTCCTCAGTGTAGCCAGAACCAGCATGAACCTAATAGCACCAACCTTAGAGCTAAACTAGAACCAAAAAGAAAATAGATTCTGCCTATAGAGAGGCTGGAGAGCACAGAGGTTAAACATGAGGGCACTGGATTTGGACTGTTGGGGCTAAATCTCTTCTCCACCCTTAGCTGTATGACCTTTCATAAGCTACTGAACTTTCCTTGTGCCCTGCTTCCTCGGCTGGAAAACAGCTGTTACGATGATAAAATAAGTCAGTGGTATACAAGCACTGCCAACAGTGTGTGACAGGTAGTAAATACTCAATAAACATTAGCTTTTATTTGAAAGTTTGTATCTTAAGCTCTTTGAATACTGGGATTTCTGTAACTTTCCCTTGGATGCATTGTAACCTGTAAATCCTATTACATTTGGTGCTGAGGATGACCACATTTGTGGGTATGTGTCCCCTAACATTTGTTAAAGACTATCGCGTGGCAGGAGCAGTGATAGGATCATATGCTATTTGAACTGGAAGCTTGCCTTACATTACAGATAGCGGAGTGAGAGCTGAGGCCCCACGATCAGAAATGACTTGCTCAGTCTTCTGGAATTTTCCAAATTGTGACATCTGACACAATCCTGGGGAGCCTGCAGTCTATCCTAAAACTACTTATTCTTTGCATCAATATGTTTATGTTGCAGTTAAAATTTTTTTAATGTTTATTTATTCCTGAAAGAGAGAGAGAGCACAAGCAGGGCAGGGCAGAGAGAGAGGGAGATACAGAATCGGAAGCAGGCTCCAGGCTCTGAGCTGTCAGCACAGAGCCTGACGCGGGGCTTGAACTCGTGAACTGCAAGATCATAACCTGAGCCGAAGTTGGGTGCCCAACCGACTGAGCCATCCAGGCATAATCCCCTCAAAATTGTTTTTATTGAGGTAAAATTCACTTAACATAAAATGAACCAGTTTACAGTGGTTCATACTCAGGGGCATTACATACATTCACGATGCTGAGCCACCATCATGTCTATCCAGACACCAAACATTTTCATCACTTCCAAAGGAAACTCTGTACCCATTGAGCCGTCACTCCCCATTCCTGTCTCCTCCCAGCCGCTGTCAACCACTAACCTACTTCTTGTCCTTATAGATTTACCTATTCTGGATTTTTCAGGTAAATGGAAACATTCAATATGTGAGCTTTTATATCTGGCTTACCTTACTTGGCACAGTGCTTTAAAGGTTCATCCACATTGTAGCACGTATCAGTGCTACATTTCCTTTTTATGACTTTTATATCGCATTTCAGTTAAAGGATTCCATACTCCCTTTTGTCTCCCATCATCCCCCTGAACTGAGGCTGATTGTAACACAGTTTTCTGTTTTACTATTTCTCTTTTCCTTTCCACTCCAAACCTCCATCATTGATAAGGGACTGCACTGTGGTTCCCTTTCTTACTACCAACCTATCCCTAGTTTCTCAGGACAGGAGCCCAAGAGCAGAGAAAGCTCACCCACCTGCTATTTTATCTAGAGTATATCTGTGAGGCACCCCTTCCTGCCATTTAGATACATGCTTATTCCCAGGTATTTGTGAACTCTGAGGACCAGGCTGGCAGCTATTCCGTGAAGAAGGAAGAGACCTCAGAGGCTGGACAGTTCAGCCTCTGGATGATACCTAAGTTCTGTACACAACCCATATGGCCATGGAGAGGCTCCCTTTTCATCAATGCCAGCTCTGACAGCTTTTTGTCACACACTCCTAGCCTGAAAGGGGAACCAGCTAGCACGTGGCCCACTCTGTCTTGGCAACAAGCCATAATGCAGATGTCATTTCATGATATTGAGGTGTTCTGTTAACCAGGTGAGTTCCATGTCTGTAAGGATGGACATCTGAACTAGAGAGAAGGAAATTTAAAAAATAACATCACTATACTAATGAGGCCCAATAATTCCTATTTTAAGGTTGGATCTAATGCTGAAGAATCTCTGGCATCCTTCCTTGGAATCAATTACAGTCAATTTCATCACATTTTACATCAGTTAAAGGAACATTGTCAAGATAAAATCTTGCCCAACATAGTTTTTGTTTTGTTTTGTTTTAATTTCCTTACTCTCATAACCAACAACTTCATAGATTATTTTGCCAAAAACGTATTTTTCGAGCCAAATTTTACGGGTTCAGTCTTTATTTGGGCTGTGGTGAGGAAAGCAGCATCCTCCTGTTCTTGATCTCACATTGGTTAGCTGTACTGCTCTGGTCCTTCTCCATGGTTCTCAGGTGCGCCCTGGGGTTGACCTTTTGTCTGCATGCAGGGGCCCGTGTCCTGTTTCTTTAGGTGCTTGTGAGGTTGTGTCTGTCTCATTGATGGGATTATTTGTGCTAATCTTTCCAGAGGACAGGCATGGGCCACACAGCAGGGCAGAGCTGCCTGGGAGGGGTCAGAGCAGGCAGCCAGAGATCTGATGGGCAGCAGAGCCTCGGCAGGTATAAGGCTATGCTCCACAGTTCTGAAGCTGTGGACAAGCCAACCTATAGGTCTAGGCACCAGGAGCATGAACTCAGTGAAGTTGAACTCAGAGTAGCTGAGGCAGAAAGGATCAAATGTGAACTTTTATACCACAGGTGAGTTAAGTAGCCAGCAAGAGGACCACTAGCAGGTTGGGACATGGCCCATGAATTTAGGTTTCAAAACAGAGGCAAGCTTTGTCCTGACCTCTTTGACCTTCTTTTTTGTTCCCTGTGTCAGGCAAGAATCCACAGGGGTGTGCTGGCTGCTGGAAGGCAAGACAAGCCTCCACACGTGCAACTTATTTCTGATTAAGGATGGACAGAGAAGCTCAGACCTTTTCATAGGTCTCCTAGCAGGAGTTGTTAATTAGATTTTGTTCTGTTGTGGCATAGGGATCTAGAGACACTGCTGCGTAACTACCCATGGCCATTCCTGGGCCACCTACCAGGCAGACCTCCTCATCATCAAACTTGGAATATCCAAAGGGTCAGACACCTCTTGACTCTCTTAGGGGTCCAACCTGGATTCTTTCTCATCACTGTGGTCTCAGTATGGGGAAACTCTGGAGCTTATCCACGCTTTCCCTTCACTGAGGCTTCTGGTGTCCAGGTGAGCTTGAACTGGCTAAAAGGTGGGCCAGGTTCCTTAGCACACAGATGGGTAGAATGGTGAATGTGGGGTTGATCTGAGTTCTCCAGGCTCAACCATTTGGAAGACAATGATTTCCTATCTCCTATCCCTCCTTCCTTGTCCCATATCTTTCTTTGGGCAGAAGAGGATTGAAGAATGATTTTCTTTTTATTTCCACCCTTATTTTCTATGGGAATAAAGTTTCAAAATAAGTCTGCTTGAGTGTCTACCTCTTTTCCTCTCCTGCTTCCCCTTACCCCAGAGCAGTTTCTGAGTGCAAAACGGAGTCACCATTACAAATTCCTTTACCCAGGTTGCACCCCTAACTGATTAAATCAGCACCTCTGAAGTGGGTCCCAGGCCCAAGCTGTTTATGCTCTCTCAGTAGGCAGTCATGGTTGGGAACCAAAACCGTAGCAAAACTTCCTAACAGTGGCCTAGCCAGGGTCATCTTGGCCAATGGAGGCATCTCTCTGCTCTGCCTTCCTGGATGGGATCACCAGGAGGCCAGGCTTCACTGCAGGTACAGTTCTGCATCTGAGGCAGCACAGCAGTTAAGAACTTGGCTTCTGGCCCTAAATTGTCTAGCTGGAAATCCTGACTCTGTCACTTACTGCTCTGTGTCTTCACCAACAATGCGGGGCCGATAGTTTCCCAGGCTTTGGAGGGTGGTTGTAAGGAGCCTTTGAGTTATTGCACACAAAAGGTTTAAGGGATCATGAACCATAGAGGTGCTAAATAAATATTATTATCTGTTATGGAATGATTTGTTTTTGTAAAACTTTATTGTTGAACATGATCTTTGCCTCTTGGTGGTTTCTCCTTGGTCCTAGTGTCAATTTCCTCCTCAAAGACAAATGCTCCACCCCTGCTGTGAGGGCTGTGCAGGGCTGACATAGATGTGAGTGAGGAGCACCGACTGCTGGTGTCCTGGTACCTGGAGATGGAGGGCACGCTTTGGGGGCACCCCTGGGGGAGATTCCTGTGGCTCCAAGCCCCAGTCCCTCTCTGTATGGATTTTCTTACGGTTTTAGGTTTCATCTGAGTGTTTGTATCGTAATGACTCCCATTGGCCTCAGTGTCACAGACTATCCCTAACATGAACAACAATCTGTCACCAGTCACATCCTGGTGCTCCTCCAGGCAAGAGGTTCAAGTGCGTGTTTATAGGTGGCACACAAATTCAGAATAACTCTGATGCTCTTGAAAAGGATTTTTTAAAATGGACTTAGCATCTTGGTTTTCCTTCCGTTACTAACTAAACCTACCAAAAGCATCTTTAAGTGAAGTCAAAGTTAGGACAATTGATGTTTCAGAATAATTGACAAGCATGAGAACCTGCTGGAAACAGCAAGGTTATTAGGCAGATGTGTTTGTGGGTGTTCAGATGTGAATTAAACTGATCCATTACACTTGTTTGGTGTTCATTGGGGCTGCAATATTTTTATGCAGAAGCCGTGAAAGGAGACACAGTTCAGTGGTGTTTATTAGTGACCTTGTCTTGTCCTCTGAATTATGGACAGGCAGCTCAGAACATCAGGAGGTGGTGCTAACAATTGTGCCGTGTTTCTGTGTATTCTGTATCCGTGAGATGTTGCTGCCCTCTCGGGCTTGAATTTTGAAGTAGAGAAAGTGAATGTGGCTTTTCAGATCGGAAGTATTTATAGAACTAGGTTCTGATATAACAATGGCTGAAGCACTTGTGCAGGAAATAAGAACACACCAGAAAAGAAAGAGAATCTCCCTCCCTACAAAACACCTTCCTCCTGACAGTGTTTACTTTTGGGGGGAGTCTTCTTTATGACAAATTGAGGGTTTGCCAGTCTGATCAAAGGGATATTATACTGAAAATGCGGGTGGTGGAAGAAAGTGCTAAGCCAACCCTATGGCACTGAGAGGAGCACTGGGCTGGCACAGTGATGCAGCTGAACCCTCCCTGGGGGTGTCCCGCTGGCCTAGTCTGCCTCTGGAGAGGAGATGTGTGGGATCTCCAGTCCTTGACTTATACGGAATCCTGGGGCATGTGTAAGCAGCTCCTCCCGCAAGTGAAGCCCAGTCTCTGTGTCCAGCTGGCTCCTCCTTCTGGCTTCTGACACAGGTGCCCTATAAAGCCTGCCCGCATGCCGTGGCCATTAACCTGCTCGTGCAAGCAGACACTGTCTGGGCCGCACCTCTGTCCTGGAATTCTGTGTGGGGCTCAGGCATCTGATACCTCTAGCACCCAGAACATGGATCCCTTTTCCCCCTCCAAACCCAGGCTACTTTTATACCTTAAAAATACAAAAGCCTGGCTGTATGTTTTTTCCTGGAAAATTGAGCTTTATTTCCATTCTTCTATGCTAAATCCCTTTTGGGGTCTTACTGTCCTTGAATGGTCAGTGGCATTATCTTCAGGGCCTTGAGTATGATTCATGCTATAATTCTTTTTTTTTCTTTTAGGTTTATTAATTTATTTTTAAGAGAGAGAGAGAGAGCAGGGGAGGGGCAGAGAAAGAGAGTGTGAGAGAGAGAGAATTCCATGTAGGCTCCACACTGTCAGCACAGAGACCGAAGAGGGGTTTGAACTCGCAAACTGTAAGATCATGACCTAAGTTGAAATCAAGAGTCAGACGCCCAACCGACTGAGGCACCCAAGTGCCCCCATGCTATAATTCTAAGGGCAAACATTTTCTAGCTGTCTCATACTAAAACAGATGAGAACAACAACAAAATTCCACTCCCCCCACTATTGTATCATAACACCCCTCGCCCCCGCAGTCAAACCTCCAGCAATCATCTCACCACAGACAGGAGCATAACATGGCTAGATGCCCAGGAACTACAGAAGATGCAGTTTCCAAAGGAGCCAAAGGAACCATAGGCATCATGAATAGAAGCATCACATCTAAAATGACGGTGGTTGATGATTTGTGCTGGTCTGGTCACCACCCTGAGAGCTCAATTCTGGTAGCATGTTTTTTTTTTTTTAATGTTTATTTATTTATTTTGAGAGAGAGGGAGAGGGAGACAGAGAATCCCAAGCAGGCTCCGTGCTGTCAACACAGAGCCCCACGGGGGGCTCAAACTCACAAACTGTGAGATCATTACCTGAGCTGAAACCAACTGAGTCACCCAGGTGCCCCTGGTAGCTTATTTTGAGAGAAACACTGATAGAGAAAGAGAGATGAGGATGGCAGAGAATGTGAAAGTAGCTTATGTTTTGGCTTGGAGAATAAAAGATTTATAGAAAAGGGAGGAAGATCTTATATATATTATTTCATATGTTATCTATATTATCTCTCTATAGTAATGATCTATATTCTAATAATAATAATAGCAATCATATTTTGAATATCTGCTATGTCTTAGATCTTTGGAATGTGTTAACCAGACAGTCCTCATGACAATCATGTTGGGTACAGATGATGAAACTGGAGAGGTGAAATGACTTGCCCAAACTCCCACACTTAGTAAGTGCAAAGCTGAGATTCATGTCTGAGTCCTTCCAGCTCCAAAGGCCATGTTCCATCTTCCTTGTCTCCCTGCTTTGTGGAAGACAGTACGCTTTCTCTCGGTGCCAGAAAACTGAATTAGAGTTATAGAGAAGGAATTGAAGCAACAGAGATTCAACTCAACATTAGGCAGAACTTTCCATCATGCAGAGTTGTCCAGAGATGAAATGAATAGCTCTACTGTGAGTTTCCAGTCCCTCAAAGGTCTTCAGGCACAGGCTAAGGGGCTGATGTTGAAGGTGCAGTGGGGGTTATTGAGTATTATAAGAAGGAGCCACCAGATGACCCATAGTGATCCCTCCTATTTTATTAGTCTATGTGAAGTAACTCCCCCAAATATACAAGCTAAAAGAGAAGGTCAGTTAATATGCTGGACCAATAACCAATCACTCTGAAATAATTCAAGGACTAATTGTGCCATCCAGTGTTATTAAAGCTTGTTATTTCTCATTCATTCATTCATTCATTCACTTACTCAACAAGTATTTTTCTGAGAGCCTACTATGTGCCAGGCCCTAGATATATAATGGTGATTAACACAGAGTCCCTCTCCTCAAGGCAGAGAAAAGTATAAATAGGTGATTTTAATTCTGTGTGTAAATATAATTAGGAAATTACAGGATGCTGAGGGATGCCTAGTGCGGCTAAGTGGAAACAATTCAGGAGCTACCAAGGTGAAACCCTGAAGAAAAGATAGAGATCTAGGCAAAGAAAACAGCACTTGTGAAAGGACTAGAGGCTTGAGAAACTATGGCTTGAATGGGAAACTCCAAGCCCAATCATGCACTTCGGGTGTGAGCGCCCCCTGCTGGTATGGGTGGACTTCCGCTCCCCTGCAGGGCCCAGTCTCCCCTAGCCCCACCATGGTGCATGTGACCTATGAGAGAGGATCCTCAGGTCTGTTCCAAGACAATGTCTCCTGCTGCTCTAAAACTTGCACGTTGAAG
Organism: Herpailurus yagouaroundi; assembly: GCF_014898765.1. Taxonomy (NCBI): domain Eukaryota; kingdom Metazoa; phylum Chordata; class Mammalia; order Carnivora; family Felidae; genus Herpailurus; species Herpailurus yagouaroundi. The sequence continues at coordinate 7,796,911 of NW_024412572.1, forward strand.
TCTTGCAAAGGGGCAGTTGGCCCTGAAGATTTCACTAGGCCAGAGCCATTCTGAATTTCTCCACAGAGATGGGGGCACCATTCTTTCTTCCACTAGGTATTATGCTTTGTCGCTGGGAAACAAAGCAGGGCTGCTTGTGTCCCGGTGTTTCTTGGAGTCCCTTGGTTCTGCTAGCATCAGCTGCAGTTCATTACACTCACATGGCAGGGAGTGGGCAGGGTGTTATAGGGGGCAGGAGAGGGGGAGGGGAAGAACTTGGAAATGACAGCTCTGTTTCTTCCAACTCCGTTCTTTTCCCCCCAAAACCCCAGCACACAACTCTTCCATACAGACACCTTCCCACCTCATGCAGACAGAACACTGTGGGTCTTACATCCTTTCAACAACTTGGACACATCTGATTCCCAGTGGGGGGCACAGCCCAGATTCAACCTGGGATCCCTATGATGAGTACATCTATATCTAGGTGTGCTTGTGGAACACCAAAATGTGACAGGTAAGGGGATCATCTTATTATTTTCCTACCTCCAAGGCAGGACTGTACTTAAACCATCTCAGACAGATGGTTAACTGTCCTATTTTAAAAGATCTCTAGGGAGGACGATTTCGCAATTCCCCATGGCTGTCTGTTCTAGTATTTAATCATCTTCATTACCAGCGAGTTCTTCTTTATGCTACATCTAAATCTCTTTGGTTGTGATTTAAGTCTTGTTCCTTGAGGGTAGATGCTGTGGATCTTCTGCTTTATGGGAGGGAAGGATTCTGGTCCTAATTTTGCAGGCTTGGGAATCATCCATTCTATTTTAACCCCCTTCTTTGGGGGTTATTTATTTATTTTTTAATTTATAAACATGAGGGTTGAGTTAGGGCTGGTTCCCAAGAGTTGTCTAGCTCTAAAAGCTGTGACATCTCAAACTAAAAGTGCTGCACAGGTATCCTGTGTGATTCAATACTCTGTAGAAAAAAGAATGCTTTGCTGCATGAAAAGCTTGTGGCTGAAATTTGAAATGAGGCCATATAGACCTAGTCCAGAAAGCCATCTTTCCATTAGTGACATAGGATGGGACTTTAGGAAGGGATGGACAATGGAGGGGCTGCTGCCACTCAAAGCTGGACCTTTCAGAGTCTCTGCAGGGCCATCCATGACCACATTTTGTGGGTGCTATGCCAGCCTCTAGTCCCTGACAACTGAGAAAGTGAATACCTGGTTGTATAGAAGGCTAGCTTTTCACCCTCCCCAACCTTCTCTATCTTTAAAAAGTCAGTGCTTTCGGAAGGATAATACGTTAAGCCAATACTGTGTAACTCTTCAGTGAACTGAGAAAGGAGCTGTCACAGACTCATTTTTGGTTTAGAGAGGCAGTGGTTGGCATGGGAAGATTCAGGCTGCCTGAGGATGGAGGTTTGCCAGGAACGAAGACAAAGGCTCCACACAAAGAGCAAGAGGATGCTGAACACAAAGTTCACTTATTTCCCATTTTTTTCTAAAGCATTCTTGTCTGCTACCTTTGGTATGCGTGTTCAGAGGACAGTTTGCTGAAGGCTGGTATTAGCTCACTTTAGGGGATAGCTGTTGGGCACAGTTTATCCCAGGCAAAGTTCTACCAGCTAAGCTCACTGAGCATCCGGCCTCATCGGTACAGATCTTTCTCGACTTATAATGGGGTTATGTCCTGATAAATCAATTGTAAGTTGAAAATATCAGAAGTCAAAAGTGCACTTAATACACCTAACCTCCCGAACATAACTTAGCCTAGCCCACCTTGATACTTACGCTAGCTTCCAGTTGGGCAAAATTATCTAACATAAAGCCTATTTTATAATAAAGTGTTGAATATCTCATGTAATGTATTGAAGACTACTGAAAGTGAAAAACAGCATGGCTGTAAGGGTAAAGAATGGTTATAAATGTATCAATTGTTGGCCATGTGATCACGGGGCTGACTGGGAGCTGAGGCTCACTGCTCCTGTCCAGCATTATGTGAGAGAGGATTGTATCGCATATTGCTAGCCCAGGAAAAGATCCAAAATTCAAAATTCAGAATCCAAAATTCAAAGTACACTGAATGCATATTGCTTTTGCACCTTCGTAAAGTCAGAAAGTCTTAAGTTGAACCATCATGAGTTGAGAACCATTGGTCCCTAGCAGTGAAGGCAGCTTCAGCCAATGACAGGATCACATCATGAGACAGATTAACCTACCACTCACTTGTATACTCTTACCTCCTCAAGTTCTTTAAAAAGCTACAGAAATAAAGAATTTGTTGTTGGGTAGGCATGCCAGGAATTTTAATCTTCTACAAATATAAATGTGAGATTGTTGAATTTCTCTTGCTTTTATTACTGGTATCATCAAACACAGCCCTAGACTCACTGTCTGCTGACAGCCATTCTTGTTTTATTATCTCAGAGTTAGCTGGGAGTTAAAGTGTATTAAGGACCTAACTCGGTCTTGAAATTATTTGTTAAAAACTGTAGGGTACTTAGATAGCTATATACTGTATGATTCCAACTCTATAACATCTGGAAAAGGCAAAACTATAGAGACAGTAAAAAGATCAGTGGCTGGGATGGGGAAGAGATGAATAGGCGAGCAAAGAGGATTTTTAAGGCAGTGGAAATACCCTATATGATATTATAATGATGGATATAGTCATTATACATTTGTCCAAACCCACTGAATGTATAATACTGAGAATGATCTTGTGGGTAAACTATGGATTTGGGGTAATTACGCTGTCAATATAGGTTCATCCTTGGTAAAACAAAACAAAACAAAACAAAACATAACACTCTGGTGAGGGATGTTGGTTCATCAGAGAGGGGATGCTTCTCCTTCTCAACTTTATGGTAAACCTAAAACTGTAGCAAAACAAAACAAAATAAAAATAAAAAATCACGTTGTGCCTCTGAAGGGGAGAGAAAGAGCAGGACCATCCTACCTGGATTCGAGTCTTTTAGGAAGGGGTGTGGGCAGATAAAGCGGGGGTGTGTTGCAGAGCCCATTCTTACCATTGTACAAGTCAGGGAAGAATTTAAATTAGCTCAGGATTCTAACCATCCCCCACCTGATGAATAGCACAAAATTTTGAAAATACCTGAGCCTTCTATATAGCTTTTCAAAGCTTGGGGACTGGCAGCATCCTCCTCCTCCGGGAGCTTGTAAGAGAAATGCAAAATCTCAGGCTCCACCCCGTCTGTGGAATCAGTCTGTATTTTAACAAGATCCCCAGCTGACTCATATACATATTAAAATTTCAGGGGCAGCTGGGTGGCTCTGTTGGTTAAGAGTCTAACATCAGCTCAGGTCATGATTTCCCGGTCTGTGGGTTTGAGCATCAGGCTCTGTGCTGACAGCTCAGAGCCTGGAGCCTGCTTCAGATTCTGTGTCTCCCTCTCTCTCTATCCCTCCCTGGCTGTGCCTGTGCGCGCGCGCTCTCTCTCTCTCTCTCAAAAATAAATAAACATTAAAAATTTGTTTTAAAAATTTGAGGAGCACTGGAAAATGAGAGTCCTTCCAGGTAGAGTCTTAGCATACGATCCCAGGCAAAATTGTGAAGGAGTTCTTCGAATTCACTAATCTACTTTTTGATAGTCTTTTTTCTCATTCAAGTTTTCTTCTCCCTCCATTCCTTTCTACTCTCGTCCCCTTCTCCCCAGACTGCCCCCCCTCTAAAAAAAAGCCCAGATAGACAAATAATAACACAGACTGTATACTCAGTATGGCCCAGGTCCCCTTACATACTGGGACAAAAGAGATATGAGAAGATAATTCATGTTAAATTGTAAGTGACTTCAAAACTTGAAGAGTTCTTTTGTTGGGATATTATAAAATAGGATACTTAATAAATCACTAACCTAAAGAGTGCATTTCTATTTGTAGAAACTGAGTCATTGTGGTACTCTGATAAAGACTGTAGACATCTGGGGGATAGGGTGACTTTCTTAACACTCATTTGACACTTTGTAGGCAACCACTTAACTACATAACAGACTGACTCAACTGAAAGGATGACCCCTAAAGCTTCTCAGACTGGTAAGTCCTCATTGCTCACAGACACTAAATTCTTAGTGCTGCATCTCAGATACGTTTTTCTTATCTGTATTATTTTCATGTACTTGGCCACTTAAGGTACTAAGTCCAGGTTTAAAAATACGTGATGGGTCACCTGGGCGGCTTGGTTGGTTGAGCGACGAACTTTGGCTTAGGTCATGATCTCATGGTTCATGAGTTTGAGCCCCGCATCAGTCTCACTGCTGTGGAGCTTGCTTTGGATCTTCTGATCCTTTCTCTCTTTCTGCCCCCCAGCTCTCTCTGTCAAAAATAAATAAAGTATTAAAATAAGTGATGGATGTTAGAAGAGTTTTGATAAGCCAAAGAAACATAAGAGAATTTTATTTTTAAAAAATTTTAAAAAGTTTATTTTGAGACAGAGACAGCGTGAGTGGGGGAGAGAGAGGGAGACAGAGAATCCCAAGCAGGCTCCGTGCTGCCAGTGCAGAGCCCAACATGGAGCTTGAACTCACAAAACCGTGAGATCATGACTTGAACTGAAACCAAGAGTCAAATTCCTTAACTGACTGAGCCACCCAGGTGACTCAGAATCTAAGAGAATTCTTGGGGCACTTGGCTGGCTCAGTCAGTAGAGCATTTGATTCTTGATCTCAAGGTCACGAGATCAAGCCCCACGTTGGGCCTAGAGCTTACCAAAAAAAAAAAAAGGGGGGTGGTGGAATTGTTGAGATAATATTTCTGGAGATACGTGGACCCATGCTTAATAGGTGCTAGTGGTTTGCCAGGCAGCTTTGACATGTGATAAATGCTCAGATGTTTTTGTGTCCATTTTCTTTCCAGTTACTGTAGGAACAGATCTGACTTGCGTGATATTTCCCCTTTTTATTGCTTGATCTGATTTTTCTCTCATTTAAGTCACTTCCTAGAGATGTAATCCAACATCACAGCAACTCCCTGACTATCCTGGGCCCAAATGTTATCAGAGGTGAAATCCCTAAACATGAATTTTGTCAATAAGTGATAGTAAAAGACAGATGCTAGGAAAAGGAGATGGATAAATACAGGTGTTACAGATGGGACACCGGCAAATGCAAGGATTGCAAATGCTTTGTAAGTAAACACAGCTTTTATAGGTAGGAAATTGCAAAATACAGTTGCTATGAGCGATGGTCTTTGGGGCCAACAGTCAGCCCCTTGCTACAAACAGGGGCCTCTTACTAGAAAAATAAGAGTCAAAACATGCATATAGGGTCCCAGATCCCTAGAAGAGGGTCTTTTTAGCTAGATAGCCCACTAAACAATGATGAGCAGACAAGTGAAGCAATTTAATTTAGTTTAAAACTAAATTAGTTCTAAATTTAGTTTAAAAACTAATCATTGTGGGTAACCTACCAGGGAGCTTCGTCAGGAACATTAACTACCAGCTCAAGGCCACCCTTTCATGTAGATACTTCTGTGAAGTGATTGAGAGAAGTAGGGCAGGTCTCCTGGTCTCAAAATATCTCCTCTGCAGTCTGTAATATGCCTAAAATTGCACCATTAGCAAATATTCCTTTGGATAAACTCCCTACCACCTCCAGAGATTGATAGAACAATCATTCATTCATTCATCAAATGTTTCTTAACCACTTACTATGAACCAAACACTATTCTAGGGAACAGAAATTTATAGGCAAATACAACATGGTTCTTGCTCTTGAGATGCTCAAAGTCTAGTCAAAGGGACAGGAGGTAAACAAATAACTCGAATAAACAAATGGCAATTAGCAATATAACTAGTGCTCTGATACAGATAATTGCAAGGCTCTGTGGGGGACAGAGGAAGAGAATTCTCACCCACCTGAACAGGTGAGGCTTCAGGACATGATTCTTGACCTGAGTCATAGGATACAAAGGATGCCAGACAGATGCCAGACAAGTGCCACACAGATGTCAAGGATAGGGGTTGGCAACTTGGATGTGGAGAGAAGGAATGGGAGGTGATTTTGGACTATGGGGCTCTGTAAGCAGGAGGGAGCATCACTGTGTCTAGGCAGAGGAGAATAGACCTTGGGTTCCCATGGAACATCATGTAGGTATTGCATGCCTATGTGTGTTTAGAGAGTGCTTCTGCAAATTGGGGAGAGGAGGCATGGCAGAATTTATGCCCAGAGATGGAGGATGGCGCAGACCAATTTGTCTACTTGGTCACTTTGTTGAAGGTATGATAGCACCATATTTCTCTTCATTCAACGTTCACCCATTCCTCTTTATTCAACGTTTTGCCACCCACATGCAGCTTTTCTATCCAGTGAAGTCTCACTCCATAGCTTCAGCAATGAGAGAGTTAACCAGCAGATTTTTGAGGTTAGACAGTTAAACTCCATCTGTGTGGTTTTTTTTTTTTTTTACATTCATAATTTCGGCATTTAAAAAACTATTGAATATGGCTTAAATGGGGTCTTTGTGTAATGGGAAATGTTTTAAGCCCCATGCTTACCAAACTTCTATAACATTGATCTGTCCCAGGAAATGGAGCCTGCTCTGCCCTCTGCAGTACAATTCATCTTAATGGGACCTTAGCTAAATGCATGACTTGGCAGCAAATAATTTGGTTAATCTAAGTACTCCCTTTACAGGATTTGCTTTTGGAGTTTTAAGGGAAATTTTCAAGCAGAAAATGGTTACTGGGATAAAATTGTTGAAATTTAGTTTGCCTTTCATGGGAAATTTGGCAGAATTTGGTTATCAAACTCCAGGTGTAGGCTGGGTAGTGTGGAGACATTGAATATTCTTGACTTCTGCTTCTGAAGAATTGGTTTCAAATATTTTCTCTTCAAATAGGTAGTGTGGACTCTTACATAAGCAGTGGTGGCCAACTCTTTCCCCTTTTTCCAAAAAAGGAATTAAAAAACAAAAAGAAATGACTGGAATTGTGCTTAATGATACTCAGGTTGGACCAGAAATGATTACTGGGTGCTACCACAGATTGTCAAATATGATTTAAAATTCCATCTTTCTGGTAATTTTCTACTTCCTGCTATTTTTCTACTTTTACTCACCACATGTTTTCATATTAATGTTGTTTTATACTCAGAACCCTCTCCTTGGGGGTTTTGCAGTTTATGGTTGAGGGAACTGATACTCAAAGAACATAAGAGACTTGGCTAAAGTTACACAGCCAGGTAGGAATAGATACAAGCTTTGAACTCAGATTTCATTCTAATACCTAACCTTTTTGGCTCCCAGACTGTACATGAAAATATGACAGATTCAGATCTGTTCAATAAATCCTGACTGAAGGCCAGAACCAGGAGAATTTCTCCTGAGGCTGAGAAAACCCAATCTCAAGTTGTTGAAAGGGTAGACCCAAGCAGTGAAGTCCAATAGTCTTCTCTGTTGGGTCTCTATGGATTAAAAACATACTTGAAAATTGAATGATTCTGTCATGGAATAAAATACAAATAATCTGGGGTCAAAAAGAATCCTCAGGAGTGTTTGGATTGTCATTTTCCAAAGGATGTTTTCTATACTCTCTGGGATAACCAGAGACATGACCACATGACACTTAGCATCTCTTTCTCTAAGAATCTCAAGACTAAAAACCTTGAGAAGGGAGGCAAATTGCTCAAGACCATGTTGGGGATAAACAAAGGGTGGGAAGGAGAAATCAGACATGTTAATTTGTTTCACAAACACGTGTTTATAGACCAGGCACCTGGCGTTGGGAGCCCACCTCTCCTTCTGAAGAGCAGTGCACACCAGTGTGGAGGCAGAGTTAGCCTATCCATAGGCTGCCCTAGGTGGGCCTCCCTGGGCATCAGTCCTTGTTGAGCCAGGAGTCCCTACACTGCTTTGCTTGCATATTTCCCAAAAAGAGTTTCAAAAAGTATGTGCTTCACTATACATTTTCAAGTTAACATCCAAAAATTTTCAAAATAAGTTTAAATGGTTGTAAATGATGCAATTTCTGGTGCTTTGTAGATCTTGACAGTTTAAAATAAAATAAAACTGTTGCACCCCTCTTTAAAAAGTTTCCAATGAAATATAAACACCATCGCTATTTGAAACCTCTATTTATCCACTCAAAAATATTATATAAAAGCTGTTTTTTTTTTTCAACGTTTATTTATTTTTGGGACAGAGAGAGACAGAGCATGAACGGGGGAGGGGCAGAGAGAGGGAGACACAGAATCGGAAACAGGCTCCAGGCTCTGAGCCATCAGCCCAGAGCCTGATGCGGGGCTCGAACTCACAGACCGCGAGATCGTGACCTGGCTGAAGTCGGACGCTTAACCGACTGCGCCACCCAGGCGCCCCTAAAAGCTGTTTTTTAAATAAGATTTTGCATCATTTCTTTTTCACCTTAGAAACATATTTCCATTTCATTTCCTCCATAAAAGTTTACCCTGATGCAATATATTTTTATGCTGAAAAGTCTCTCATTGATTACACAATGATACTATTCTGCAACAAAAAGAGGTATATAAATTTAAATGTAAATTAAAAAAATTTCCTGTCACTATAAGGCTTGGTGCTACAAGTTTCTTCTGAGTTGAATTATCATCACAAATATTATTAATATACAATCGAGCAAGACAACATACATACATTATGAGCTTTTTTAAAAATTCAAGTATGATTAACATACAGTGTTACATTAGTTTCAGGTGCACAAAATAGTGGTTCAACAATTCTATACATTTCTCAATGCTCATCAAAAAAAGTGTACTCTTAATTTCCTTTATCTATTCCATGTGTCTCCCCACTCACCTCCCCTCTGGCAACCACAAGTTGGTTCTCTGTATTTAAGAGACTGGTTTTTTTTTTTTTTTTGTCTCTTTTTTTCCTTTGTTTGTTTATTTGCTCTCTTTCTTAAATCCCATATATGATGAAACAATATGTATTTATCTTTCTCTGACTGACTCATTCACTTAGCATTTTACCCTCTAGCTCTATCCACATTGTTGCAAATGGCAAGATTTCATTCTTCTTTATGGCTGAGTAATACTCCATTGTATAAATATACCACATCTTCTTTATCCATTCATCTCTGGTTGGGCACTGGAATTGCTTCCATATCTTGGCTACCATAAATTCCACTGCAATAAGGCATACAGGGGCATAAAATCTTTTTGAATTAGTGTGTTTGTATTCTTTGGGTAAATACCCAGTAGCGGAATTACTGGATCATTCTATTTTTAATTTTTCGAAGAACCTTCAAAAGCCTCCACAATGGCTGCACCAATTTGCATTCCCACCAACAGTGCATGAGTGTTCCTTTTCTCCACATCCTCACCAACAATTATTTGCTGTGTTTTTGATTTTAGCCATTCTGATGTATGTAAAATGATATCTTATTGTGGTTTTAATTTGCATTTCTCTGATAAAAAGTGATGCTGAGCATCTTTTCATGTGTTTGTTGAATATCTATATATTTTTTTGGAAAAATGTGTATTTTTAATTGGATTATTTGGTTTTTTGGTGTTTTAGTTATATAAGCTCTTTATATATTTCGGCTATTAATCCCCAATGAAGTAATGATTAATATAAAAGTTAAAAATTATCCCAAATGTATCTCTTACAAAGATGGACGACTGGAGAGGGTATGGTGTCTGATTAAAGGAGGCTTTCTGGACATCAGTATTTCAAATATCTCCTTTTTTGGTGCCCTGGTGGTACTCGCATCACAGGGAAATGGATCACGGAAGGATGTGTGTGTGTGTGTGTGTGTGTGTGTGTGTGTGTGTATAAAGGCATGACTTTCTTCTGTCATGTGAATGAAGGATGCCTGTGAAAGCTCAGAAGAGAAAGAGAAAGTGGCTGGCAGCCTCCAGCCTCTGCCCCAGTTTGTCCTCCAAATAGTGTTAAGATTGGATATATGTGAAAGTTGGGGATCTGGAAACTGATTCCATTAAAACAATCCATGTACCATGAAGATAACACATACATCAGTTTGAAGATGCCATAAACTACTCCAAATACTTTCCAAACCTGCTTAGGAAATTGCTAACATGTTCTTGATATATCTAGATAAGACTAGTTTGCCTAGACTATTCAATATAAATACAGGCATAAATATACCTTTACTTTCAGTAGATTTTAAGAGAAAAGTGTGTTTGGGGGATATTTCATCTACAGAATCAGTTGAAGTGGATATTGTCATTGATTTATCTAGAACAAATAAAAGCTATTATATGCCACATAAATTATAAATGCTGTCAATATTACTCTATCACAAGATTGTTATGGTTACAACATACCCTCTTATGAATTAGAATCATTGAATGATTTTATGCTGATTGGAATGGGAACCAATTCAACTAATCAGAACTTGGCATATCCCTAGCACACATGGGTCACAGACACACAGAGTTGTTGATTTATACTAGTCCGTTAGTCAGGATAGGCAATGTCGCACATTGGTGATGACTTCCACATTTTGGAGACTTAGTACAATAAATGCTTCTTTTTTTAAAAACAATTTTTTTTAACGTGTATTTATTTTTGAGACAGAGAGAGACAGAGCATGAACGGGGGAGGGTCAGAGAGAGGGAGACACAGAATCTGAAACAGGCTCCAGGCTCTGAGCTGTCAGCACAGAGCCCGATGCAGGGCTCGAACTCACGGACCGCGAGATCATGACCTGAGCCGAAGTCGGCCACTCAACCGACTGAGCCACCCAGGAGCCCCAATAAATGCTTATTTCTTGCTCATTCTATATATCCAGAGGGGGGTTGTGGGAGAGGTTCTGCTGCACAAAGTCACTCAAGGATCTAGGCTGATGGATGCTTCTCAGTCTTGTAGCTGCACCATCTGGATTATGTGGCAGAAGAGAGAAATGGGAACATCGCAATGGGTCTTTCATCACCTCAAACTTGAAGCGACACATGTCATTTTTACTTACATTTCATTAGTCGGAACTAGTCCCACAGTGTGTACAGGTACAGAGTAATTGAGAAGTGCACTCTTCCATGTGCCCAGAAGGGGAGGAAAACAGAATATTATTGGAATTAAACTGTAGTAAAGTTGATATAGGTGTCAGTTCATAAGCAGCATTAATCATCTTGGAAAAAAATGATTACCAAGGGTTGGTGATAAATAATAAAACAACGAGGTTATATTCATTGCAAAAAATGATTATAGAAGCAGGACTGAACATGAGAGAAACAGAAAACTTGAATCTGTTTTGGAAAAAGGCAAAACTGGCAAACTTTGAAAGAATGAAACTTGTCTTCAAATATGACTTTTTTTTACCTAAGACCTCTCTAGTAGGTAGAGCTGGTTCTGCAGGGTCATATGAAGAGATAGTTCCAAGTCTCCTGTTGCACTTGAAAACTCTGCCAACTTCTTGACTCTACCAGTCTCCACCTGGTTACTGAATTGAAGTCATTTAGCAAGTTCATGATAGTCATCACTAGGAAGATATTCTTTTTGTGGACCATGTAAGCCCTTCAGCTTTGCTTTGTCTAAGTTGTTACCTAGATGTGTTATGGGGCATTGACCTCACTGTAATGGTGGTAATGTTCAGCTATAACTTCTCCATCTCCTGGGACTTGGAAAAATCACTTTTCAACAATTTAGAAGATAGAGTGACTAAGCCAGATCAAGCGTAATTAGTTATAGGAAATTTGGGTTTACTTTCTGAGAATGTAAATATTTGGAATTATTCTTATCTAAGTAGCTTATATTAGTATTCTTTCAGATTTAGTACAGGGAGGGGACTGCTGCAGGTTGGTCCAGGGTATCCCAATAAAAGATCCTTAGAATTTATAGTCAGAATAGAGGACCATCTTCAAAAAAGAGGTCTTAGGGAAAAAACATCCTTCTCTTGTCCAATAGGGTACTCTTCCCCCAAATGTCAGGCAAAGGGCTACCTCACCTATGTCAGATCAAGAACCCAAAATTTTCAAGGCTATGAGAACTCTAGTCTAACATGATTTGTGATCTTCTAGGGAAGCAAGGTGGAAATTAATGCCATGGAATTCTAAAAGGGATAGATGCAAAGTGACTACTCAATAAAGAATGATCCAGAGCACAGGTATGAACTGAACCATTATCCATCGGTAAGAAAGAGAAAAACCAGGTGTCAGAGAGAAAAGACATTTAATACCAGCTGAAATATCAAAGGAAAGGTGAAATTACCAACAGTGGTATTAATAGGAGGGCTGTGGATTGAACAAGAGAGTTGATAACTGATTTCTGATGGCCAGGGGGGGAAAACATGTTTTAAAGATAATAGAGAACTTAGAATGCATTTACAAAAGGATGGAGGGAGAGGAAAGAACGTTTATAAAGTTGGTTAGAAGAGGAAGGTTCTGGAAGGTTTACTGAAGAAAACACTTTACAGTTTACTTTGAAAAACATTTTCAGGGCACCTGGGTGGCTCAGTCAGTTAAGTATCCCACACTTGATTTTGGCTTAAGTCATGATCTCCCAGTTTCATGAGTTTAAGCCCTGTATCAGGCTCTACTCTGATAGTGCAGAGTCTGCTTGACATTCTCCCTCTCTCTCTGCCCTTCACCTGTTCATGCTCTGTCTCTCAAAATAAATAAATAAACTTAAAAAAATTTTTTTAAATAAAATAATAATATTGCTCCAAAAATAGTAAGATACCTAGGAATAAGCCTAACCAAAGAGGTGAAAGATCTATACTCTGAAAACTATAATACTGCTAAAAGAAATTGAATATGACACAAAGAAATGGAAAGACATTCTATGTTCATAGATTAAAAGAACAAATATTGTTAAAATGTCTATAATACCCAAGAGCACCTGGCTGGCTCAGTTGGAGGAGCATGTGACTTGATCTTGGGGTCATGAATTTGAGCTCCACATTGAGTATAAAGATTACTTAAATAAATAAAACTTTAAAAAATGTTTATACTACCCAAAGCAATCTACACATTTAATGTAATCCCCATCAAAATACCAACAGCATTTTTTCACAGAACTAGAACAAATAATTTTTTTTTTAATTTGAGAAAGAAAGAGAGAGAGCACAAGTTGGGCAGAGAGGCAGAAGGGGAGAGAAACAGAGAGAGAGAGAGAGAGAGAGAGAGAGAGAGAGAGAGAATACCAAGCAAGCTCCATGCTTAGTGCAGAGCCTGATTAGGGGCTCAATCTATCTTATGACCCTGGGATCATGACCTGAGCCAAAATCAAGAGTGGGACGCTCAACCTACTGACCCACCCAGACACCCTGAGAACAAACAATTCTAAAATATGTATAGAACCACAAAAGAACCTGAATAGCCAAAGCAATCTTGAAAAAGAAAAAGCAAAGCTGGAGGTATCACAATTCTGGACTTCAAGTTACATTACAAAGCTATAGTAGTCAAAAAAGAGTGGTACTGGCACAAAAATAGGCACATAAATCAATGGAACAGAATAGAAAACCCAGAACGAACCCACAACTCTATGGTTAATTAATCTTCAACAAAGCAGGAAAGAATATCCAATGGGAAAAATAATTTCTCTTCAACAAATGGTGTTGGGAAAACTGGATAGGAACATGCAAAAGGATGAAACTGGACGATTTTCTTATACCTCACAAAAATAAATTAAAAGTGGATTGAAGACCTAAATGTGAGACGTGAAAACTTAAAATCCTAGAAGAGAGCACAGGCAATAACTTCTCTGACATCAGCCACAGCAGCTTTTTTTCTAGATGAGTCCCCCCTGAGGCAAGGGAAACAAAAACAAAAATAAACTACTGGGATTACATAAAAATAAAAAAACTTCAAGGAGCCTGGGTGGCTCAGTTGGTTAATCATCAGATTCTTGATTTCTGCTCAGGTCATGATCTCACGGTTCATGGGTTTGAGCCCCACGTGGGGCTCCACGCTGATAGTGCAGAGCCTGCTTGGGAATCTCTCTCTCCCCCTCTCTCTTCCCCTCCCTCACTTGTTCTCTCTCAACAATAAATAAACTTTAAAAGAAAAAAAAACACAAAATAAAAAGCTTCTGCACAGCCAAGGAAACAATCAACAAAACTAAGAGGGAACTCATGGAGTGGAGAAAGATATTTGCAAATGACATATCTGATAAAGGGTTAGTACCCCAAATATATAAAGAACTTATAAAATTTAACACTCAAAAACAAATAAACCAGTTAAAAAATGGGCAGAAGACATGAACAGACACTTCTCCAAAGAAGACACATAGATGGCCAACATACACATGAAAAAATGCTCATCATCACTATCATCAGGGAAATGCAAATCAAAACTACAATGAGATATCGCTTCACACCTGTCAGAATGGCTAAAATTAACAGCACAGGAAGCAACAGGTATTGGTGAGGATTTGGAGAAAAGGAACTCTTTTGTACTATTGGTGAGAATGCAAACTGGTGCAGCCACTGTGGAAAACAGTATGGAGTTTCCTTAAAATATTAAAAATAGGGCGCCTGGGTGGCGCAGTCGGTTAAGCGTCCGACTTCAGCCAGGTCACGATCTCGCGGTCCGTGAGTTCGAGCCCCGCGTCGGGCTCTGGGCTGATGGCTCAGAGCCTGGAGCCTGTTTCCGATTCTGTGTCTCCCTCTCTCTCTGCCCCTCCCCCGTTCATGCTCTGTCTCTCTCTGTCCCAAAAAATAAATAAACGTTGAAAAAAATTTAAAAAAATATTAAAAATAGAATTACCCTAGCGGTGGCTGGATGGCTTAGTCAGTTAAGTGTCTGACCCTTGATTTAAACTCAGGTCATGATCTCATGGTTGGAGGTTCAAGCCCCGCATCAGGCTCTGCGCTGACAGTGCAGAGCCTGCTTGAGATCCTCTCACTCCCTCTCTCTCTGCCCCTCCCCTGCTTGCGCTCTGTCTCTCTCAAAATAGATAAATAAACTTGAAAAAAAAAACAAAAAGCAGAACTACCCTACAATCCAGTGATCATACTACTGGGTATTTACCCAAAGAATAAAAAAAAACACTAATTCAAAGGGATACATGCACGCCTATGTTTACAGCAGCATCTACAATAGCCAAGATATGGAAGCAGTCCAAGTGTCCATCGATTGATGAATGGATAAAGGAGATGTGATACGTATATACAATGGAATATTATTCAGCCATAAAAGGAATGAAATCTCGCCATTTGCAAAGACATGGATAGAGCTATTGAGTATTATGCTAAGTGAAATAAGTCAGTCAGAGAAAGACAAATACCATATGATTTTATTCATATGTGGAATTTAAGAAGCAAAACAAGCAAAGGGAGAAAACAAGAGAGAGAATCAAGAAACAGACTCTTTTTTAAAAAAATATTTATTTTTGAAAGAGACAGAGCTTGAGCAGGGGAGGGGCAGAGAGAGAGGGAGACACAGAATCCAAAGCACATTCAGGCTCTGAGCTGTCAGCACAGAGCATAATGTGGGGCTCAGACCCACCAAGGGTGAGATTATGACCTGAGCCAAAGCCAGATGTTTAACCAAATGAGCCATCCAGTAGGAAACAGACTCTTAACTACAGAGGACTGATGTGTTCCAGAGGGGAGGTGGAGCAGGGTAGGTGAAATAGGTGGTGGAGATTAAGGAATATACTTATGATGAGCACCAAGTGATGTAAAGAAGTGTTGAATCACTATATTGTACACCTGAAACTAATATTACACTGTACATTAAATAACTGGAATTAAAATGGAAAGTTAAGGGGCTCCTGCATGGCTCAGTTGGTTGAATGTCTGACTCTTGATCTTGGCTCAGGTCGTGATCTCAGTAGCTCTGCACTGAGCATGGAGCCTGCCTGGGATTCTCTCTCTCTCTCTCTCTCTCTCTCTCTCTCTCTCTCTCTCTCTCT
>NW_024412572.1:7812707-7820292 GCF_014898765.1 Herpailurus yagouaroundi
TCTCTCTCTCTCTCTCTCTCTCTCTCTCTCTCTCTCTCTCTCTCTCTTCTCCCCTGCTCACTCTCTCTCTAAAATAAAATTAAAACTTAAGATTAAATTTCAAAAAATAAAAAGAAAAGAAAAACGTATTCTATCCAGCACAGGGAATAATTTTGGAATTGGCCTGGAACAGTTAAGAAGGTAAAGAGGTTAGGGAGGCTGAGTAGCAAAATGAACTATGGGGTTTAAAGTCAGGTCCTCTCCTACCCAGCTGAGTTGGTGTGGACAAGTTACTTAACTTCCCCAAATGTTCAATTTCTTTAAATAAAAACTGGGGATAATGTTTACCCCACCGAGTTGTTATATGTGTGAAGTTGAGTATTGAGGGAAAGGAGTATCTTCTGTAGTCTAGCAACTGCGCTGGGTTTATTTGCCACTCATTCAAGTATTAACATATGCCCATAATTTCCATTTATAAATGAAGAACTGAGAGAGAGAGAGAGAGAGAGAGAGAGATTGCCCAAGTTTCAGTAACTAGTAAATATTGGACTTGAGATTGAAATGAGAATGGGTGAAGGGACTTAGTCTGAGTGAAGGTAGTATGTGAGTTGAATGGAGACTACTCAAAATATATGTCCATGTCCTAATCCATAGAACCTGTGAATATTACCTTATTCAGAAAAATAGTCTTTGTTGATGTAATTAACTGAAGGATCTTGAGATGAAGAGATCATCCTGGATTATCAGTGAGTCCACCAACAAATGATGTCTTAAATGTGAGGCAGAGGCATATTTGACAGCCAGGAGAGGTGGAGGCAATGGTGACCACAGAGACAGAAATTGGAGTAATGTGGTCACAAGTCAGGGAATGCCAACAGCCACCAGAAACTGGAAGAGGCAAAGAATGAATGGTCCCCTGGAGACCCTGAAGGGAGCATGACCCCGCTGGATTTTTTTGACTTCAGCCCTCAAATCTGAGAGAATAAATTTCTGTTGTTGTAAACCATCCATTTAGTGGTAATTTTTTATTGCAGCCCTACGACATTAATACATGTGGGAATGGCTTCCACTCTGTGAAGGCCCTTGAGCACCTGAAAGGTGGACACAATATTGGACTGGTTCTGAGACTTACTGAGGGGATTCCTTCTGAGGGTCAGCAGGTCATCCATATGAAGCTGACTTTCTCAGGGCCTTGACAAGTAATCAAGAAAGTCATTTTAATGACTTAGCTCTTCTTTGGGTATCAGCTTTTCTTTGCAAAGAGCCATAAGAGATGAGGCCACTTGCCCCATTTTTCAGAGGGGGCAAACAGGGGGACAGGCTACTTATGTGACTTAGCCTGGACCGCTGAGTTGCTGAGTTAGAAAAGAGAGTGCCATGATTTGAACTCACATGTGGCATATGAATTCTCCTGCGAGAACAGCTGGTCTTCAGGATTGGGCCATCAACCATCTCGCTGCTTTCTACCTTTGGGCGTTAAGTATTGCTGAAAGTCACAAGGGTGGGTATTTTACCACAACGTTATCCCTGCCATTTAAGCTTGCTCTAGGATGAGGATTGAATTCCCCCCACACCTCAAACACTCTGGCCTCCTCTTTGGAATTGAAATTGGGGCTGAGCTGCCAGGAGAGCTCTCCTTAAATGCAATATATAAAGACAACCCAGTGGGTTAGCGGGAATCTGTTTTTATCTTATGGCTTCTAGATAAGTAGGTGAGGAGGAGGGATTCCAATGTGATACAGAAAAGAAGTCTGTCAGTAGAGGTTCTTCAATACTGACATGGGTTATGAAGGCAGCAGGGTTATTGTGGGTCTCTCAAAAGGAGGGCAGGGATCACTCCACCCTCTTCAGCTCTGCTCACTGAATTGTGAGTAGGGCGAGTTTTCCTGAAGCCTTTCTCTCCCCTCCATTTTAGATCCAGTACCTGAATTGTCTTGTGTAGTAGAGTGGACTGCACACAGCCTCTGGATTTGCATAGACTTGGGTTCAAATCCCAATTTTAATGTGTTTATTTACTTATTTTGAGAGAGAGAGAGAGAGAGAGAGAGAGAGAGAGAGAGAGAGAATGTGAGAGTATGTGAGCGGGGGCGGGGGACAGAGAGAGTGGAAGAGAGAATCCCAAGTAGGTTCTGCGCTGCTAGCATGGAGCTTGATGTGGGGCTTGATCTCACAAACGCTGAGATCATGACCCGAGCTGAAATCAAGAGTTGGACACTCAACAAACTGAATCACTCAGGCACCTTTATATTTTTAAATGCTTTATAGTTTTAAATGGGCAGGGGTGAGTCTCTTTGGCAGGGCTGTGGTGGAGTCACATATTAGACACTTGATAAATCTTTCTTATGGGGATGAGGGATGATAACAACTTTAAATGAGCACATTGCACACTCCTTACCTGGATTATTAATTCTCCCAAGCACTCTAGAGAGGTAGGTACTATTGCTAGTTCCATTTTGTAGAAACTGGGCATTAGGAGCTGAAGTCAGGAGTCCACATTCCCACAGCTTATAGGAGGGAGGGCCTGATTCTATGCTTGGCCTGTCTCCAAAGACCAGGCTCTTAACCATGGTTAAAGCACCTGCCATGGTACCAGACACTCACTAGGTGTTATTAAGTGATGCTACTTAGTCTGAATTCAACAAGTATATATAAAGAGCACCTATGTTCTGGGCACTATTTACTCCTGAAAACATCTAGGCAAGTGACCTGGGAAATGCTGGGATGAATCAGTTAGGTTTGATTAAGGAAGCAGTACCCTCATGAGTACTGGGGGTGACAGGGAGGAAGGGATTGGTTGTAGGGCTGAGACTTACCCAGTGATGGGTCTGAAGTAGCTATAGATCAGCAGGGCCAGAAGTCTGGAAGAAAAGCCAGATGTGAGGTGGGAGAGAGTGAGGCGAAAGTGAAACCCCCAAAGGAACTTTTATTTTTCTCTTGCCACTTTCAACCTTGACTTTGAAACCAAAAGCTGGTACCCTTTACCACAGAACGGGACATAAGCTTTGCTCCAGACTCAGAGTAGCTGAAGGGGAAGATGTGGCAGGAGCTGGGGAAGGCTGTGGGCCCACACCAACAGGGAAAGTCCCCGGATGGGTCACAATGTGTTGACAAGTTTGAAGCAGCCCCCGTAGCCACACACTGACCTTCACAACATGAAAGCTGCCGTTTCACTTCTACCTTCCGAATGCTCCACAAATATCTGTTGTAGGCAATCCTGAGGAACTACATACAGAAGGTAATTCTAGGAAGGAATTAGTTAAGTTGGCCTGATGCAAAACCGCTGCACCGATGTTCCAATGGTGCCACTTCACTGATGCACATGGCCTTACTGAGGTACAGAGGGTAGGTAACCTCTTGGAAGGCACATTGAGACAGAGCCTTCTGACTCACTTCTTCCCTGGCAGCCTTGGCTCAGACAGAAAAAAAGAAGAATGTACCTGTGATCCTACTTCCCAAAGAAAGCTCTTGTCAACATTTTGGTGTGAAGACTTTGTAGTCTTTTTCTTAGTTCAAGTATACACCTAGTTCAAATATTCAAGAAAAATAGAATCTTAGCATACATGATATTTTATAACCTGTTTTTCTTTTAGTGTGAATAGCCTTTTCCATGTCATTAATATTATTCCTTAACATTGTTTACATCTGCGTAAGAATTCCACAGCATGAATGTACCTAGTTTATCTATGAAGTGGTTAATGGCATAGTCTCTGAAGACAGACTACAGGGGTTCAATTCCAAGGTCTTCCAACATTTGCTAGCTGTGAAAATGGGCAGGCGAGTTAGCTATCCTCAGTTGCCTCACCTGCAAAATGGGGAAATAGTACTTCCTTCAGAGGGCTGTTCTGAAGAACAAATGACTTTTTATATGTAGATAACCTACCTCTATTCTGATATTATTTAATCAACCTTCTAAATTGAATATTTAGATTGTTCCCAAGCCTTTCACCAAGGCTTTCACTTTTACACATACACCATAATTAACAAATTAAGTATAGTAAATATTTGTGGTTACATTAGGGAATCTCTTCCAGAGTGAATCATTGAGTGTCCATAATGTACAAAACATTATGCTATACACAAAGAAAAATGAACACAGTTCTCTTCCTTAAGACATTTGAAATGCAGTGGGGGTGGAGAAAAGGCACATTCATATACAAATATAATACTATGTACAAACATACCAGCATGTAGACAGAGGGCACAAATGAAGAACCGTGGGAGAGGAGAACACACCTTCAGCTGGGGAATCAGACAGGCAATGGAAGAGATAGAAAGACTTCGCCCTCTGCTCCCATCACCTCCCAGATCCTCAAATCAGAATTCAGAGTGGTTTTCGTTTGTCAGGTTCAGAATTTGTTACCTCGAGAGAGAGCACCAAGGGCTGTGTTCCAAAGGTTCCAGGGATACAGGTGTACAATGCAAGACCAAATATTTAGGAAATACCTTTTTTTCTGGAAAAGGAAAGAACACATTTCACAGCTGAATAGAGAAGTGAAAAATGAAACTAAAGAAGCATGAAGGTAATATTTACTTGCTAGATTTATACGGTGCCTACCTTTAGAAAAGCCTGGCTATAAATCCAGCATGTGCCCTCCCCTCACGCCCCCCGCCCCCCCCCCACATACATATACTCTGTTCTGTTATCAGGCTCTGAATTCTCTGAAGCACATTTTGCGGTCATTTTACTATCATTTTAAACTCTTCATCCTTCTACCCACCCCAGATCACTCTCAAACATCCTCTCCAAGAGTAGATGTTTGGAGTCAGACACTCCTAGGCTAAATCCAGACTCTACAGTTTACCTGCTGGGTGACCTTGGACATGTAACTGAAGTCTCTAAGTCTCAGTTTCCACATCTATAAAATGGGGACCCGAAGAGCAATATCACATCACCTATTGCACCTAGTGCTGCAATGAGGATTACATGAGTGAGGCCTGTAAAACACTTACACAGTGCAGATCACTCAATGGTGTGATCACTTATCACTCTGACATAGGCCTATAAGGAAGGCCTTAAGGAAGAGAACTGTGTTCATTTTTCTTTGTGTGTTCATTTTTCTTTGTGCATCCTGAAACTAAGTGGAAGAGATATTTAGATTTGTGTCATTTCTAATTTTTTCTGTTAGGTTGAAAATTGAGTATGAAAACACCAGAAAGGTGAAGAAGTCAGATTTCTTTTGTAACCAACAAAATCTAGACTGTTTCTAAATCTAGGCTGCTTTTCTAAAGGTAGGCACTGAATAATCTAGACTGTTCACAGGAGAATGAGGATGACTGATAATGTGTAATGCCTCTCCCAGGGGGCATTTGCATTTTCAACTGGGGCCAAAACCCTTGGCCAAAGGAATGAAGATGGAATGGTGGGATTTCAGCTACCAGGCAGGGGACAGTGGGAAATATTTTGATGCAGTGAATTTTAGTACTCCTAAACCATTTCAGGTACTCATTCATTCATTCACTCATTCATTCATTCAATGCATATTTATTAAGTAACTACTGTCTGCCAGACATTGTTTTATGCACTTGAGATATAATAGTGAACAAAATAGACAAAGATCTCTGTCCTCATGGGTTTCACATTTTAGTGGGGGCATAAAGACAATAAATAATATAATTAATGAATAAGTAGGCTTTATTACGTTACGGATTAAATACCATGTAAAAACTAGAGAAAAGGGGAGAGTGGCAGTCCTGGGGGGAGGTTGGACAGGTTGCATACTAAATATGGTGGTTAGGGGGCGCCTGGGTGGCTGGGTCGGTTAAGTGTCTGACTTCAGCTCAGGTCAAGATCTTGCAGTTTGTGAGTTCGAGCCCCGTGTTGGGCTCTGTGCTGACAGCTCAGAGCCTGGAGCCTGCTTCGGATTCTGTGTCTCCCTTTCTCTCTGCCCTCCCCCTGCTCACGCTCTGTCTGTCTGTCTCTCTCTCAAAAACAAACAAACAAATAAATAAATAAATTAAATAAATATGGTGGTTAGGATGAGCCTCATTGAGAAAGTGACATTTCCCCACTGTTTTGAAGGAAGTGAGGGAGTTCACCAACTGGACATCTGAGGAAAGAGTGTTTCTCAATGGGGACAGTTAGAGCAAAGGGCTCAGGGAATATGTGTGTGTGTGTGTGTGTGTGTGTGTGTGTGTGTGTGAGAGAGAGAGAGAGAGAGAGAGAAAGAGAGAGACAGAGAGACGAGAGATGGAAAGGGAGAGGGAGGGAGATGGAGATGGGGAGGGAGAGGGGGAGACAGGAACTGAGAGAGACACAGAAAGAGAAAGTGGCAGTGGGAGAGATCATTCCTGTAAGTGCTTGGGGAACAACAAGGATTCAGTGTGGCTGGAGCAGGTGGGCGAGCACTAGGAGATGAGAAGGTGTGCACTACTGTTCAGGTGAGTTTGTAGGCTACTCTAAGGAACTTGGCTTTTACTAAGTGAAATGGGAACCACTGGAGGGTTTTGAGCAGAGGAGTACAGTGATGTGACATTTTAAATGGATCGTTGTGACCACTGTATTAGGGATATACCAAAGGTGGGGAGGGAAAGGTACACCAGCGGGATCAGCTACTGCAGAAACTCAGGTGAAGGATGATGTTGGCTCAGACCAAGGGGGCAGCAGGGGAGGAAATGAGAAGTGGTAATATTCTGCATTTATCCGAAGGTAGAACAAAAGGGATGTAGGAGGATGAGAGAAAGGAGTCAAGAATGACTCCAGGTGTTTGGTCCCATCAGCTGGGATGAGGAAGGCTGTGTGAGGAGGAAGGCACAGAACATAAGGAATTCAGGGTTTGGATATGTCAGGTTTGAGGTGTCTATCCGACTCCCAAGTGGAGACTGAGGTTGGCTGTGTAGCCTGGCACTCAGGAAGTCTGGGCCGGAGATACAAATTTGAGATAGACAGTTGCTTAAAGGCATGAGGACAGATGGGATCACCCAAGGAATGAGTGTGGATGGGAAGTGAGGCGGTCTGAGGGCGGGAAGGTAAAGGTTTTCCCAGAGGGAATTGCAGGTTCCCCTGCTAGAGCTGACGAAGGTCCATTCTAGAGCAGCCCGGGCCTGCAGGGGGTGCCCTGGAACTGGCTGTGGTTGCAGTGATGGAGAGAAATGTTTGCTTCTCCGGGAAGGAGAGACGCTCAATAGATTCCTTCGGGAGTGGCAGGAATAATTAAGAGAAGTAGGTAAGGATATCCTAGTAGCACACGTGCTCGGCTGCCTCCAAGGAATTGGAAAACCTGGGTCTATTAATCTGTTCAGACATCTGGGCACCACCGCCTAGCCTACGAGGCCCCGCCTCTCCAGCCCTTTCTCTCTCTCTCCCCTCCCCTCTTCCCATCCTCGCCTCTACATGTCACTTCTACAACCGCTCTGATTATAATTGATCAAACAGAATCACGGAATCACGGCTCATTTTGCTGTTTTGTTCAGTGGCCCGATCTGCAAAGAGACTCTGGTAGTTGGGCAGATTGTATTCTCCCCTCTTGGAATTCCGCTCACAGAGGCCTTCCCGTCGTGGTCTGCCGCGCAGGGACACGCCGGTGCCGCCGAGGATAACGAGGGCGGGGGGCTGGAGGCAGGCGGGGTGGGGGTGGGGGACGCGGCGCCGGCGGCGGGGCGCGAGGGG
>NW_024412572.1:7820692-7922364 GCF_014898765.1 Herpailurus yagouaroundi
GCCGGCGGCGCCGGGGGGGAGGGGGCGCCGCCGAGCCCCGCGGGCCAGGGTCCCTCGCCTCGCTCCGGGCGCGGCTGGGAGCGCGCGCGCGCACCCCGCCCCAGGTCGGCCTCGCGCCCCCGGCAGCCGCCGGGCATCCCGCTTGCAGCCGGGCGCCCCTTCCCCCCGGCAGCGCGCTCCAGGTGGCGGGTGGGGGCCCGGGATGCAGATGTGAGACTCGGCGCCTCTCTCCCTCTTTCCCGTCTCCCTCGCTCCCTCTGTCTCCCTTCCTCTCGCCCGGCTCCCTTTCTCCTCTCTTCCTCTCTCCCTCTCCACCCCCCCTCCCCCCGGCTCACCTACACCCACCCACCTCTCTACTGCCATTGACCCCGAGTGCACCCACGCCCCGTGTGTTCTTATTCACACCCACATGTGGGCTAGCACCTGAGGATGTAAGCAGTTAGAATTCGGGCGGTGTGTGGGCTTTGCTTTTTCATGTTTTAAGGAAATAATGAAAGGGTGTGCCAAGCTCACGCGGCTGCACACTATTGCCCAGTGTTTTGCCAGCATCTCCATCCTTGGCATCAAGTGTCACCAGCTCCCCCCAGTGAGGGGGAAAGGCTTTCAGGTAACTCCCCACTTCTTGGAAACTTTCTCCCTCACCCCCATCCCCATATTAACAAGTTATTATGTTTTGGCATTGCTCAGCAGTTAAGGTTATGATGGAGTGTGGAGGGTTGGTCTTGCTGGAGTGTGGCAGCCTCCAGCTTCATCTCTGTCTTGTCTCTATGGCTTTCTCTGTCTCTTTTGGGTGTAGTCTTTCCTTTTTCTCTCCCAGTTTCCCAAGCCTCCCTGTTTACGATCTTCCTTTCAATTTCTTCCTCCTGAATACCTGTCGCTGTTAGTCCTGTTACTTCCTGGGGTATACTTTAAGTGATTCTCTGAGGACCCCAGCCTGGTGTGTGTGGGGGGAGCGGTTGTCTCCATGTCTCTTTTTTCCAGCCTCCTCCTGCCCCCATCTCCACCATTTGGGGACAGAGCCCCTGTCCTTTAGAGCCACCTGGCTGGTCTCTGTCCATCCTGAAACCGATTTGAGGGTCAGCTGTCCCTTTGCTTTCCAGCTGGGGTGGCAGCATGAGGATTTTGACTTTTTGGTAGAAAGAATTTTGTCAAGGGCCATGGGTTCTAGGGTGAGCCAGGGCTTTGTCATTAGGGCAGCTTCTGTCCCTGGATTTCTCGATGCCATGACCCCATCCCTCACCTGTTCCCCTGTCCCCTTTCTAGCAGATGGAGCAGTGGATGCATTAGGAGGGAGAGGGTGAGAAACACAAAGGAAAGGGTGATATTTGTGAAGTGTGGGGATGGATGTCTCCCCTCCAGGCTCTCAACTCGGTGTGAGCAGCCTTGAAGAGGAGAGCTCAATAGTATTGTCCTTACTATCACTAATGATGGCAGTATACTGTGGTAAGAATTATTATTCGCATACCGATAATATTAGTTTACCAGGTCCCCTCTTACTGCAGGATAAACCCCTCTTGGCCCCTTTCCTTTCTTTTGCCCCTTTGTTCCCTGGCATCCTTCCTCCCACCCCATATGCACGGAGCAGACATTAAAAGTAGGAGCACTGACCCTGGAAAGGTTTATGAGAAAGATGGAGGGACAGGAGCAAGTGAGCCGTGGCCGGGAGCTCTGCCTTTCCAGCAACATGCCAACAAACACTATGGCAACCTGAATTCCAGTTCTCTCCCTTGAAGCTGCAGTGATTATATAATTCACAGGAGCAATTTTGCCTCCATTCCTGGATGCGGTTCTCAGGTGAAAGAGCACCAGGATCCCTGTCTCCCTTCCATTTCCCATCCCCCTTTCCCTGGTCTTTGGCATTGCCCAGGGTTTTTTTTGCAGGGAGGCGAGATGGAGGGTGATGGAGGTAGGGAAGGGCAGACCTGGAAAAGCACAAATATCTACAAGGAAGGGGTTGCTGTGGTTTAATAACCAAAGGGGTGATGAAACATAATTGGGGGTTAGAGTTTCAGGAAAGAGAGTAGAAAAGCCAAACAATTACCTCAGATCAGTGATGGTGACGAACCAAAGAGTGGAGAACTGAAAAAGTTGCCAGTGGTGGGGCTTTACATTCTTCTCTTCCTGACAGAGTTGAAGGCACTGGATGCACTGGCCCTTTCTCCCCAGCTTTTCAGTGCTGTGTGTGTGTGCGCGCGCACGCGTGTGCATTGAGAGTTGGGATATGGAGACCAGTGGCCAGTGCATTGGGATAGCCTGAAGGTTCACTGAAGGACTGGCTCTTGACCCTGGGCTTCAGGCTGGGAGTGGCTCATGTGGGCCTTGCCTCACCTCTGGTGCCCTATCTACTCGGTCCCACGCCAACCTTCCGCTTTTCTGGGCTGATTTTCCATTGCAGGCTCCAGCTAGCAAATGAGTTTCTTAATAGTCAACCAGTTAGCAAATAAAACATCAGAATGTCCCTTATCTGCTGGAGACAAGGCAGAGGGGAGAAACATGTGTTCTGGGAGGGAAGACATACTGTGCTTTTCTTTTAACTACTTAGCAATACGGCAGAATAGTAATCATCATAATAAAGTAATAATAATGATCACAGTTAACTCTCTTTACAAATGGTCATAGACAACGTTGCTTGCACCTTAGCTTGTGTGGGTTATAGAAAACATGACATTAGCTTCTCTTTCTCCGGGTACTGCATGGAGGAAACTGGAGAAAAGGGGCTATTGAGGCTCAAAATATCATTCCTAGTATTGCTCTGATACTTTACAGTGTATCAGAATACTACATAATAAACTATATTACAAGAACCAATTATTCATTATTTCCATAGAGCACATGCTAAGAGTATTTAAATGTGTGTGCGCGCACACACACACACACACACACTCACACTGAATAAGGAAAAGATTTCAGATTACACAAGAGTTTAATGCACTTTGGGGACCCAGTGAGTTGTGGAGAGGAATATTGGTAATGCAGCCCCCTAAGACTGTTTGGACATTTCTACCTCATATTAAGTGGAGAATTGTTCTCTACAAGTAGATGTTACAGGTATAGTACTTTGCAGATGAAACGGTGAGCTGTTAGCCCCTGCAGCTGCCTCTCAGAGTCTTGGTGATGACTTGAACTCTTCCTGCATTTTTTTCTTTGAGTGAACATTGTCCTAGGTGGGTTCATCTATGTATATAAGACTTTGGACTTAACACTGAAGCATACCGAATGGGGATTTTGAGGCCCTGCTGATCTTTGTATCCTTACTTCTGGCACAGGTCCCCGCTCATTCAGGCCCTTGATACATGAATGAATGCATGCTGCTGAGAACGAATGAATGGAGACCTAGAAGACCTAAAGTGGATGTGCTTTCTGCCTCTCCCAGTAGGTGGCACTCCAGGGCTTAGGAGTCAGGAAAGGGGCAGTCTCCCTGCGTTTGGTGAGGAAAGATTTTGGGAGAGTTTGGAGAGAATTTCCTGTGTGCTGTGACTCTTTGCTTATGCCTATACCTGCCCCAGTGCAGAGAACCCCAAAGACCATTGTGTGTTCCCGTGCCAGCACACACACCAGAGGACCCCCCAGTGTGACTGAGGCCCTCAGTGACCTTGCCACCCTCTGGTAAAGAAAACCCACTTTGGATTTCTCCCACTTTTGCACACTCTTACCTCAGACTTCTGTTTACCTCTAAAACAGCATCCTACTCAGCCTTGAGGGAGCCTTTTGGGTGATTAGCTGAACTTGTTATGGCTGTATATTAATTTTCTCCCTGATTTACCATAGATGTTTTAGTAACCAGAGGGGCCAGGACTTCCCAAGCCCAGTGGAATATGAGGTGACCAGAAATTTGGGATTTGGAAACCCTAACCTATAGGGTTACAGAGCTTGTCAGCTCAAAGGCAAGAAGGCGTTTTCCTAAGTTTATTAGGGGGAAAAAAAAAACACAAAAACAACTGGGTACACTTCACAGCTGATTTCTGTTTATGAGTCTGGCTGGGCTCATGCTGGGTAATGGCAGAAAAGCTCCCGAGACCCAGGTTAGTCAGTAACTGAGATTTGTTCTAATTTTCAGTGATGTTTTCCAACTCTTGGTTGTTTCTTTTCTATCCCTTCAGTTGGCCTTCTTAGTTGTTGTGGCAAATTCTGTGAGGTCTGAGAACCTCTTGCTATCAGGTTAAGAAGGGGCGAATGAGTGGACCATAGCGTTTTCTTCCTTTTCAGTAATTCTTCCTGCTTGGTGAGGCATCTGTTTGTTACATGGTAGTAACAGGTCAGCTGGTGTCATCCCCACTTTTCCTTGCTGAGACTCCAAAATCAGTGCTCCGCATTCAAAAGTAAGAGACAATTTTATTTTCCAGTATGGACTAAAGAAAACTGATAGATTGTTTGGGAAACACCTGAAGACTTAAGAACAAAGCCAATTAGCAAATGATCACACTAATTTAGTCTGTTTTTAGATCCCATCCTCACTGTTGCCTCAGTTAATGCTGGGCACTGTGGAGGAGAGCAGAAGACTGATTAAAAAAAAAAGGCATGGGGAATTGTTTTGCAAAATATCAGGTGCTGAATATTTAGCAACATGAGTGCTAAACATTCTGATAATGAAACAACACTCCAAGCCATGGCTGTCATTATTAAAATAATTTAGTAAACACCTGTTTACATGTACCTCAAGGTTAGATACTGTATAAAACAAGTAAAAGTGACAGGATCCCTCTGGGAAAATGGAATGATTTTCAGTGCTGTTCTAAACTCAGGTCCATAGACTTTAACTGAACCCGGGTCAGAAAAACAGCATGGAGGGCTGAAGTAGTGAATGTGATGGTTTGAACCAATAGCCCAGGTACTACAGGAAAGGTCTTCGATGTATTTTAATTCCCAGATGGAGTGCTTCTGTATTCAAGATGAGGCTTTACTGACCCTAGGAGGTGCACACCTAGAACATTGCCACAGACCTTGCTTCTTTCCCTCCATGGTGTAGGAGCACTTGGAGGCAGGTGCTCGTGGCAAGAAGGCAACTGGAGCGGAGTCTCGGGTTCCTAGGAGGCTTGGGACTCTGAGAGCCATGCTGCAGTTGTAGTCTGTGCCCTGTGTGGGTGGGGGCCCAGGAGGGCCTTGTAGAGGAGCAGAGTTGTGAAATGGCTGGGAGCTTCAGGAAGCCAGCTGTTGGGAGAAGGACGTAGGAAGAGGCCCAGATGACCGGGATGTGTCCAGAGTTGGGGGGTAGTTTGGGGAACACAGTTACAACTTGTGGAACTGAATTAAATCAAGTGGGGATTTAAGGGACATAAGGAAAGCAGTTTGGGCCTGGAGCTGGGGAGTCAAACAGAGGTTGAAAATAGGCCCTTCCCCAGAGACCAAGGGAATGAAGGGAATAGTAAATCTGGCTCAGAGCCAGAGAATGAGGAAAGGGTGGATTAACTGGCAAGAAGCCAAAAGTTCCTCCCCTTCCCAAAACCTCATCAGACCATTGCTGTCCATAACATGTTCACTTAAAAACATCTTCTTGCTGCACTGTGTGCGTGTGTGTGTGTGTGTGTGTGTGTGTGTGTGTATGTGAGAGAGACACAGAGAGAGGGTGGGGAGGGGGTGGTTCTAGATTCATGAGCTTTGAAGGGTTTATCAAACAGACGTAGAATAAATGTAATGTCTCTGGGAATTTACTTTCTAGGATCAAAGCATTTTAAGGAACCTTAGGACAAACTCTGTTTCTAGTTACGAAAACAAAGGCTCCTAAAGAGTCAGTCACTCAGGCAGGATGTGACAGAAAACAAGGTCTTCAGACTCTTTTTCCTCCTGCTTTCTCTTGACCACACTTGGTATATGTTAAACCTGATGAGAAAGCATTGCTTAGTATTTCTGGTAAAATTTTGCTTAATCAACCTTTCAACCTCTCCCTATTCTACCTCTGTCCAATCCCACCTTTGTACTGACTTAAAATCACTTCTGAGATGTTAGATTTGGAAACAGAGTTGGAGTGGGGTGGGGGTAGCTATCATTGGAAAGGTTTAAAAATAATTTCTCAGGCTTCAGAGTAAAAGTTCATACATGTCCACAAGGACCTCCAACAAAATTCAGATCACTATTCTGTCTGCAAACAGATATAGCTCCAAGCTGTTTTTATTTGTGTACTTCCTTTCTGTCCCGCTCTAGGCTCATTTCAGCCCCTGTGAGGGCGTGGGGTGATGAGAGGCGAGCTGTTCTGTAGGACTTCCCTTGGCGAACTGTTGGCAGTTCTTCGTGGACTGGCTTTGCTGTTGGCCAGTGCATGGAGTCACATCACTGCAGGGTAGAAACCGTGGGGACATTTAAGTTGCAGGCTGGCCAGAGGACCGGCTGCCGTGGACTCTACCTGAGTTGGAAGAACAAAGGCTTCTCCTTGCTTCTTTGTCAGGGCTGGTCTTCTAGGACAGGGCTCTGCCCAGGAGACGTTTAAATAAGGAGCCCTGGTTTAAATCAGCACATGGAAAGGAATTCATCTAGGACCTGCCTCTGACATTCCCATCATCCTTGAAGCGTTTGTTGGCTGACTTGTTTGATGCTCTTATAAATCGAAAACTGGAAGGCCTTTTAGGCTGACTTGATCTCTAGCTTTAAGACAGGGGCATGAGCTAGACTCACCCTTAGAGATGTGGCCTTTGAGATCCCTGGGGGAAACCACCATTTCAGAACATAGTGTTGTGATAATTTCATGAAATATTCACACTGCCAATCTGCCAAGGGGGGTTTCTTTTAATACACTTGGCTACACTTGGTATTGCCCACTTGAACCTAGCTAAAAAGAAAATAAAATAATCTTGTCTCCTGTCCTTTAGAGAACCAAGCCAAAATCCAGACAGTAAATGAATGTTCTTCCCCATATAGCCTGTGGGCAGAAATGTTGACTTGATTACTCAATTAAGCTCTATTTACTTTGTAACCATTGTGTCATGTTCAGTCATTTATATTTTTTTCCTTCGAAAATAATCCATGTTGGGCTAAAAAACTTTCAAAGATGTTAGTTAGCAAAAGTAAAAAATAAAATAAATAAGACTACGGCTAGAAAAATGACTGGGGTCACATTCTTTGACTTGATCTTTTTTTGAGAGTTCTGAGGAATCAAGCCTTACATTTTTCATCTATAAAATGGAGATAAGAATCCTTAGCCAGTCAACTTTACAGGGCAGCTGTGAAGCTCCGTATGGGAGAATGAGTGTAAATCACCATGCAGGTATCAATTATTCTTATCAGAAAGCAGACCACTAGGGTTTGAAAAAGCAGTGCCATGAAACAACTTTCAAAGTGTTTCAAACTACTTTGTAGGTGTTATTGGATGACTGACATTATTCAAAATTTCAAAGATGGAAATGGAAAACAAAAAGCAACAGAGACCGAGGTGGTCTGGCTGATACCAGAATAATCAAAGAAGTGAAAAATTGGTCATGATAGGCTTGGTATTTTGGTTTTCTTGACATCTGTTGACCAGTGTGAGGCCAGTAGAATCCCAGGACCGTGGGACCGTCTGAACTGCTGTTTCCAACCAGAGTGTCAGGACCCGGGGGTGCAGGGTTTCCTTATGCCCACCAAGCACCTGTCCACCTGACACGCTGCTGTCCCCTCCCACCCACAGCGTGAGGCTCCCTGCCTTCAGCCTAAGGTCCAAAGCCAAATTGGTCAGAAGTCCTTTGGTGGTCCAAATATCTGAAAATAGGGCCACTGAGCAGGAAGGACACCAGCTGGGCAAACGAACATCCACTTGCTTTCCGACATGAATTGCTGAAACCTAAACACAGCTCCTTAGTACAGAAGGACAGACTGACTGCCTGGAAAATAAAACTTTGCTTCAGATGTAAAACTTGCTTTAGAAAAAAAAAAACCAAACCCCTCTTTTTCTTTTTTTTTTTTTTTCAACATTTATTTATTTTGGGGACAGAGAGAGACAGAGCATGAACGGGGGAGGGGCAGAGAGAGAGGGAGACACAGAATCGGAAACAGGCTCCAGGCTCTGAGCCATCAGCCCAGAGCCTGACGCGGGGCTCGAACTCCCGGACCGCGAGATCGTGACCTGGCTGAAGTCGGACGCTCAACCGACTGCGCCACCCAGGCGCCCCCCAAACCCCTATTTTTCATGAATAGTAAAAGTGCTAGAGGTTTGTAGATAAAGAGAGGGAATAGTTCCATGCAGCACTGAGACACTTACCACAATAGGAAAAGGCTTTACTTTTCCATCTTAAGTGACAGATTAGCCTTTAGTTTCCTAAAGCAAAAAAATCTCATCATTAAAAAGGGTGCTGGAAAATTCACATTTAAGTTTGTACCTTGCTCCCCTCACTATGCCCCCTCTCCCAGCCTCGGGTCAGTCTGTAGAGTCTTTCATGCTTTCATTTTTATTTAAAAAAAAATAAGTTATATTGAAGTATAACTTCTTCCTTTTTATATTTTTAGAATGGGGCAGGAGTGATAACTACCACTTATTGAATGCCTAGTGTGTCTCCAGCAGTGTTCTTTGGGCTTCATGCGCTTACTATAATTTTGTCCTTATATCAGTCCTTTGCGGCAGGTGCTAATATTTTTCAGATGAGGAAACTGAGGACCAAAGATCTTGTGTATTGTGGCCAGCATCACCCAGACAGTATTGGGGTGTTAGAATTAAATCCAGGTCTGTTAGACTTTTCAAAGCATTTGTTGTTTCTATTATTTCTCTATGTGGGGAAGAGGAGAAAGAAGAACTCACTATCCATCCATTTTGGAAAAAACTACCTTGGGCTAGCCTTATGGAACCGTGCTTGGATTTGCTCTGTGGAAACTCCAGCTTCTCCTGGTCATGTGTAGTAGATAAACAGTTGAGCACTTGTTCTTTCTTTCTTTCTTTTTTTTTTTTTTTTTTTTAGTATTTATTTATTTATTTATTTATTTATTTATTTATTTTGAGAGAGAGAAAAGAGAGAGTGTGTGTGCATACACACACATACACATGTGTGCGAGTGAGTGGAGAGGGGCTGAGAAAGAGGATCCCAATCAGGCTCCACACTGCCAGCACAGAGCCCAACGTGGGGCTCAATCCCATGAACTGCGAGATCATGACTTGAGCTGAAGTCAAGAGTTGGACACTTAACAGACTGAGCCACCCAGACACTCCAACACTTGTTCTTCTTTGGTGGCTGCTATGTGGTCACTCTGCATGCCCCTCCTCAGGGTCCCATTTTCTGGCTATTCATTTATGCCCATGGTTTCTGACTGGGCCCTCTGGTTTTTCAGATCCCTCTGTAGATCTTAATGGTAGATCTAGACTAGTAAGTCTTGGCTTTGAGATGACCACTTCTTGGCATGGCTTTACTTCACCACCCATTCTTGGAATGTCTTCTCAGCAATTCCCTCCTGGAAAATGGACAGTCTCCATCCTCAAACAAGATTCTGACGAGTTCAGGGGACCGTCCTTGCAGCTGAGCTTTCGAGACTTCATGAATGAATGAATGAATGAACTATTTATTTTTAAATAACACCTTTGTGGAGATATAATTCACATGCCATAAAATTCACCCTTTAAAATATACAACTCAGTGGTTTTTAGTCGTTTTACAGAGTTGTGCAACCATCACCACTGTCTAATTCCTGCACATTTCATC
Organism: Herpailurus yagouaroundi; assembly: GCF_014898765.1. Taxonomy (NCBI): domain Eukaryota; kingdom Metazoa; phylum Chordata; class Mammalia; order Carnivora; family Felidae; genus Herpailurus; species Herpailurus yagouaroundi. Next base: position 7,830,283 of record NW_024412572.1, read on the forward strand.
ACCCCAAAAAGAGATGCCCCCCACTGGCACTCATTCTCCTTTTCCTCCTCCCTTCAGCTCCTGGAAACCAGGAGTTTACTATCTGCCTGTATGGATTTTCATGCATTATTGTCAGCAATAATAATTCTACAATTGGAACTCCTGTGTGTAGTCTAGCTGTTGGCAGCACATCTCATGCATTTCAGATCTAGGTATGTCGTGACAATCTGTATGATAAATGATTCAGTTAAAAGGAAGCACATGAGATTATTTAGAGACTTGCGTATCATTTAGAGCTGAAATTAAGCACTTTCTTTCACTTATGGAAAGAATGGTTTTAAGATTTATTTCTTTTAACTGGCTCAGTAAAGCTAAGTGTACAAGTCACATCTATTGATAGTTAAAGGAGATGTGAATGCTGACCTTTAAAATTTTTTTATTGTGGTAAAATGTATGTAACAAAAATTTGCCATTTTAACCATCTTAAGTATTAAAATTCAGTGGCATTAATTTACAGTGTTGTACAACTATACCACTGTCTATTTCCAAAAGTTTTTCTTCATTCCAAACAGAAACTCTGTTACCACTAAGCAGTAACTCCCCACTCCACCCTCTCCCCAGCCTCTGGTGACTTGTGATTTACTTTCTGTCTCTATGAATTTGCCTGTTGTAGATATTTCATATAAGAAGAATCATACAATGTTTGGCCTTTTGTGTCTGACTTATTTCACTGATGGTGTTTTCAAGATTTAGTCCATGTTGTAGCAGGTGTCAGAACTCCATTCCTTTTCAAGGCTGAATAATATCCCATTGTAAGTATATACCGTATTTTGTTTATCCATTCATCAGTTGATGAACACTTACGTTGTGAATACACTCTGGCTATTGTGAATAATGCTGCAATGAACATTGGGATACAAGTGTCTGTTTGAGTCCTCGTTGTTAATTCTCTTGGATATATACCAGGAGTGAAATTTCTGGTTCTGAATTATGACTTTTTAGTTAGAAGAGCCCATTTCCTTGTGTGACTCCCCAAGTTTGAATCCTGCAGAGGAAAAATATAGTATTATGAAGTTCCACTGTGTCAGTAATGAGAATGTAGTATTTTCTCTGGGATCCCAGTACCTATATCAGAAATTTGACTCTAATTAGGTGTTTAACAATCTAACAGCTGTCTTGATGAGGAGTGACTGATGCTGCCTCCATTCCAAGAAATAATGAACGTCCCTAGATCCAGTTCAGCGTTTACCTCCATGCTGACTGGGATTTGTAACTGGACAGGAAATGGGTGTTTGGCAAGACAAAGCTATTTAGTCTGTCTGTCTGTCTGTCTGTGTCTCTCTGTCTGCCCATCTGTGTAGTCCAGGGGCACCCATGTCTGTAGAGAGCTATATCTAGTCTGACAATCCTGATGATTGAGGTGGCTGCTGTTCCTCTGTACTGTTGTAAGGGCAGTGTGGCTGGGTTGATAGGGTCTCTCTTTCCCAGCTTTGGAGATGCTTGGGGGGAAGCCGTGTCCCAGAGCTCTTGTCTACTCCTCACACCATCTGAAGTCTAGGCAAGGGAGGAAAAAAGTGTGATGGAAAAGAAACAGGGAAAAGAGTCAGGAAGAGAGGGAGAGAAGGGAGTGGATAGCAGAGGGAAAAATTTTAAACTTGATAGTCCATGCTGGTGATTAATGGCCCAGTTAAAGATCAGGAAGCTTCTTTCCAATCTTGGGATGGCTTTTTTTGGTAATTGTCTTACCTAAAAGTAGTAATATTACCTTACATTTTGATTGACCTAAAATACCTTTTTAGCCCTTTTCATGTCTACTATTTTAACTGTTCTTCAAAAAAAAAAAAATCCATTGAAGTAGTGGGACAAGTGTTATTATTCCTAGTTTATCAGATAAGGAAAGCTGGGCTTAGAGAATTGGAACAACTTGCCTGGTTAGGGAAGGAAAAAAAACTAGTCAGGTTTATTTTTTTTGAGAGAATATTTTATGTTAGACTTATCTTATGTTTATTTTTGGGGGTCACATATATGTTATTTCATTTATTCCTTACACGAACCCTATTAAAGTTGGATAGCTTTTTGGTAACAGGATAGACTAGAATATACTTCTTCTTATTCTTGGTTTTGTGCTCTTTTTGTAGCCTGGCTGTATTATCTGTTAGGGCACTATGTTCTGATGTAGGCACAGATCTTAAAGCCTCCTGCCTGCTCAACTTCACATACTTCCATGAGCCTGTGCATCTTGATTGGTGGGTTCAGCCTGGTCATAAATGTGCGCATGTGTGTGCGTGTGTGTGTGTATGTGTGTCTTAGATTAGCAGAGCTCAGTATGCTAAGACAGAGATGCAGGTCACTTCGAAGACCAATACACTTAATTTTATCCAACTATTAGTAAATTATTCCCTTGTAGGCTCTGACTTCACATCCCCTCCCTGGTCCTGCTTATAGGTGTGTTCTGGCCATTGACCATAGCTAAAATATTGCACAGTGTTTCTCCAAGGTCAAAAAGCTTCTGCTACCCTGTCTGGGTGCCCAGGTCATTCTGGGGCCCAGGTCATTCTGGGGCTCTAAGCTCCACATCTGAGGGGATTGCAGTGACTCACATCTCATATTTGGTCTGCAGTGGATAGGATCTTATGGCTCTGTTTTTCAGTTATTTAAAAGGCAAAAATTTTGACCTATGCACAGCTGTCTGAAAGACCAGGAGATAAGAAGCCTTTTTCTAAGATAAGTTGACTGTGAAGTGTCCCTGAATGTGGGGTATCTCATGCCAATTGTGATGAAAATAATTTTAAGTTGTTTTTTCCCTTCCCAGAATTGGGATGGTTGGTCGTTCACAGAAAGTTATGAGCATCTGTTATCTGTAAGGCAATTTGCTCATAAGATCTCTGGATTCAAGGAGACCTTCAAGATTATAGTCTCTTGATTATCCCTTCCTTTAGGGAGTATGTAGTTTAGTAGGAGGTAAGATACACACCCACATTCACAGATAGAACTATAATAAAAGGCAGACTATGCTTGATGTTACAGGGAGGTAAAGATGAAAGCCTTACTGATTTAAAGAAGGAGGGTAATACAGTTAGATGGAATAAGTAGAGAAGGCTTATGTAAAGATGATGACAGCTGGATCTTGAAGGGTGAACACAAGTAGGGTAGAGAGAGGGGTTGCACATTCACTACAAGAAGAATGGTATAGCCAATGGTATGTTGAAAGGCATATGCATTGGATTTTAAAGGAATAGTGAATTGGGTTGGATTAGAGCACAAGTTATATATGGGCAGAAGTGAGAGTCAGGTTGAAGAGCTTGCATCCCATTTGGTAGGCAGCGGAGGACCACTGAGTGAGGAGTGGTATGGTCAGAGCTGCTCTGCCAGAAGACCAGGCAGGGAGCAGAGTAAAAGATGAAGTGGGGGTGCTAAGACTGCAGGTGGGGGGACATTTATGAGGTCATAGTCCAGGCATGAGAGGGAAGAAGGGCTTTTCTTAACAAAAGCCAGAGGGCAAGGGAATTCTTTGCTGTTGTCTATATGGAAAGGGGAGAGGGTAGATTTAGGGAGTAAATGGAAGATACTCAGCATATGTGCAGAATTAGAGTTCATTTATTTATTTATTTATTTATTTATTTTATTTTTTTTTTAGAGTTCATTTAGAGGTGATGTTTGAAACTGTGGAAATGGATGAAATTATTAGGGAGAGGGAACAGAGAGACGAAAATGATGAAGGGGCTGAAGATGGAGTCCTTACATTCAAAGGATAGGAAGGGGAAGAAATGGAGCAGACAGAACCAGAATGGTCAGGGAAGTAAAAGAAGAGCCTTGCTACTGTGGAGCCATGGAGGGCAAGAAGGCCATTGCTGTCAGTATTAAATGGACTAGTGGGTAGGGAAGATGGGAACTGAGAGAACTCTACTAGATTTGATGATCTGGGTATCAGCAGTGGACTTTAAAAGTGGGTTCAGTCAGACTGCCTGATGCTGAGGCACGGTTGGTGTGATGGGAGGCATAAATGGACCACTCTTTCTACTCTTTCTAGAGTCTTGGCTGTGAAGGAGAAGAGAAGAGATGGATTTGTTGGCACATGAGAGACGACATGGAAGTGCGGGACTGTTGATGAAGCAGATCTAGAAGGCAGTTGGAAGTGGGGTCAGGGACAGGAACGGGAGGTTTAACCCCAACCAAGGAGGTACAATTCTGTCTTCAGAAATAGACTAACAGTAAGCAGAGGATGAGAACATAAAGAGTTGTGAGGGAGAGCTGAAAAAGGAGATATTATGGGTCTCAGGGACTGCATTGCTGGATCCTGAGACAGATGAAGGCAGTTGTAGTGTAGTCTGAGTTTGAAGACACAGGAAGAGGCAACGGTCAGTAGAAAATACTATGGGACATCCCAAAGATAATCAGTAAGTGTTGCTAAGTCAGAGGAAACCTGGTTGAGGTCAGGAGGCATGAGTTAGGGGCCAGCAGTGATCAACATTCCTAGGGAAAGTTTTTCCAGAACTGAGTTTGCCAAAGTGAGATAGGCACTAAGTAGGTCAAGGGGGCAGAGGATCTAGTTCTGTAAAGAGATAAATTAAGCTAGAGTTGATGTGGGAGAATGGAGGTGGTTGCCTAGGACAATTGAGGTGGCTGGTGGGAATGGAGGTCTCAGGACACATAATTTTAGTAGGATTCATGAGTCTGAATCCTCCAGCCTGCCTTTGTTCTCATGGATTATTCATCAGAATAGCTGGTTGGCCACTTGAGCTCTGAGTGGATGTACAGAGGAGCAGGTGGGCTTTCTTTGGGGAACATAAGAACAGGAAGAAGATGGCAAACCTGGGGGTGGGGATAATGGCAGTGTAAGAAGAGTAGATATAAGGTGGTGGACTAAGGGGTGTGTGTGCGTGTGTGTGTGTGTGTGTGTGTGTGTGTGTGTGTGTGTGTGTGTTTGCGTGGAAGGGTAAGTGCATGGAGACAAATTTTACTGAAGTCTTAAAATTTGGCTTCCTGAGAACCTTCTGGGCACTAACACCAAAGCAGAGAGCCCATGCTCCAGAGACCTGAGGTCATATTCAAGACAAGGACGGAAGGAAGCAGGTGACATCAGGACTGGCATAGAGGTGGACATAAAACATCAGGTTGTCACAAATAGTCTTGGGCATCATGGACAAGGAGTTTGCACTTTTGGCCTCAGTCATGGCTCAACAGTAGACAGGAGTGTTCTGGACAATTCAGATGAGAAGTGCCGGCTTGGGGTGGCACTATGATATTAGTTCCTTGGAGAACTGATTAGCCTTTGTGGAGTGTTAAGCTTTATGATTTCATATCATTACAACTGTATGTATATAAAATTCCTGAGAAAAGAACAATTTATTATTTTTTCTTTATCCCCTCCCTCTCATAACCTCCTATAACAAAAATGTTATAAACCACTGGAAAATCTCAGGCTGGATCCCATTAGAGCTTTGCAATGCCTGTAGTTTCCTGCAAAAAGAAAAATATGATATCTGAATGTTTAATGAGAGGATGTAGTTTTTGGTGCCAAGGACAATAACACTCTTTGAATGCCATGGACGGTACTTCATCCAAGAAAGAGTTGATGACCAGGAGGCACCCCAGGCTCTATCCCAGTCCTTGCCACATGTATAGGGACTCTAGTAAGAAGTCTGACAGGCAGCCTCTGTGGACTGGAAAGCCTTGCCTAAAGGCAGTGAGAGGGGCAGTGGCTGCAAAGGCCTAGTGATTTGAGTAGGGGAAGCTAGGCCCCTGCACTTCCACTCAGGTTCTCTGCACTGACCATCACAGTGAAATGCACAGATAGTCCAGTGGCTGCAAGTCCTGCCTTTTTCCTCTAGCTCCCTGAACCCATCCCCCACCTCTTCCACTAGACCTGACCATTGTGTGGCACAACCCCAGCGAGAAGAGTGAAGCCTTTACTGGGAAGCACATTTTTCTGCCTTTCTTAGGAAGTGAAGTGGCACTAGTTGCCGGTCTGCCTTCCCAGAAACCTCTGGGAATTGGCATGACCAGTCCTGTGGCCACCATTTCACCTTGTCTGGCTTTATCTGGGAAACCTCTTTGCCGAGTTTGGCCTTTTATTCTGGAGAAACTCAAGGTGGCACTGACCCCACCTTGATCTCTTGCTGGATCTGGGCAGCAAGACTTTGGGATTTTCCCTTTTTCCACTCCAGGGAAACTTGAGCAGAATGCACCCCTTTCCTCTGAGGGTATCAGTTGGGGAATGTGCTGAGTCTGAATGCACCGGTTTCCTCAATTCCTGTTGCACTTTCCAGACAACTGGTTCTAGATATTTCCTTAGAGTTTGACTTAGCTATCATAGAATAAAGGGGAAAAGAAGATCCTAAAGAAGAAAATGGCCTTAAAAATGTTCTTGAGTTGGATGAAGAAATGGAATAGACCTGGTGTCTCCAAGAGGTAGGCACAGCTCTTCTTTGAGACATCCACAGAGAGCACACTGGGCAGTCACATTTATGCACACTCAGCCCAGGGACAGGCATATGTCAGTGCCTCCTGAGGGGTTATAAATAGGTTGTGGTCCATTTGAAGGAGAGAGGATAAAATGGTAGTAAAAGTCATCTTTATTGTGTTTTAGGCCCAGAAGTAAATGAACAGCAATTCTAAACCTTAGGGAAGTGTTCCTTTAGCACTTGGGGACCAAATGCCTTCAATTTCTTTGGCAAGTATCTCCATGCGGTATGTGTATGTGTGTGTATGTGTGAGAAAGAAGAGGCAGAGAGGAGGAGAGAACAGCATGACTTAGCTGGAAACCTCTGAAAGACAGCATGTTGTTACAAGGTTCAGGCATGCCTGGGTGCAAGGAGACCTGTGTTTAGATGTACCTCAACCTCTTGCTTTGGAATTTTGGTTGAATCATTTAACTCCCCTATGTCTGAGGATCTACATCTGCTACCACTCTGTGCCCCACCCCCATTAAGAATCTGTTTATTCTTTTAGTCCCATTTATAAATGACGATTACTTGAATATTTCATAGGGATTAATTGAAGTACCACAGGAGAAAACTTATTGTGTCCAGTCCTTTATATACTGTCAGCTACACAGGGAAATTGTAATGTAGGCTCAAATGCTTAAAGAATATTTCTGAGCCAAGTTGTTTCTAAGAAAGAACGTCTTGGGGCTCCTAGGTGGCTCAGGTGGTTCAGTGCCCGACTGTTGGTTTCAGTTTGGGTCATCATCTCATGGTTCATGAGATCAAGCCATGCATCTGATTCTATGCTTTCAGTGTAGAGCCTTCTTGAGACAGTCTCTCTCTCTTTCTCTCTCTCTCTCAATAAATAAACAAACAAACAAACAAACATTTAAAAAAAGAGAATGTCTTAGGTGATAAAGGAAGAATATAAGACAACCTTGCTCTGGAACTTCAGAAATAGTACCAGAGAAAAGGGCTTTGGGCTTAAAAATTTTTTTTAATGTTTATTTCTTTTTGAAGGAGAGAGAGAAAGACAGAGCATGAGTGGGGGAGGGGCAGAGAGAGAGGGAGAGGGAGACACAGAATCCAAAGCAGGATCCAGCCTCTGAGATGTCAGCACAGAGCTGGATGCAGGGCTTGAACTCATGGGCTGTGAGATCATGACCTGAGCTGAAGTTGGACACTTAACCAACTGAGCCACCCAGGTGCCCTGGGCTTTGGGGTTTAAAGGCATGGGAATGTCCTGTGTTTCCCTGGCCTAGAGAGGGGTTCTTGAATTGAGGATGCTTTATCTTACATGCAGTAGATGTGACGAAGAATTCAAAGCTGCTCCCAAGGAAGCTTTTGTGAGGAAGCTTTATTTCATCTTTTATTCTTTTCCTTTCTTCTTGCTTTCTTTCCTTAATATGGAAGCACATATTTTATAGTTCTTTCAGGAATGGTCTAGAGTGGTAAATTTCAAACTTCCTCAGTCTTTGTTTGACATTGTCTTTTTTTCTTTTGTCTTCACTCATGAATGATGTCAGGTACAAAATTCTGTGGTAGTAGTTTTACTCCAGCAATTTGAAGATATTCCATTTTCTTCTGGACTCTATTGTTGCAGATGAAAAGTCTGCTATAAGCCTAAATCACTATTCTGACTTAAAAAGATACTCTTTGACTTTAGTGTTATGTGGTTTTACACTGTTGAGTTAATACAGGATTTAAAAAAAATCTTGCTTAAGACTTGGTGGGATGCTCCAATCTACAGATTCATATTGTTCTCCAGTTCTGTAAAATCCTCAGTCATTTTTAAATATTGCCTCTCCCCTGGTCTATTTTATTCTAGAACTCTATTATTAAAATATATATTGATCTTTCTCATTTTACATTTTCTCTTAAATTCTCTTTTATATCTTATATTCCATTATCCCTCTTTGTTATATTCTGAATAATTTCTTCAGCTCTATCTTCCAATTCACCAGTTTTTGCTTCATTTCTTCCTAAACTACTGTTTAGCCTTTAAATGGATTTTTATTTTTAATGGCTATTTTGTTTCTAAAAGTTCTATTTTGTTCTTCCTCAAAAAATTTTTAATAGTGTATTTTTTTCCCTTTTGGTTTCTATTCCATACTTTAGATTGTTAATAATTTTAAAATATATAAATCCTATAAATCATATATATGCTTTATACATATAAAGTGTGTATAGTCTATTTAAAATTGTTTCATCTACTTCAGCCCTTGGGGAATGGTTATTCTTGTATCCACTGACTTTCATTGGTGATGGATCATTTCCTTCTGTGGCATATAAATTTTGAGTGTGAACCCATCTTCTTTGTGAATTTTTTTCCCATGGGGTTTTAAGCACCTTGAGTTGTGGAGGTCTTACAATAGTGCTGTTTTGCAGTTGCCTCCAGTGGGTCATCTTGGTGGTTTCAGTGTCCAGAAACAGTTTTTAATATTTGCTTCTCAACTTAAAGTGCCCACAGCACACTGGTGCTTTAATTATCATGAGAAAAAAAATTTGAGACCCAGAATTTCAGTCAGAGATTAGTGGAACATGTATATGAAATGAATTGACTCAAACAGGAAACTATTTTATTTTATTATTTTATTTTATTTTATTTTATTTCAGTTTAGTTTATTTTGAAAGAGTGAGAGAGAGTGTGTGCAAATTGGGGGAGGGGCAGAGAGAGAGGGAGGCAGAGAGAGAGAGAATCCCAGGCAGACTTTGTGCCATTAGCACAGAGCCCAACACAGGGCTTGATCTTGTGAACTGTGAGATCATGACCCTGAGCCGAAATCAAGAGTCAGACGCTTAACCAACTGAGCCACCCAGGTGCCCCAAACAGGAAATATTTTAATTTTTCTACCGTTGCTGCATACAGACCCTCTCTGTTGGATCTCCCTTGCCTTTTCTATCACATTCTCTCAGGCTTATCTTTTCTTTCCACTCACATCCAGTTACTAGAATAGTGTCATTTCTTAGGACTCATGTTACAGATATTAAAAAAGTCCGTAGACTATTTCAGGCCTTACCCATGGCTTTCAGATTTGTATGGAGAATAGTGTAGTGATCTATTTTTTTTTTTTTCCTTCTTCTAGCTCTTCCACGTCACCCCTATTTCTGCACTTCTAGGATTAGGACAGAGGAGAAAAATTTAGAGGAAGTAAGGCTAAAGTCTCTTTCCTTGGTGCTGTTTCTTGCCAGAGATTGGTTGACTGTCATGTTCTGTGCTGTGGTACTCATCTCAATACTGGCTCTTTGGTCATTTTTCTGCGTTCTTTGATGGTCCCCATGGGGTCCTTTATACCACAGAGCTCCCTGATATGGGTAATTTGGAATCTCCCAGACTTCTTGTGAATCTCACAGCCTCTTTATGCTGAGGCAACCCTCTTGGGTGGAGTCTTTTACAGTGGCTTCAATCCAGCCACCTTACAGTGCCATTAGCTCAGCCCAGTAAAGGCTGCTGTGTTTAGTTAAAATTTGGGACTGCAGGCAGCTTCCCATTGTTGCCCTTTCTTCTTACCCTGTCTCCAGTTCTCCAAGAATTCTCTAGAATTCTTGAGGCAGGAAGCAGGCAATGTCCTTTGGTTTTTGTGTGCACCCTCCAGACTCTAAAAGACATGGGTCAGCGCTTTCCCCACAATAGTCCTCTGTTCTGGTTCCCTGGGGAGGGCATGTCGGTCCTGTCCCTTAGTGGGCATCAGGCTAGGAAGTGGCAGGCTGGTCTCTTTTTATCGCAGGCACGCCAGTCTCAAGAGATGTTCCCCTTGGTACTCACCTCACTTGGCTTGGGAGGGAAGGGGAGGGTTGGAGAAGCACACTCTGCCATAGCCCCTACCTTATTATCTCTAGGACTCCTGTTTCTAGTCCTCTGCTTATATGGGCTGGATGGGGTGATGGAAGGAGGGTGAAAGGACCAGTTTGGTTACCTCTTACTTTTGCAGCAAGGTGTCTGTCCAGTACCTTCGTTGTCTGAGGAATACTTCTCATTGATTGTTCTTAGGTTTGGGGCTTCAGCTGGAATTCTGAGACAATAGGAAAAGTACCAATCAGCATCTGGTGACCCACATTTCCTTATCTCTTTCTTGGGATGGTGGGCAGAGATTTTAGACTGGGTTTTTTACTGGGGAACAGTTTTTCCAGGTTCTTGGCTTTTGCCAAGGCCTCAGTTCCCATTCTTGACTTTGTGGGGTCCCTTAACTATGTCTCCTCCCATGTAGATGTTAAAAGCCCAGCTCTGGCTCCACATCCTCCAGGGCCATCACAGCTGTAGTGCTTTGGCTTGTTACTCAGCTTTAAGTTCTCTCTTTCTCCCTGGGACTGAGGAATTCCCTTTCTTTGTGTCAGCTCATGTTGTTCAGCATTTCTCTGCATAGTAAAACAATGAATTTGGTTTAAGCTTGGCCTGCCTCATTGCCAGAACTGGAAATTTGTATCTGTATTTTATAGACCACTAATAATAATTCTACTTCCATCACAAAGATGTGAGGACAAATGAAATCATGGATGTGGACATGCTTGGAAAATTTTGACCCATTTATGAAGAAGGGGTTATTATAAATATACCTCTGCTTGGTTTGTTAAATCATTCTCCCTTGAACTGGTACTTTAGTAAAACTATATTTTTAAGCAAAACTGTCAATGTGACATGATGATATTTAATAGTTTACCTCCTTTAACTATCACATTCAATTTATGGCCCCTAATTATTTCCAGTCTATCCTTTGAGACTTACTCATTTAGAGTATTTTAAACTTTCTGGATGTCAGTCCATTATTTCTTCTTTTTAACATTGTGAAATATAAGAGGTATATATTAGGTATACATTAAAACAAATTTTCGTACATTAGGTGTCTGTTAGGTATATTAAGTATATACCAGGTATATCAGGCTGGCTCATTCTGCTTTTTTTCACTTAGGAAACCAAAGACAGATCGGACTATCAATCATCAATCATCAATCATCAATCAGTCAGTTAATGTTAAGTGAGTGCTTGCTCTGAGTTTGGCACTATAATAGCCACGTAGCAGAGGGCATAGACAAGCATAACCAATTTTGACAGCCATGTATGAAGCATCTAGCAGAGCCAGATAGACACAGTGCTCAATATATTGAGGAATAAAACAGATGGGCATCTGCCCCCTGGAGCTTACAATGGAGCCACTGGCTGAATTGCATTAGGATTTCTCAGTGATAGCAACATGGTACATTGTTATAACCATACTTATTTGGTAAGTGAGTGAATCCTTCAGACTCTGGAAGTCTTGCTCAGTTTTTTTTACAGAGCGTTAGTATATAGACTGATACCATAATCCCATCAGGGATAAATTAAAACAAAAACCAAAACAAAACAGAACAAAAACGTAGTCTGGAAGTTGAGCAACTTTTGGTATGAAGGAATGAAACATAGTATGAAAAATGATTTTATGGGGCTTGTTTGCTATATCTGTATCATGGAGGTTTGTCTGTGGTTGTCATTTCTGTGCTCTTCCATTGCTGTGGAGCTTTTTCAGATTACTCTTAGGAATCCAGAGCTCTTTGCTTTTACCTCTCCTTTCCTCTGTCAAGACATGCTCACAGAAAAAGGGCTCAGATATTCAACAGAGTCATGAAGCACTGTCCTTGTTCATCCTGGCAGTCATGGGTGTGTCTTGAGTGAACTCTGCTGTCCCTTGAAGCCAACACCATCCCTTGAGGGTGTGAGGAGAATGGTTCCTTCAAAAATCAGTTAAGAGCTCCTCCAGAAGGAATAGGGCCATGAGGACCCTGCTCAGAGGGAGACTGGAATCAACAGTTTATATTTTTCTATAAAGTTACATCATTTTTATAGCTTCTCCAAAGTATTAGCATGTCCAGCCTTTTGTCTAATTGTGAGATGAAAGATTTTGTCTCTTTTTTTTCAGGAATTCTAGACTCAGAAAATTAAGGTCAGGAGGAATTAGTAAGACTAAAATCATTTCATAGATGATTTTACTGAGCTTATGGCTTCAGATTAAATTAGTAAAGGATATAGCTAGGATGGCAAACAGGTTCCAGGTTCTGTGCCCATTCAAGACTAGTAATGGCTACCTGGACTGCCACCTGCTGAAGATGATTCTAACCATTGCCCAAACTGGGGAAAAGACTGTAGTGATTGATTAGTGATGTCTGCCACAGACTTAGGATGGAGGTAAGGCATGCAACACACCTACTATTTTGGCTATTCTTGGTAGAGATGGACAGATGCTTAGGTTATATTTTAAATAGCCATCAGATCCAGTTACTTCTGTCAAACAAATAGCCAATTCAACAGCAACAGCAAAAAATAAATTGAAATATGTGTTTGGTTATAATGAAGAAAAAAAGAAAAGTCTTGTCCATTTTATAGACTTTGTTTTTCACTTTTTATTCAGGTAGGTTGTTAAATCATAGACAGTTTTTGAAAGGTGAATTAAATATGAGAGATTCTAATTTCCGATTTAACTTTCCTGGAGGAGTCACTAGATAGTACTTTGTAGTTTTATACTGTCTTTCTAAATATTTTTCAAAGCATTTAATACATAGTATCTCATTTTATTCTCACTTGATCCCTGTGACAGATTTGTTTCTAGTGCATAGCAGAGGTAACTGTGCTCAGAGATGATCTGGCTTGCCAAAGGCAGTCACGAGCAGTTGAGGGGTTGGCCTTGATCCCTGGCTTCCTTCACTTGTACCATGAAATTTCTGTGACCCCTCTGGGGTCTCCAGGAGATTTCTGCCCAGCTGATTATTGTTGATACATTTTCTAAGGGGCAGGAGACTGTATGCTGGGGCAGTGACTCAAAATAGCGTCTGTTCCCTGCTTAAGAGGTTGTCCCGTCAGCAGCAGCCTGATGAACTAGACCCTACTGCTTCGGTAAAATACTTTGGGGTTTATAGGATGGAAAGTTTTGTTTAGAAATGAAAATAGCCCATAGTCATTTGTACCCTGAAGTTGTCAGCTGATGCTGTCTGAGTCACCCCTCACCATCTTCTGGCACTCTTGAAGGGCCTCCCAGTGGTCCACCTAGAGTGGTCTGAGCGTGGCCATATTTGGCTTTCTAGAGCTTGTTGGCTTTGGAAGTGCCTTTCAACCTGCCAACACCCAAGTGGGGACCCAGATCAAGCTGTGCATTTAAATGGCCAGGCAGCAGAGAGGGCTCAAGTGGAGACATCCAAGGGATGTGGGGCCATTTACTTAACATAAATCAGCTCTCTGAGCGGGAGTGTCTTAATGCATTCCTTTGGTTATAAACAGTTTAGCGTCATGACAGCCAACATTTTCTCACCCCGCTTTCCCTAGCCCAGACCGCCGTTTGGATTGTCTCTGCAACCAGGGACTTTGATGACTGCAGGGGATGGTAAGGAGGTCCTTCTGAAGAATAGTAAGCTGTTATTTATCAGAACCTTCTTCCTGGAGTTTTTGTGCTCAGAGGGTGCAGGTGGACCCCCTCCACCCACCCTCGCTCATTGCTCCTAGTGGGTGCTTTGCTGCGTGCACCACACAATCTCATTTCATCCTTACTTCCAATTTATGAGGTAGGAACTACTATTATTCCAGTTTTACAGAAAAGAAAACTCAGGTTCAAAGAACTTAAGTAATGTGCCTAAGGTCACACAAATAATAAATGATGGAGCTGGAATTTGAACCTAGGCAACCTGTCTTCTGAGCCCTTGGTCTTAAAAAGTCCTGCCATGATTATCTTGTTCCTTTTCTGATTTGTATAGTTTATTGCTGGGCTTTTGAGAGGTTTCTTGGTACCTTAAATAGCAGCCTGTATGCTGGCAGGACAAGCCTGTGGGCCCACTCACACCTCCCCTAGCAGGAGCAAAATTCGGGTTAAGAATGTGTGTTGTTTCGGAAGTGGTGTCAGCATAATAGTCTTGTCCAAACTCAGATTTAGAATAGCAAGAACCAGGATGCAAGAATCTTGGTTTGTGGTCTGTTCCAGGTTTCTCTTGGGAATGGAAGGGCCAGGGCTGGTGTTTGGAAGTCTGTGTGTACCCATAGGGCACTAACCAGGAATCCGTTTTGGTAGAAACGGGGGTTGGTATATTTAGAAATCATCTCTAGGGACTGTCATATGTGTTTATCTGCATGCTCAGAGATAAAAGTCAGGGAGGTGGGTCAGTAAGAAAATGCTTGGTTGACATCCAGTTGACACAATGGTTCTTTCCCAAGGATACAAGGCAGCCTGATACATAGGGCCTATTTTGGGGTCTTTCTTTATCAATTTGGAATTGTCACTATCTGCACTGCAGTAAAACAAGACTAGCCTGAATCTGCCTTTCCTGACTCGAAAAAATATCATCACACAGGTCTGCCTTAGATTCAGTCTTTCCCAACATGCTTACACACGGTGTAACTCTTTATTTTCTCTTCCCAACCCACCCACAGATGGAACCTTCTTATTCACTATCTAATTTAGGGCAGAAACTTACAGAGCTATGTCAAGAGGGGCTGTTTTCACTTCTGGATATTACACATGCTTAATGTTCTCACTTTGAATACATTCCAAGAGGATACAATAAATAAAGGAGTATGCACACATCTATCTCAGTGGCAACATGGCTCACGTGGAGTCTGCTGCTTTTGGGGATAATTTGCATTTATTTTCTCCCTCCCCTGCCCTCTCCCTCCTCCCATTTTTTTCATAATATTAGAGCTGTTTTTCCAAAAGGTAGGAAAGAACAACAGAGATTATATCTTTAGCACGTATATTTTGCAGTCATAAAATTATTTGCCTCTGACTTTTCTTCCAAGTTTGATTTCCATTTATTCTAGAGTCAAATACACTGGAACTGGGACCATTGCTGGTTTCTATAAGATGGCTCTGTTAAAATGAGCTCTTGCTGTGTATAATGAGACTTCTTATGTAGGCCACCTATTAGGAAGGCCCAGGAAAACTTCTGCTCTTGATATATGCAGCCACCATATTAGAAAGACATGCAGTTTTGCTCCACAGTACTTTCTACTGAAAGGGAAATCATGGGCCAAACCATCCATGGAATCCAGGAAAGGGACAGAAGTGTTGACTAGGGCAAGACAAACTATCATGATCTGGAACAGATTCTAAGCTAGGATATACTGTTGCATTGTGAACTAGCTGGAGTTTAATGTTTAGCAATAAGACTGACCAACATTCAATATAAACACGAACATGTTTCCAACTTCAGGGATGAATGGAAATTTAATCTGTACACCTTTATGATCAGTTGGGAAATTTAATTTAGGTACAACTAATAGCTTTGTATGTAAGTGTGTGTGTGTGTGTGTGTGTGTGTGTGTGTGCACATGCGCATGTTAGGTGGGTGAGAATTTCATGCATTTGCTTGAATTCATGCATTAGCTAACTATCTGGGCAGGTGTTTCATAATGGAGATCTCTCATATACACAAATGATAGTGGGGTTCAGACTTTGTAGCTGATTGTTGATATCTCTTGTATTTCATGATTTCTTCTCCTATCTCTTTCAAAAGAAAGGGGAGATACTGTATGGGCAATCCAAGATAGATAATGTTATATGTTACAGCTTTTAAGTTTTTACTATATTTTTAAGAGGAAGGGGAGTGGTTTTGGCTAGACCAGGCCGAGTTGGGGTTTAGAAATAAAAGTGGTTATGATTCATTGACTATCTAGTGTATGCTCAGTCTTCCTTATATGGGAACTTCATGTGAACTATGTAATTTATGTCTCAGAACAGTCTTGTGTCGTAGATATACACATTTTAACTGTACATAAAAAAGAATAGGTTCAAAATAGCTAATGCCTGGTGATCCACAGAAATTTGGATCTGTTAAGAGTATAGAGTGTGGAGGTAGAAGATAAGGGCTCTGGCCTCTGGCCTGTGAGGTTTCGGGGAGCTGGAATGGAGCCCTTGTATAAAGCCTAGAACCTTCAAGAGCTTCCTGTTCAAAAAGGGAGATGAGAAAAACTCTGTTTACTGCTCTGGTTCAAGCAGCAAGAAAGCTTCCTGTACCACCTTTGAGAAAGAGGAGCCCCACTCCTGGACCACTTATATGTATAGAGTCTGAATTTATGCTCCTTGCCTGTTATAGGAATTTTAGTGTAAAAAAATTATTTAAAAAAATGCTATCTTGGATATTGATGGATAAGTCAATTAAGAAAATATGGTATATACATACTGCTATGGATTAAATTGTGTCCCCCACCCAAATTCATATGTTGAAGCCCTCAAGTATGTGGAGATGGGTCCTTTGGAAGATAACTGGCCTTAGATGAGGTCATGAGGGTGGAGCCCCCATGAAAGGATTAGTGCCCTTCTAAGAAAAGACAGTAGAGAGCTTGGTCTTTCTGCCATGTGAGGTCACAGTGAAAAGGCGGTCATCCACAAGCCAAGATGAGGGCTCTCACCAGAAGCCAATCATGCTAGCACCTTGATCTCAGACTTCAGCCTCCAGAACTGTGAGAAAATAAGTTTCTGTTGTTTAAGCTGCCAGGCTGATTTGATTTGTTACGACAGCCTTAAAAAAGAAGAAAATCCTGCCATATATCACAACACAGATGAACCTTAAGGACGTTATACTAAGTGAAATAAGCCAGGCACGAAAAGACTCTCCACATAAATGTGGCATTTAGAGTAGTCAAACTCTCGGAAACAGGAAGCGGAATGGCGGTTTCCAGGGGCTGAAGGGAGGGGAAAAGGGGAGTTGTTGTTCATTGGCTATGAACTTCACTTTTGCAAGATGAGAAAGTTCTAGAGATCTGGTGCATGGCAATGTGCATAGTTAATGCTACTGTACAGTACACCTAAAAATGCTAAAGATGGTAAATATTATGTGTCTTTTGCCACAGTAAAAAAAAAAAAAAAACAAAACAACCCTAGATCTAGGATAATTGATACCCATAACGGTCCTTCAGCAATGAACACAAAGAACTCGGAAAGCACACTTCTACAGCTCAGGGCCCTTAACACTTTTGTAAAACAAGCAATCCTGGCTGAAGATGAGCTCGCAATAAAAAACATAAACCTCATAACAAAACAAACCTCCATGAATTAGAACCAGCTAGATACAATAAGCAGCAAAATTAGTGCCCCCAGAATGAAAGGACAATTGGAGGAGACTATAAAATAAATTTGTTTCAAACAGTTAAACAGACAAAAGAAGTAAAAAACTTAAGAAAAGAATAGAACTCTATGAAAAAAGAGAGTTTTGAACAAAGGGCTGAGTATACTTCTAAAACTGAAAAACACAATTGTTGAAATAAATGACTTTAATTCATTAAAGGGGTGCAACATCAGGTCAGACCTAGCAGAGAGTAAAATCTGTGGTGGGAAGTTGCCCCTGAGGAAGCCGCCCAGGCTTCAGCGCTGAGAAAGAAAGTACTGAATCCGTGGAAGAGCAATGAGAGAAATGGAGGACAGAATGAAAGGTTCAGTATATGCCTAGATGGAGTTCTAGGAAACAATAGAGAGAATGGTAAAAAGACATTGTTTTAGAAGATAATGCGAAGAATGTTCCAAAATTTAAGAGAGATACTGATTTTCACATTATAGTAGCATGCTGAGTATCGAGAGTAATTAGAAATACATCTACATCTAGACACTCACTGGACAAAACTGCTGGAATGTCAAAGAAAATGAGAAAACCTTAAAAGCAAGCAAGGAGAGAAGACAAATAATCTGCAAATGGCAGTATTCATCAAGCTACCACCGAGACCAGAAGACAGTGAAATAATGTCTTCAAAGTGCTCTGTGACTCTCAAACTAGAATTCTGTGCAAAGCTGGATTTTCATTCAAGAGTAAGGGTGGAAAGGCATTGTTTGTACAGAGACTGATAGTATGCCACTCTAAAGTGGCCTTGCTGAAAGAACCAAGCCACAGGTTTAGTAAAGAAGCATTGTTTGTTTGTTTGTTTCTTTCTTTCTAAAGAAGACTAAGATTTAGGATAATTTGAAAATAATGTGGTTTTAAACATTAAACAATAATAAGGTTCTAATAAGTGATAGATGGAGTGGGTGCAAAGATCAGAATTTAATGCATTCTGAGGTCTTGGTATTTTTCAGAGAAATAATGAACTGTTATTTAAAATATTTCCTAATTCAAAACAAAAAAGAGAAATATCCAGACACTGACCTTTGGATACCCATCATTAACACCAGAATAACAACTAACATATAGTAAATTCTTATTGTGTGCCAAGATCTGTCATTTATATTATTTCATCTAGTCTCACGGCAATGATACGAAAAAGGTATCTTGCCATTTTGAGAGGTAGCAAAACAGGGCCTATATTTACCTTTGTACTCCCATCACTCAGTATAATGTACAGCAGTAATATGTGTTCAGTGAGTGTGGGTGAACCAAACCCAGCTGAGCTTAAAATGCAATCAGCCAACAGTGTGCCCCCATCGTGATATTAGGAAAGTGATAAAACCATTGTTCAGACTCCATTCTGTTGAATCTCACGGTCCGGTCCTGCTTCTCTACAGGGCTCTGCTCCTCACTGTTTACTTCTCTGGGTAAATGACTTTCTGGAATGGTCAGACATTGGCTGTGCACTTCCTATAAACTGATGCCCCACTTTTCCCCCCCTCATACATTCTTTGGTCTCCTGTGTGACAGGCCCCGCTCAGACCTGATGCCCTGGCTGTGTTTTTACCGTGTGTCACACAGGCAAGCAGTCTCTTTGATGTTTGTTTTGATTTCACAAGTTTTTATGTGGTACTCAGACAACATTTCCAGCACTGTGTTGCTAGGAAATGCAGTAATGATCACAGCATTTACAGCACGTACGTTTTCTCCTCCCTCCCATATACACCTGCCTTTACCATCTGTTCAGGATGCCCACTACTGCTGCTTCAGTACCTTGACCCTGCCCTACTGAGATGCTCCACTGCATTCTGGACTGGGGGTCAGTGGAGCTTGGATTTCTTTACCCAAGGAATTGTCAGTGAGAAAACTAGCACCTAGGGTTGCGAAGCTACACTGTACTCTGTGCTAGGCACACACTGGAGGAGAGGTGCTGAGATACCCCACATTTAAGGAGTCTTCATTTGGTTTCCTGTATTTTGAATAAAAATGCTTTATCTTCTCGAGTCTACATGAGATCTCTCTCTTTCCACACACACACATGTGCGCGCGCCAAATTAACTGGTGAAGTCTGTGAAAATAGTTTTTTTTTTTTTTTTTTGGTCATTGTTTGTTTTTTTGTATCTTTGGTTTTAATCATGGATGGCACTGTTGGTTTCCTGCATTGGCAGTTACTTTCAGGCTAAGACAATTCATCAGGTAGTCCCACATGAGCTCACTTGCACACAGAATTGAAAAGGGAGCTCTGAATTTAGGTTCCCATTATTGGCTTCCCACACATTGTTATCATCTTTCTGAGGTTGGTTTGTTGATTGATTGATTGATTGATTGATTGTGAATTTGGGTAGACCTAAGATCAGATCCATCTCAGAGGGCTTTACAGTGCCAGAGTCAGCAGGTCTGCTGCACAGATGGTGTCTTGAAGGCAAACAAAGGCTCTTAGCTTGCTGCTCACGGAAGCTGTGTGCTCCTCAATCTCTCTGCTTCTCCCCAAGGAGGCCCTGGCTGTAGATCCTGCAGTACCAGGGAAGCCTGTGTTGTTGAGGCCTGTGCTCTGTGGTTTTGTGGCTAAAACAAAGCATTTCAATTTCCCCAAAGGGTCCACAGGACAAGGTTATACCTTTCTTAGGGAGATAGCTTGAGGCAGGTGGGAATAGCATCCACCTTGCAGCTGGAGGAGTCCTGTTCTGACTCAACCATCTTGGATGTGGCTTTGGGAAAGCCTTTGTTCTTCAGTTTCTCCAGCTGGAAATTTAGGGAACTCATCTCTGTGTTGTAAAGAGAATTGAGTGAGATGATAGCATGAGAAAACGCTTTGTAAATCTTAAAACAAAATACAAATATAAGGCATTGTTACTCTCAGTGCTTGGAAAATGGATTGTGGGAAGTTAATGGCCCTTGCTGTATAGTGTGTTTCAGTGCCAGGAATGACAAGAGCTGTCAATAAATATCGATTAATGATGAGGTAGAGAAGCTTTTGGACTCTGTGTAAGCCAGGGCTTTCTATATTAAATGCATGCATTCACTCAGTCATTCATTGAGCAAGTATTTATTGAATGCCTGCTAAATGCCATGCACTGGGAATACAAGTGAACAAAACGGTGAGATCATGATTAATGTTTTTTTCTGGCCCTTTACAGAGTTAGGTGTGTTTTTCAGAAAGTTAAGTTTACTTGTTATAAAGGATTGCCCTTTATGCTGATAATATATCTTCCCTGCTCTTCAGTGTTAAATGTTTTTGTTTTTGTGAAACGATGGTGATTGTGGATGGTAGTTGATTTTTGAAAAATTTCTCACGTAGCAAATCTGAAAGAGATGTTACTGGTCCTTGAAATTCAAAAGGTTAGGGCCCTGATCCAGCCCAAACTCCTACCCAATGCAGAAGTCTCTTTAGCGTTCCTAACTGGTGGCCTAATTTCTGTTTTGATAATTCTAGGGAAGGGGGCCTCACTAGCTTCACAAAAGCAGCCATTCTGGTTTTGAATAGCCTTTATCTTTTGAAATAAGATAAAGTGGAAATGTGCTGTGACTTAGCTTCTGTGACTTTTGCCTGTTCATCTTATTTCTTCCATCTGGAGCAAAGAAATGCATTTACTCTATGTTATTTAGCCCTCTGGATTATTTTTAAAGTTTAAATTTTTTAAAAGTATTTTATTTATTTATTTATTTATTTATTTATTGAATTCCAAACAGCTTGACATAGGGCTTGAACCCATGAATCGTGAGATCATGACTTGAGCCAAAACCAAGAGTCAGATGCACAACCAAACGAGCCACCCAGGTGCCCCTTCCTCTGGATTTTTGAAGCAAGTCACCATGCTCCCTGTAAGCATGTTTTCCAGGGCTCTTGTCCCCACTTTCTTCACCCAGTTCTCATGGCTTTGTTCCTCACTCGTCACCTTCCTCTGGTCACCCTTCACTTTGTCACTGTCCCTTTTGGTGTCTGTTTCTCAGAGGGACACATGCTTCAGCTGTGGGTGGATTTGTGCTGAGTGCTTGCTCAGCCTGCTGTTTCCCTTATTCTGGGCCCTGAATGCAGATGAAGGAAGTAGAGATTGCATTTGCCTTTCTGGCAGCTGTGCTGTACTGTTGACTCACGTTGAGTTACAGTCTACTGAAGTCCCTAGGGTCTTTGTCATATAAACTGCTGATAAGCCAGGGTTCCTCTTACCTTATGTTTAGGCAGTGACATTTTTTTTTCGTTTAGGTGCTGTACTTTACATTCATGCCTATTATATTTCATCTTGTCAGTTTGGACCATAGTTGTAGCACACTGAGGTCATTTGAATCCTGATTCAACTTTCTAACTTACTAGCTATTCCTCCCAGATTTGTGTCAGCAGCACATTTGACAAATTTGTCTTCATCCAAGTTTTTAATTCAGTGTTTAAAAAGCTAGAGCCAAGGACAGAGCCCTGGGTCACATCAGTAGAGACCTTCCAAGTTTATTTATTTATTTATTTATTTTTATTTTTAAAAAAAAATTTTCTTTTTTCAACGTTTTTTATTTTATTTTTGGGACAGAGAGAGACAGAGCATGAACGGGGGAGGGGCAGAGAGAGAGGGAGACACAGAATCAGAAACAGGCTCCAGGCTCCGAGCCATCAGCCCAGAGCCTGACGCGGGGCTCGAACCCACGGACCGCGAGATCGTGACCTGGCTGAAGTCGGACGCTTAACCGACTGCGCCACCCAGGCGCCCCAGAGACCTTCCAAGTTTATTTTTTTTATTTTTTTTAATTTTTTTTTTCAACGTTTATTTATTTTTGGGACAGAGAGAGACAGAGCATGAACGGGGGAGGGGCAGAGAGAGAGGGAGACACAGAATCAGAAACACGCTCCAAGCTCTGAGCCATCAGCCCAGAGCCTGACGTGGGGCTCGAACTCACGGACCGCGAGATCGTGACCTGGCTGAAGTCAGACGCTTAACCGACTGCGCCACCCAGGCGCCCCGAGACCTTCCAAGTTTAAACGCATCTGTGAATCAATGCTCTAAACATCTGTGCATAGAATCAGTGCATCTATGAATGCATCAATCATTAATGCACCTGTGTATCAGCTAACTACAGATCACCTAAGTGTATCATCCACACAGGTGATATGAATTGTTTCTGACTTTTCCACTTATCTTTCTTTAGGCAATGTCAACTGTGCCTATTATTGACCCCACCATTGTTATGATTATGACCTTCAAATTTAGTTTTTCACCTCACATATCAGTCTCAAGTTCACATTTAAAATTTTCTACTGGACGTCTCCAGAATGTTTCAAGTTTTTCAAAATTGATTCATTGTCTCTATGCCCCTAGAACCTTTTCCTCTTTCTGTGGTTACTATTTCAGTGATGGCACCACCATCTTGGTTAAGCCAGGTACCAGGGAGCCATTCTCAATGTCTGCTTTCCTCTAACGCTACAGCTAATTCAGTTAGCTGGTCTTAGAGACTCTCCTTCTTTATATTTCATAATCCACTTCCCAGACTCTGATCTGTCTTGCCTATGTGATTATAAGAGTCTTCTGACTAGATTCTCTATTCCTGATATTACTTCTTTTAGTGCATCCTTTGCTATGTCACCAGAAAGCAAAAGCACAAATTAGATTATATCATTTTATTGCTTTGAGCACTTTGCTGGCTCCCTGTTAAGTATGAATGATGGCTGGTCCTTCATAGTCTAGCCTTTACTTGTCTTAATAGCTAATCTATTACTGCTCCCCTCTACCAACCCTACACTTAAGATGCACTATCTACTGATGGTTCCCAAATGCAGTATATTCATTTGTACCTTGCACATGCTGTTCCCTTTAACAGGATTGCCTTCTCACCCTTTCTTGTCAGCTAGCTTCTATTCTTCAGTGCTGGGCTCAAGCATCCCCTCCTTTGGGACTCCTTCCTGACAGCTCCAGAATTAGTTAGGGGTCCTTTTCCTGAGCTGCCATCACACTCTAGGCATACTGGTTAAATACCTTGTCACATGGTAGAGTAACTACATTCTTGTCTCTCCCACCTGGTTGGGGGCCCTTCTGGATAGTGACTGTGCTCCCTTTACCACTGTAGCCTTGGCTTCTAGCTTAGGGCATGGGACATAACAGGTATTCAGGGTTTATTGAACAAATGGGTGGCTTGCCAAATTATTTCCATTTTATTGTGGACCTTGTGACTATTAATTTCCCTGCTCAGCTGTATTCTGTGTCTGTGGTGTCCTTTTGATTCACTGGCCTTGTAATCCTATTACAAAAGTTAAAGAGGTACTTTGATATCGATTAGGTTTTTTCTTTATAGCTGTTTCAAATCGTTTGATTTCTGATCTACTCTAGGCATGTTAAACTCCATTTT
The DNA here is from genome assembly GCF_014898765.1 of Herpailurus yagouaroundi. Taxonomy (NCBI): domain Eukaryota; kingdom Metazoa; phylum Chordata; class Mammalia; order Carnivora; family Felidae; genus Herpailurus; species Herpailurus yagouaroundi. The sequence continues at coordinate 7,854,057 of NW_024412572.1, forward strand.
TTTACTTCTTAGTTATGTGTTTGTTTCTCTGGCCCTGTATTAGTAAAGGAAGGCTATTAATTATCTATAACAAGTAGCCCCTAAATCTCATGGCCTTGATACAAAGTTTATTTTTTAATTTTGTCATAATGCAAGATTCGTCATCAAGTAGTCTCCCACAGGTGATTCAGTGATCTCCGGTTCCTTTCATCTTGTGTCTCTGCCCCCTTTTAGGTCTTTAGAGACCTCTCCATTCAGCTGATGAATGAAGAAAGAAAGAGGTTTGCAGATGGGAAAACAGAGAGGTTGTGTGTGGGAGGTTCCTCCAGGCCAGGACTGGATGTAGTACCAATCACTTCTGTTCACATTTCATTTGCCAGAACTTAGTCACAAGGCTGTGTCCAAGTACCAGAGAGGCTGGAGAATGTGGGCTACCCTTGACCCCGGGAAGAAAAAGGGAACACAGATATTAGTGAGCATTACCAGTTTCTGATATTATACTCTGTCTTAGGTTCTGACCTCATGTGTTCCAGATCCCTTCTTAGCCAGGGTTTCGCCTCCAAGCCTTTAGACCTTCCATCTCCCAACCTGGGTGTTTGCTTTTTGGTCTTTGCCTTTGCATTTTCTTGAACCCTCTGGTCAGTTGTTGGCTAATTCCTCATTCCTTGTTGATTTGGCTAGATTGATGCCTCATCTCTCCAGTTTCCTAGCAACCCTCCTTGTCTTGCTCACATGTCTGAGACTGGACCATCTGATCCTTGGTACCTGCTTGCCATCACCATGTGTGTTCCTTGAATGAGAGCCCACCTTAGTCCAAGAGAGGAGAGTTTCTTAAATATGTCCAATGCTTTGAAGTCCTTCCTTTGAGTACTGGTTATGGATTGGAACTCTATTTTTAGAGACAATTAGAGAATGTAGGCAGTTGAAATGAGAGCCATAAAATAAGTAAGACATTGGAAAATACAGCTGTGGGAAGCCAAAAGAATCAGTGCTGTGTATCTTGAAGGAGACAAGCCTGAAGGGAAGAGCCAATCTTAACATATTTGTAAAAAGTTGGTTTTAAAATTGTTCTAAAGGTAATGGTGCTGGAGTAGATGTTCTTTTGTTACTCTGAAAAAGAAAGTGTCTCACATTTCAGTGTGGGATTTTTAGGTAGGAGACTAAGAAAAAGTTAATGAATTCCAGAATTTTGGGATCTGGGGATAGGTTCTTGAGAGGTTAAGTCGAGTGCTTTCCTGGAAAACACTGAGTCGGAGAGCCCATTCCAGGTGTCTTGTAAGCGACCTGCTGGGTGGCAGGAGGTGGATGAGCAAGCTAAAATCTTTTCTCATTCTGTAATTCTAGAAACAATAAGCGGGGTGTCATGCTCTTTTGGCTCATACCTCTTTTGAGAGATGCTCATAGTTAAAGTATTTGTCTCTGGGTAATATTTCCCAATGATTTCATAAGTGGAGAGGGTATTGTCTTGTAAGGTTTCAAGTACTATGATGCCTGGATTCCATTACTTCTTTTATCACCCACTCACTCTGCAGGTTACTGACTTGGGCATTCTTTGGATCGTCTGCTTATCTATTAAGTGGGGATGGGATGGAATGAATTTTCAGGAAGTTTGGGTGAGAAGTAATTCATGTTTCTAACATGCTTTATAACATGTGAGTGAAACATGCTATACAGTTATTACTTGTATTAGGTGCATTGCTCTGCATCTTGGTTCTTTTGTTCTTGCCTTGAGACATGTATGGTTATTTGCAAATATTATCTCTTAGAAATAGCTTTTTAAACTTGTGTGGCTCTCCAAGTGAGGCCTGAAGTGGTACCCTCTGTGGGTTTGGGGACCAGGGAGGAAGGAGAGGAAGGTAGAAGCTAATACCTTCAGGCCAGGGACCTAACTGTGGAGGCTGTGATCCATGCTCTACAGCCAAGCTGCTTGGTTTGAACTGGTGGCTTTCCACAAGTTAGTTTCTCTGTGCCTCAGTCTTCTTATCTGTAAAGTGGGCATAGTAATATGGTTACTTATGGATATGTTGAGAAGATTAAATAAATTAACACACGTAAAATTGTAAGAACAGCATCTGGTCCATATAGTAAATGCTCTATCTAGAAGTATTACTTTTAAGCAAGAATTCCCCAAAGGTATCTGTCTTGTTTTCTCCTTTATTGTTTGAATAGGCTCCTCCCATACATTTTAAGGGCTCCAAGGCTGGAGGAGGACATTTCCACTGTTTTCATGCTGGCTCAGGTTATGTCAGGAGATGACTACCAACACACACGGTAACCAGCATTTTCAGTTGATAGAATTTAGTTGGAGTGGTTATTGTATGTAATCACAGCATTGAAGGAATATCTGAAGACCTCACTGCATCAGGCTTGCATGCTGTTGATATTCTTAAATCGATCAATGAGATGCTTAATTGGTAAAGGAGGGCTTTCAGACCTGCATTATTACTTCAGGTATGGTCTGTGGGGCTCTGACATTTTTCACTTCATAGTCTAGCCAAATTGAAGCTGGTCCCTATTCCTGGTGAATCATCCTGTTTTTACCTCTGATTTTATGTTCTTGAGTATTTACCTGTTTAATGTCACATGAGGAAGGCTGGGGTATGGTGTAGAGAAATGATATCATGAGAGCATTTAGAGAATAACTATACTTGTTTACGTCCAGTCTGGGCCTCTTCCCTAAGCCCTGATCCATTCTTCCCTGTCTCCTTGGTACTTGGCCTAATACCCCTGACCCTGCAGGGGAGGCAGTAGAATAAGCACCACTTTGGAAGATTAGGATAAATTTGCAGGAGCTAAGGCTATACTTTTGAAAAGTTAAAGTCAACAAATGTTCATTAAGCACCTCTTATGTGTAAAGCACAACACTGGGTGCTGTGTGAGGTACTCAGAGTAATAGGACTTGACTGCTGTCCTCAGTGAGCTCATGATCTTCCAGGGGAGACAAACATGTAAGTGAATGCAGGAATAAAGGCACAGTGATGGGAACCATCACATACACTGTGTTGTAAGAGGCCTTGGGCCCCAGCAGGGCTCATTTGGTACTTGTTATACACTCAGAGCCTTCTTATTATTTTTTAATTGGTTTTATTGTGGTGAAAAACACATAACATAAAATTTACCATCTTAACCACTTTTAAGTAGACAATTCAGTAGTGTTAAGTATATTCACATTTTTGTGAAAATAGATCTCCAGAACTTTTTCATCTTGAAAGATGGAAACTCTATACCCATTAAACAATTCCCTTTTCCCTTTTCCTCTAGCCCCTGGCAACCGCCATTCTACTTTATGAATTTGACTATTTTAGATACCTTGTATAAGTGGAATCATATGGTATTTGTCCTTTTTTGGTGACTGGCATGTTTCACTTAGCATAATGTACTCAAGGTTCTTTCATGTTGTAGCATGTGACAGGATTTCCTTCCTTTTTATGGCTGAATAATATCCCATTGCGTGTCTATATCACATTTTGCTTATCCATTTGTCTGTCTGGACACTTGTATAGCTTCCCCCACTTGGCTGTTGTGACTACCTCTGCTGTGAACATGGGTGTACAGATATTTCTTCCAGACCTGCTTTCAGTTCATTTGGGTATCCAAATATCCAGAAGTGGAATTGCTGGACCATATGGTGCTTCTATTTTTAACTTTTTGAGCAACCTGCATGCTGTTTTTCATAGTAGTTGCACCATTTTACATTGTCGCCAACAGTGCACAAGGATTCCAGTTTCTCCACATCCTTCCCAACACTTATTATTTTCTGTTTTATTTTTTTAAATTTTTTGTTTTTAATGTTTATTTTTGAGAGAGCAACAGACAGAGTGTGAGTGGGGGAGGGGCAGAGAGAGGGAGACACAGAATCCGAAGCAGGCACCAGGCTCTGAGCTGTCAGCACAGAGCCTGATTGCAGGGCTTGAACTCAGGGACCGTGAGATCATGACCTGAGCTGAAGTTGGAAGCTTAACCAACTAAGCCACCCAGGCGCCCCTGTTTTGTTTTATTTTTGACAGTAGCCGTGCTTGGTGTTAGGTGATATCTCATTGTGGTTTTGATTTGCAGTTTTTGATCATTAATTGAGCATCTTTTCAAATACTTATTGGCCATTTGTATATCTTCTTTGGAGAAATATCGGTGCAAGTCCTTTATCCATCTTTGAAAAAGGTATCTATCTATCTATCTATCTATCTATCTATCTATCTATCTATCTATCTATCTATAGAGTGTACATGAGTGGGGGAAGGCCAGAGAGAGAGGGAGAGAGGATCTCAAGCAGTCTCTGCTCTGTTAGTGTGGAGCCCGATGAGAGGCTTGAACTCACAAACCGTGAGATCATAACCTGAGCTGAAATCAAGAGTTGGGAGCTTAACTGACTAAGCCATCCAGGTGCCCTCTTTACTCATTTTTTAAATCAACTCTGAGACACTTTTGTTTCTGTTCTCCTCATACCATCCGTCCCCTGCCCTAGACATCTGGCACTGGCCTGCTTCTGAGGGCCTGGCAGGCAAGGACTTTGCGCTCTGGAAGTCCCAGATGTACAGCTTACTCATCACCATCAGCCAAATTACCAAGACTTCCTGACTCTGCCCTCTCCCTGCTGCTTTCAGGTTGCCATGGTTTCACTCAGATGCAGTGTCGAGGGTATTAGTTTCCTGTTGCTGTTGTAACAAATTACCACGAACTGAGTGGCTTAAAAAACACAGTTCTGGAGGTCAGAGGTCTAGAGTGGGTCTGCAGTGCCGCATTCCTTCTGGAAGCTCTAGGGGAAGAATTAGTTTCCTTGCCTTTTCCAGCTGCTGGAGGCCCCTTCTTCCATCTTCAGAACCAGCTGTGTAGACCTTCTCCTTTCTCCTCCCCTGCTTCTCTCTTCAAAGGACTCTTATGATTATATTGGGCCCACCTGGATAATCCTGGCTAATCTCCCCAACTCAAAATCAGCTTAATCACACCTGCAATACTTTTACTATGTACGGTAATATTTAGTTCCCAAGGATTAGGGCATGGACATCTTGGGGAGGGGATGTTATTCAGGCTACCACAATGGGCCTCTGCCATATAAAGGGCAGTGGTTAGAGCAGTTTTCATAGGCCAGGTTCTTGTTATGTGCCTGCCAGCCTCAGCCGTGGCTTGGGTTAGTAGAAATAGCATGTAGGAATCTTGAGGCTTGGGCTCAAGTTTTGTGTTGACCTTGACCTGGCGGTGGAACCTAGGGCATGTGGCTTGCTATCTCTGGGCCTGAGTGCCGTTACCTCTGAGAGGAGGTGCTGGGGACAGATGGTGTCTAGGGCACTCCTGCTCTGCTGTGGCTGAGCTTGCCCCCCTCTTACACCCAGCTGTCATTTCTCCTTTCATTTCCTCACTTTGCATTGTCCCATCCGCTTGTGTAAAGACCAAGGCTGTCCTGCAGGGGTAGAAAAGAACAGGTGTGTGAGACTTTGTGAAAATGGCTGCTGGGTACCAATTAAAGCATAGCAGAAATGAAGGGCGCAGGGCTCAGCTTTGTTGCCTGCCTCTTATCTCCAGTCCCCACGTAAAGTATCTTTGGAACAAACCAATGAAATTGGTACATGCCCTGTAAGCCTGATTGGGTCATACATAACTTGCCCAATAATTTCATGCGAGACTTCAATTATCCTTCTTTTCCAATTCAAGCCTGATAAGGTCAAATATTTGTAAGCTGCCAGCCAGATGGAAGCTATGTCTCCCAGAGGCTCAGATGTTGTGTAACCCCATCTGTGTGGTGACTGGTCTGGGCTGTTGCATTCAAGGAAGTGTGAGAGAGTGTTGCCAGCTCTGGATGTGGCATTGAAGGCAAGACATCACTAGGTGTTGTTTGTTCTCTCTGAGATGGGTGGTCCAGCTGTGCTCTGGAGTGGGCTGGGAGAAGTCGCTGGAGAACTGACATCCTCCGGGGGCTGGAGAAGGAGGGCATAACTCCTTGTGTCTCACACCACTCTTTAGCCTTGCTGACTCAACAGGTAGTGTTGGCTCGAAATAGTTAACCTCTGGTAAGCATGCACTGGTGTTAATGAATCCTATTTATCCTTATAATATTATTCCTGTTTTACTGATAAGCAACCTGAGGATCAAACAGGTTAGGCTAACTTAGCAGAGAGCAGCCAGCTTTTTAGCTGGGGAGAGTTGAGACTCACACTGAGCTATGTCTTATTCAAAAACTCCTCTTCTTTGTACCTTGGCACTTTATAACTCCTGGCCTCGTCCCTTCCCCTGAAACCATTGCTCCCTCGGGAGTGGAGTATGGGAGCCATGGGCAGGGGGAGGGAGGGGTGCCTCAGTTAACTGAAGCACTGAGCCACAGTCTAGAGAGGGTGACAGCCCAAAACCACGTGCTCTGGCAGAGGTGAACCAAGTGCTGTAGAAAGCTAAGCTGCCTGGAGCTAACCTTTGGGCCAGTCTCGCCTTGGCTGCTTGGGTTTCACATCCAAATTTAGTCACAGACTCTGAAAGAGCAAAGTCCCAGGCTGGGCAGATGTTACTGGAGAGTATGTGTGGGTGGGTGTCTGTGTGCCCATCTGTGCGGGTGAATATGCAACCCAGGGATGCTGGTGGCTCACTGAGGCAGCGAGCATGGCTCACGTGTCTGCGTCTCCCCACAGTGCCTGCCCCAGTGCAGCGCATGCACCCAGACGTTCTTGACCGCTTACCCTGTGCTGGCACTGTGGGGGCTACAGAGTGGAATGAGATAGGGGCTGTGCTTACAGGGTTATGTCTGTGCAGGGGGAGAAGCCACACACATACTTCATGGAGATACAAGGAAAGTAGTGGCAAAGGCCATGGTGGTGGTGCTCTGTGCCTGCAAGTTACTCACAAGGGACACACAAGCGTTTGCACATTTGTGCTTCAGGGTGAACGTGTGGTCATGAGGGGAACTTGCTTTCCTGGCCTTATTCTTGGCAGGCAGCAGCTGCTGTCCCTTCTCCCATCACTGATGCTTCTACACAATTGTGTGATCACTGATGATTTGGGGTCAGTGAGTAGTGGCTCTATAACTCCTTGGTTCAACTGGGAAGTTAGACCAAGCATTTGCTATCCTGAGTGGAGTCCTAAGCCCATAGTTTTATAAAGAAAACTGCCTTTCTTTGTAAAAGGCAAACAGTGGTGCTCAGCAAACAGTGTCTGTAGTTGCAGGCTGCCAGGGGACCACCCAGTAGCAAAGCTATGTTTAGTCCATGCGTGTTTTATATTAAAGGGCCCTTTAGTGGAGTACTGAGCGCATAGAGCAGACTGAAGCAAATGCCCCATTTGCCCCAATAACCTTCTCTACCTATATGAAAACTAGGTGACTGATTTTTAGAAATATGCTTCTGGGTCTAAGTTCCACATCTATGCTCGTATCCTTCGGTAGCTGGTTTCTGTTAGCTCCATTTCACAGATTGGGAAAACCAAATTGAGAAGGCTGCCAAACAAGTCAGACATTCATGGAGAGCTAATGAGCAGGTAACTGTAGTTCCAGCAGCGTCCTGCTCCAAAACTTGAGTGTGACAGAGAGGACCAGGAAGAACAGCTTAGTAAGTCAGCAGATATTTCAGAAGCTGGACAGTGTGCAGTGCAAACACTGTGTGTCCTGCTCTCAAGGAATCATGGCAGTCCTAGCCCATGTTTGTTGAGACTCTGGTGGGGGGGGGGGGGATGGCCCTATTTAAGTGGCTGCCCTATTAGTTAGGTGCTTTTCAGCATTATTAGCATTAAAGGAGGGAATTCAGGAGTGGGTGGGGGCATTGAGCATCCACCTAGGAAGCCTGTTTCTTTTGCCAGCATGTTCCTCATGATAAACTCTTCTGCCACCAACATGTGAATTCTAGAATCAATGAGTACCAAAATATATAAATATATATGCATACACACGTGTGTATATATATGTGTGTATACGTATATGTATATGTATATGTATATGTATATGTATATGTATATGTACTTACACACACACATATGGGACCTTAGTGATCATCTGGTAAACTCCTTCATTTTACTGATGAGGTAGCTGAAACACAGGGAGATGAATTTGTCCAGAGTCACATGGTTCCTTAGTGGGGGAGGGAAGAAGAGACCCATGTGCCCAGCCCTGGTCCTTGGTCTTCTTGACTCAAGGGGAGCTGATCAGGAAGTGAGATAGGGTGGGGCTGTGTGTGCTTTAGTAGAAGCGTGGAGGGTTGTGAATTGTTGATACTCTGGGCAGGGTCTGTGTTGAGGTGCCCACAGAGGCCTTCGTGGTACTGAGCCTGATGGCCCTTCTCAGGCCAGGGCCTCTCCATGCCTCTCCTTCATTGCTGCAGGCCCCAGGGATCCAGATTAATAACCACATCAGCAATAAAAGCAATACCAATTAATGCCCACTGTTCACCGAGAACTTTGTATATGACTGCACCGTGCCAAGTGCTTGTAAATGTTTTAAAATCCTTGAAACAGTTTAGAGGTACCTGAGTCTCAGAGATATTAAATAAGTTGCACAGGCCCCCAGGGTTGTAAGTGGCTGTACAGAGTATGAACTTGGGTCTCACGTGACTCTTGATCTTTGCTTTTAACTACTAGACTCTGCTGCTTTCTCTTCTAGCCATCACCATTCACTCAATTCCCTTGTAGCCTGTCCCTAAAACTCAGTATGTATAGATCCCATACTCTTCTTTCTCTCTCCTTCCTTGGTGTCTTCATAGGCCAGCACTAGATTCACTTTGTCTAGAGGTTATAACCCTCCTAATTACTGTGGGGGCATAGTAGGGAGAGAGTCACATAAACAGGGTGACAAAGGTGTAGAGATTATAGAGTTTTACAGTGTTTTTACAGCCCTGGTTTCTGCTCTGTTGAATCATAACTCCATTCTGAGATGAAGAATGGAGGTCATGTTGACCTCTGCCTCCTACTTTTGGGTTTTTAACAACAGACTTTCCCACCTCTCCCTGTATGTTCCCTTTTGGCCCAGCCTTTTGGTGCTCTGAGGCCTGGGGAAGGATGTGGGCAGCACTAGAGGTGTTCTTGGCCCACACTGGAACCTTGCTCTGAATCTCTGCCACACACAAGGATGATCCTTGTCAGATGTTTCTTCAGTCTTCCAAGGAGGAAAAGATGGAGGAGAGAGGCCAGGAAGGGTCAGGTACTACTGGTCTGGAAGGTCCAGAAAAAGCCGTGCAGAAAGAAGGGAAAAGACAGCTTGGGGCCCAAGAAGGAGAGGAGGGGCTCAGCTGGTTAAGCCTCCGCCTCTTGGTTTCAGCTCAGGTCATGATCTCATGGTCTGTGAGTTCAAGCCCTGCATTGGCCTCCGCGCTGACAGTGTGGAGCCTGCTTGGGATTCTCTCTCTCTCTCTCTCTCTCTCTCTCTCTCTCTCTCTCTCTGCCACTTCCCTGCTCACTCTCTCTGTTTCTCAAAATAAATAAACTTAAAAAATTTTTTTTAATAAAAAAAACAAAGGAGAGGAAACACATATGTACACACACACGCATACACACACACACGTGCACACACACACACACAGAGGGAGAGAGCTCAAGGGATTCCTGGCTGTAAGAGTCTCTGAGGAAAGAGCATGGATTTGAGATGCCAGAGAAATTGGAGGACTTGGGGGTGGCTAAGTCAGTCCTGGCCTGGGTCTCGTTGGATGGGGTCCTGTGTTTCTCTCTGCCTTGGTTTCATCATTAGCAGTGGGAATTACGTCATTTGTCCCCTCACGTAAAACTATCAGATGCTAAGTAGAAATCATATTCCTTCAGCAAACACTTCTTTTTGTACCTGATGTGTGTCAGGCACTGGGCTAGGCATCAGAGCTACAGAGATGAACAAGTCACAGCCTGCTCTGGAGATACTCCAGGTGCCCAGAGCAAAGTTTTTGGACAAGACTGAAACCATGGAAAGCCAGGGATTGAGCTAATGTTCTGGTTACCCATCTTTCCCAGCCAAAGATCTGATGCCTGATATTCAGTGGAGCTTGAGAACACTATAGAGGTATTTGGACGTGAGTCTGGTTTCACTCAGTTGTGAAGGCATGTTTGTGTATGTGCATGTGTGATTTATTTGATAATTGGGAACAATTTATGATGAAACTCTTTGCATCCTTTTCTGGGCCTATATCATATGCTGAGGGCCCAAGTGGAAGCCTATGTGGGGAGGCGCATGTGTAGGGGTAGAGACTCGTCCTGCTGCACACCTCCCTCTAGTGTGCATGCACCCTACCCAGCCCTTCCTGAGGATGGCTCAAGTAGCATACATTACAGATGCCTTTGCCTTCCAGCGCTCTGTTCCTGAGAAGGCAGCCCCCCACCTCCTAGATCTCACTCCTCTTGGAATGTCCTTTAAGTGCTTCAGGTCCAACACTCCTCCCTCTCTGGTTTTTATAAAAAATTAAATTAAAATTTTAATATCTTTATGTTATGTAAAACTTATATAAAGTTTACCATCTAATGTTTTTTTAGTACATAATTTAGTGACATTAAGTACATTCACATCACTGTGCTATTGTCACCACCATCCTTCTCCAGAGCTTTGTCATCTTCCTGATGAAACTCTAACTCCCCTTGCCCTTCTACCCCCCAGGCCCTGGCAACCACCAATCCACTTTCTGTCTTTATGGATAAGACTCCTCTAGGGACCTCATAGAAGTGGAATCATACAGTATTTATTTTATGACAGGCTTATTTCACTTAACATAATGTTTTCAAAGTTCATCCATTTTGTAGCATGTGTCAGAATTTCTTTCCTTTTTAAGACTGAATAATAGTCAATTAAATGTATAAATCACATTTTGTTTAGCCATTCATCTGTTGATGGACACCTGAGCTGTTTCCAACTTTTGGCTGTTGCGAATAACGCTACTGTGAACATTGGCATACAGCATCTGCTTGAGTCCCTGCTTTCAGTTCTTTTGGGTATATACTCAGAAGTGGAATTGCTGGATCGTGTGGTAATTCTGCGTTTGATTTTTTGAGGAACCTCCATGCTGTTTTCCATAGCTGTGGTACCATTTTACATTTCCAGCCAGCAGTACCCAAGGGTCATACTTTCTCCATGTCTTTGTCAACATTTATTATTTTCTAATTAAAAAAATTTTTTTTAAATGTTTATTTATTTTTGAGAAGCGGGGGAAGGCCAGAGAGAGAGGGAGAGAGAATCCCAAGCAGGCTCCATGCTGTCAGTGTGGAGCCCAATGCAGGGCTCTATCCCACAAATCATGAGGTTATGACCTGAGCTGAAATCAGGAGTGGGGTGCTCAATCGGCTGAGCCACCCAGGCGTCCCTTCTCATTTTTTTGATCATGCTATCTTAATGGGGGTGAAGGGCTCTCTCTGGCTTTGAGGACTTCAATGTAAACCATGTTGAACCACCAGGTGTCTTGGGGAAACCCTGGAATAGTAAACCAGGAAAGAAACGAGGGCTGGAGGGTCATATTCTCTCTGTTGCTCTTCCTAGCTGAGTAACCCTTTAGGTTGACCTTGCCCTGTGTGCACAGACAGACTGGAGGCAGCTTCTTAGGATAGCCAAGCATACCTCTTTCAGGCCCTCTCTGGCCGAGAGCCCAGCCAGTGAACACAGGGAGCTGAGAAAGTCAGGCTGACTTTCTCAGCCTGTATCTTTGAGGTCTGTGGGGAGGAGATCCAAGCGCTGAGAAACTCTGTAGGAGTTAGACTGCTTAGGGAGGAGAAATGGGGGCTGTGAGATGCCCTGACCAAAGATTTCTATGCCTGAGTGTCTGAGCTAGGATCCTGACCTCTTATGGTGTTTGGCTGAGCTTTCTCCTTCTAAAGGGGAGGAAATTGAGAGCCAAAGAAGGAAAGCGGTTTGTCTGAGTGCACAGGACAAACGGGTGATGAAACTGAGACTGGAATTCAGCTCTCTTGACTTCTGGTCTGGTTCTTCTCTCACCAAACTCAGGAAGGAGTCAAGATGGCTTCATATCTTTTGAAGCTTAATATTAACCAAGGAACAACAGGCTCAGGGGGACTTGCTTATTTTTTTGTTGCCTTCCACCATCTTGTCTGCCTGCTGTCTGGCAAAGGTTTTGTGGGGATTAATGAGATAAATGGCTTTGACTTTTCTAAGTGAAAGAAGCATTATACTTTATACAAAGCATCGTTATTAAATAGCCTATGAGTGTAGAGGAATACACTAATGTGTTTCTTTTGTCCCACCTTAATGAGAATTAGAGACATCAGGAGGAGGACAAATGGGTCATGTATGGGTGTATTATGTTTTTCGTGTGTAAATATGTGCAGTGACCCCCTCCCCACCACAGTGCAATCCCACGGGGTAATGGAAGAAGAATTTCAGAGCCTCTCACTAATAGAGGATCCTAGGAAAACGGAGCACTGTTTTCAAGGATCTTTGGATTCCTGTGTTCGGAAGTCTCTGGATGGATTCACTTTTCCACGAATTGATACTATTAATTTGTGTGTGAAATATAGCAGTTTTTGAGAGGTGGTTGCTTAACATGGAGGGGGTGTGCTTTTGGGGAAATATATATATATATATATATATATATATATATATATATATATTATAAAACAGCTTTAATGTTTTATTTTACTTCATTGGAAATGAGGTATTCTTTTTTGGTGCCCTGAGGCTTTGCATGTGGCATCTGTGGAATGATTCTTATTAAGTATCTTTATATGTGGGTAATACATTCATAGACTTAATCTCATTTAGTCTTTATGATTGTCCCATGAGTAATGTATTATTATCTCTATTTTACAGAGGGTAAACTGAGAAGTGTGCATCACTTGGTACTGGGCAGTGTGGCTGGGGGTGGGAGAGACAGCCACAGGGTCAGGGACCTGGTTCAATGCTATGGGGTTGTGCTCCAGATGGAGGAAAGCCACTCCCTGCCTCCAGTGTCTGACTCTGTTCCAGCTTCTCTGAAGGGTTTGTGCTGATATGGATGGCACCCCTCAGACCTGGGGCCTGAATACAGGTGTCCTGGCTCTGGGTCCTGGTGTCTTTCTCTGTGTGTACACATACCTGTTCATATCTCATGGAGCCGAATTGATATTTAATGGAATTGTTGTTACAAATCAAGATAAGAAAAAAGATAGCATCTTGCCCATATATGTATCTTGGCTAATTTTTAAGTCAACCATTTTACTTTGCCCCGAACCTAGATACTTTTGTTCATGGAGAGCTGTAGCTGAAGACACAGGGTGTAATTATCCTTTGTCCCAGAGCTTAGGTTTGAGGAAGCAGAGGGCTGCACAGAGGTGCGTGCTCAGTTTTCATGGGACTTCTTGTTCCTGTGCAGCTGCAAGCAGAGGCTTGTATTTTCCTGCAGTGCTGGGGACTGGGAGGAAGAGGCTTCAGGCAGGCTAGGAAGGTGGGCAGCCGGTTTGCCAGGTGGGGTCTGTGTGCACAGCCTCCCCTAACCCTGCGCCCCACCACCCAGATTGGGTATGTCGACAGCTGGACCACAATCTGATACTGGTTTGGCTACAGTAATTTTGGAAGTATACTTAAATAATGAAGCTGAAACCATAACTTTTTTCTTTCTGATTACCAAAGAATTATTTACTATAACAAATTTGGAAAATATAATAACTTAAAAAAGAGCTAGTACTTACAAGGTTCTTACTCTCAGCACTATTCTGAGAGTTTTATATTTATTAACTCATTTGATTATCATAACAATGCTGTGTGATAGGCAGTATTGTCATTTCCATTTTACAAAGAAGGAATCTCAGCTACAGAGAGGTAAGGCAATTGTTCCTGCCACACGGCTAGTGACTAGCAGAGCTAGAATGTGCATCAGGTCTGCCTGGTTTCTAAGTCTATGGCCCTGAGTTCTAGGCTGAACTGCCTCTCTGCAAATAAATGTGGCCACCTAGAGATAACCACTAGTAGTATTTCTTTCTTTCTCTCCCTTCCTTCCTTCCTTCCTTCCTTCCTTCCTTCCTTCCTTCCTCCCTCCCTCCCTCCCTCCCTCCCTCCCTCCCTCCCTTCATTCCATGCTTCCTTTCATTTTTGTAAATCTTTATTCTAACTATTTACAGGACAAAATCTAGATAGACACATAAGTAGGGGAGTTTCTAAGATATACATTTTTAAATTGTTGGACTTTTTCTGTTTTTCAACAATAAATGTATATTCCTTTCAAGTTTAGTAAAAACAATAGAGATCTTAAATCATTTTTGTCATGCTCATGATCTAGAAAGGTGACTTTTAAAAAAATTATAGCTGAGGGGCGCCTGGGTGGCTCAGTCAGTTAAGCATCCGACTTTGGCTCAGGTCATAATCTCACGGTTCGTGAGTTTGAGCCCCGTGTCCAGCTCTATGCTGACAGCTCAGAGCCTGGAGTCTGTTTCAGATTCTGTGTCTCCCTCTCTCTCTGACCCTCCCCTGCTCATGCTCTGCCTCTCTGTCTCTCTCAAAAATAAATAAACATTAAAAAAATTATAGTTGAACCTCTAGGAATATTTCTATGTGTTTTCTTCTAGTCTTTCTTCTATGAAAAAAAGTCTTTTTAAAAAATTGGGCCCATACATTTTTGGGCACTGTTTCTGTTGCTTAATATCATGGAAGTTTTTTCTATATTATTTTTCAAAACATAATTTTTATGGCTTCTAAAACTGTATCATGTGGATGTGGGATCAATTTATGTAACCAGTCCCCCTGTGTTGGGCTTATAGGTGATTTTCAATTTGATGTTGGTATAATTTACACTGTGGTGAATACCCGGATACGTTGTTTTGCTGGAGTCTCTGATTAGTCCTTTAGGACAGCTTCTGAGAATGGTAGTCAAATGATTGAATTCCTTAAAGACTCTCATTAGGAGTGCTGTGTTGCTTTCCCTACAGGGTTGATCAGCCCATGCTTCCTGCTGGTGAAGTGAAAGAGGCATGGGTAGGGTTCTGGAGTTCAGCTTCCTCTGCTCCCCTCAGGGCTGAAGAGGCTCCAGACATACTGAGACCTCTCCCGCAAAACAGAACCTCCCATCGAGTGTCTGAGTCTATGAGTTCTGAGCCTCAGCAAGGCCACGCCCCTGTTGCAGGGACCATATGCCATTCACTGTGGCAGTGTGGCTGGGCATTCATAGGCATGGATGGAGTCAGAGGAATTACTGCTGGTTCCTAAAGGTGCCTTGACCAGTTCAGGGGGTGAAGTACGTGGGCAGATGAGTATCAGCCAAGTGAGTCTTCCTGTCACCCCATCCTCCCAGGTGGTGAGAAGGAAGGAGGTCAAGGCCACTGAGTACACTAACAAGTGTCCTCTCAAGATAGCACTGCCTCATCTGTTGTAGTTCTGGTGACTGGGAGAGGTGTAGTCACTCTGTGTCTCTGTTTTCCTACCAATCAAATGGGGCCAAAGCAGCAAAACCCTCTATAAATTCGGGCCAGAAGTTGAAGTAATTAAAAATGTCATGGGAAGAAACTGTCATGGGACAATTACACTTTGAGATATTCCCTCTTTCATTCAACACATTTTGACGGAACACACACCGTGCTCCAGGCTGTTCTGGACTCTGGGGAACACAGTAGTGAACAAAACAGACAAAGGTGCCTGTCTCTTGAGGCTTCCCTTCTGATGGGGGATAAGAAATAAATGTCCACCTAATATATGAAATAAACACATGAATAAACACACATATGACATGCTAATCTAAAACAATCGAATAACATCATCTCTGTAAACTTCCACATAGAAATAAAAATTTTGCAAAAGAACTCCCATGCAGGAGATGGGTTTGAGGACCTAGTAGGTGACAACCACCCTGCCAGGGTTTCTGAGGCCACAAAGCTGGTTCCTGTGCTTAAGGAGCTGATGAATCCCTGGAAGAATACGAGCAGAGCACCCATATAAGAGTGTAACCACTCTCAGCCATTCATTAGCTGTAGCCAAGGAGACCGTGAGCCAGTGTTTGGTCTTTTCATTGTTGTGGCCAGCTGTCCCCAGACGTCTACAAACAGAGGGAAAGTTTTTCTGGTTTTCTAGCTGGTATCTGACCTCACTCAGGGCCAGATCTAGTTTTTTCACTACAATGGCTACTTTGCATTGTACTCTGCATTTGCTACTCTGAAAAAGCTGAAATGGCTGACTTGATAAATTTGAACTGAACCTCAACTAGGTCCTGTAATTTAGGTTTGCCATCACCAGGTGGTGATAGGTGCCTTAGTTCAAATAGCAAGAGGTTGAGATTTCCCTCCTCTCCCTGCTTGGAAAAAAGTGGAAGAAATGTTTTATTGCTATCACAATTTATTATCTTTGGTTGGAGAGTGTGGTTTAGGGTGTGTATCTGTCAGTTGTTTTCTGCTGTTTTTCTTCACCTGCTCTCTGATGTCAGTATGACCTTGAGTAATGCTAGGGAAATGGCTTTATGATTAATATCCTCTAGTCTAGGTAATGTTGGCGGACCTCCTCTGTAGATGGAGGCTCGTTTGCTTCCATGGGAGTCGGTCCTAGAATTCCTTTTCCTGTCTTTCTCTCCTTTTGACTAGCTGCCCTCTGAAGAACCAAGAAAAGATTTAGTTTGCTGGATCGCTAGAAGGTATGGTAGCTTTACCACTCTTCCAGTTGTCTTGGGCTCCTGAAATGCTCCAGGTTCTTTGCCTTTTCCCTGGTCATTAGAGAGGAGTGAGATGTAGAATAGGCAAGTGATGCTTTTATTTAAGGCAGTATCTGATTGAATTAGGAGAGGAGATGGCCACAGATGTCCTTGGGTCCCTGTCTTTGTTTTGGAGCAGGTTTGACTACTGTGATGGTGGGCCTGTTCTGAGCATCCCCATCTCTCATGAACTGTGTTTGTAGAAGGGTGAGGAAAGAGTGTAAGAGAATGCTATTGAAAATAGTGTGGAAATGGCTCAGGTGAGAGATACAGGTAGCAGCTGTGACACACTTAGAAGATCCTTTGGGTGCTCGGTCTGAGGAGATGTTTCTACTTCAGCTGGGATGTCCTGGGGCTCTCTTAGGACCTACTTAGGTTGGCGGGGGCGGGGGGGGGGGGAATGTCAGTTTCCCTATCTGCCCATTGGGATAATTAGTTTTTCATTCACTTGACAAGAGTGTTAGCCACTGAAGAATGACTTTTTGTTTTTAATGTTGTTTGTTGGGTCTCAGACTGTCTTAGGCTTTGAAAACATGTCTTTTTGCATAGGGTGATTATTTCCTGATCAGAAAATCCACCCACCTATCAGCATCTGAATCAGTTCTTGATTGCTTTTTAAAAAAGTTTCTTCACAAATTTTACTCTTTCCATTATGACTTCCTTTTAATATAGACCTGTGCTGTCCAATATGGTAGCCACTAGCCATGTGTGGCTATTTAAATGTAAACTAATTGAAATTAAATAAAATTTAAAGTGTAGTTCTGTAGTTGCACTTGCTACATTTCAAGTGCTTAATAGTCAGCAATGACTGGCGGCTACCATATTGAACATCTCAGAGTTAACAGAACATTTTCATCATTGTAGATGTTCTATTAGACAGCGAGACTGTAGACTGTCTCAGTCAGGGGTCAGACCTACAACAGACACTGCTGTAGCCATTTTCAGAGGAAACATACTTAATACAGGAATTCAAGGGAATTTAATTGGAAGGGTTAGGAGAGCAGGCTGTAGGTAGGGCCTCTAGGAATGACTCCCAGGACGACACTGCAGAACTGGCTCACCAAAAGGACTGGGGCTCTGGTATAATTAGGAAGATGAGGAATCTGGAAGCCATTGTGCCAAGAGCTGGCTCCAGGATCACACCACCTTATCCATGTTCCAGGTATCAAAAAACCATTGCCATAGCCTTACCGGCCCTATAGCAGTGAAATAGATGCTCTCCCCAACAGACTTAGTTTCAGTTCACTTCTTGAGTTGGCCAAACCCCATAGTCACATCAGGAAGTCCAGCTACAGGGGATATTGGAAATTATAGTTGTTAGCTCTTTTGCCTCTACAGGACAGGAAGGCACAAGTACAGGGAGGTTGCAAGAGCTGCTGAGTTTAGTCAATCCACCAGTCTACCCCATCTGCTGAATGGGGCTGAGCCAGAGCTGACCCTTCTTTGCCTGAGCACCCCTGGGCTTAAGATGGATAGGTCATCGGGTATCTTCTAAGACCAGGAGACAGTATCTTCCCTTTTGAGTTTCCCAGCTATCTCTGTAATGTTCTAGCTAGAGAAGATTAATGGCCTCCTGCTTTCTAGTTATTTGGCCTTTAATGGGCAGAGAAAGCACGGTTTCTGTTTCAGGTTGGCTGCTACACTCTTAAAGAGAATGTTGGCCCCTGGTCACTACAGTGAGATGACAGACAGCAAGAGCTAAATGGGCTTCTGCGAAGATCTCGGGTGACACCCTGGCCTGAGAGAAAGCATTTCCTTTGCACAGTAGAGATTGCTAAATGAGAGGATGGTTAGGCCTTTAGGAGGAAATGCATTTCCAGTTCTCTCTCTGCCAAGCGTCAACTGCTACTTCTTGCTCTCCATAAATCAATCTGGGTTGTAGTTGTGTGTTTAGAGTCTGGTCATTAGTGGTGACCTCCTTGGTGCATGGATGAAGGTGCTCGGGCTAAGAAGGAGGTCGTGCTGTCAAAGCACATCTGCAGCACTGTACTTTTTTCCACACACATGGCTAACTGGGAATCTCTTTATGGTGCTGGGGGTTTGGTCATCTTTGTTCAAAGGTGTATGGAGGCAGGGGGATGGGGAGTGCTACTTATTTACATTGGAGGATTGGGGTCAGGGGCTTTGAGAAGGAATTATTTAAGCCCAAACCTGAAGCGTGAGAAGGAATTACCAAGCCAAGAGCAGAGGGAATAATGTTCTAAGTATGTGCAAAGGTACTGTGGCATATAAGAAGCGAGTGTTTGTGAGGAGTGAAATGAGGCCAGTATGTCAGGACTGCATTGGACCAGGCTGAGAGGGGAATGAGATGAGAGAAGTGGCCAGGGCCAGCCTATGTGGGCTTCATAAGTCATGGCAAAGAGTCCAGATTTTGAAGAGATTTATGTAGAAGAATGACAGGAACCTGATTTATGATGTATATTTTTAAAAGGTCACTCTGGCTGCTGCATGGAACTTGGATTGGGGACAGGCAGGAAAGGAGAGAGAAATGTCAGGGGGCTACTGCAGCATTCTGGGCAAGAAGTGGATGGAGGTCTGGACGAGGGGGGTGGTGTGGGAGATGGAAGTCATTGCTCACAAACTCTTCCTTCAGAAATCTCCCCTATAATCACATCCAAGAAGTAAGTGGGAGAGCCTGAATAAGCCCATGCTTTAGGGCGTAGGTGGACTGATTCCAGCAATTTCTAATGCTTACCTGTTATCTGCCTTCATCTGTATCATGACCTCATCATAGTGTAGTTGTTAGCAAATAGATATTAAGCATCTTTTGCAGTAAGGCCTGGGATCAGGTGCTTGGATGGAGATTGATTAAAGGAAAAAAAAAAATTCAACTTTTTCATCACTGAGCACCTTCCAGGTCCCCAGCTCCATGCCTCACTCATGGGGGTACCAAGGAAGCATAAGCCACTGCCTCCTGACTTTTTTTTTTTTTAATCTTTACTTGAACCTTGCAGAGCAGAATGACATATGGCTGACCAGTCTGTGCGGGGGTCTTGCCCTGGTTCTAGTCCCTTGGAGAAGCAGCAGCTCTGTGTGCAGAGGAGGGAGCTACTGTCTGAAGTCAGGGGATCTGGGCCATTTGACAAATGGGAATCATTTTCTTATATGTGAGGAGCAGGTGGCTGTTGTGGGCACCCACCTGTTTGTATGTGGCCTGATCTGCTCTGGGGCTCATTCAGGGATGAGCACATCAGTACAAATAGTTTAGTAAGGCAGGAGCCAGAGCAGACTTAAACGGTGGCATCTTTTCAGCTGGCAGCCAGGAGACAGAGCTTTGAATCAGCTTTATAATTTGAAAATTGGTCTCTGCATTGGGTGGTTATTTTGTGCTAACAAAAGCCATCAGGGACACAATGCTGCTTGCCCTTCCTCCATGGCACTGCTCTGGGTTCAAAAATGTGGAGCCTAAGATGGTGATTTTCCATTCCTGGTATTCTTGGATAGTTGTGCCCCCTTATTGAGTGGGACCTGGAGATGCTAATAGAGCCTTGGGCCTGGGGAGGGAATCATCCCAGTGGATGGGGGAAAATTGCTTAGAGGAGAGGAGGCCAGGCTGGGCCTTGGAGCACAGCCCTTGTGGAGACTAGGCCTGTGGGGCCTTACCTGTCTCACCTGTGCGTGGCTCTGTGTTTACTGTGGCGGTGCCTTAGTCATGTCACATGGCTGTAACAATGCTCAGAGCTTCCAGGACCAAAATAATGAAGGCTGTTTTGTTGTTGTTGTTTTTGTTATTGTTTTGTTCTTTGGTTAGGGAGAGGTTGACATTCCATTTTTCCCTATGGACTTATTTGTATGTGCTTTCTCCAGATGGTGTGCTCCAGAGAGGTCCTTGTGCTCTGGGAATATAAATAAGGTCACCCATGGTGCAGGGTGGCTCAGAAGTCAGCTTGACAAGACATGGCTTTCAAAACCACGTATTGGCTCTGTGGAGCCACAGTCATCTTGCTCTCAATGTCAACAGCTCAAGGTGCATAGGACGTAACCCTCCCCCCCCCCAACCCCACAGCCTTTCTGAGGCAATGGATGTGTTCTCATGCTGGTGCTTCCTGCCTTCTTCCCAGGATTGCTTGGCTTTTCAAACTGGCAAGTGGTAGGAGAGAGGAGGATTAAGACAGTGCTTAGAGATAGTATGAAGATTAGAGTTTGAAGACAGTGATCTGCGGGAAGGTGTGAGGTGCTGAGGGCTTGTGAGAAGAGAATTGGAGTCTGGAGAGGCTGACAGTGGTGGAGACATGGCTGCTTTTATGCATGTGAGGGAGGAGAAGTTAGTCGAGGAACTAAAATAGAGTCCATTAAGTGTTGTCAATGCCAAGCAGAGAGTCTAGTAAGGAAAAATTATATACCACAGATGGAATGGATAACATTAGAATTCCAACCCTGGTGAACCCAGTAAGAAATGAGATCAGGCCACTGTTTACTGGTCATTCCAACACAGTTGATAGAAAAAGGGACACCTTCCCCTTTCATTCATCCCAGAGGCACCCCAAGGGTTACTGAAGGGGCTAGTTACGTAGTAGAATCCTTCCTGTGAAGATCATACCAAACATAAAGGATGTTCTTAGGTCAGAAATGCAGCCCCTTTGGGTCCTCTGGGTGGCTCAGTTGGTTGAGTGCCCGACTCTTGATTTTGGCTCAGGTCATGATCTCATGGTTCGTGCATTTGACCTCGCATCGGGGTCCGTGCTGACAGTGTGGAACCTGCTTGGGATTCTGTCTTCTTTTCTCTCTGCCCCTCCCCTGCTCACTCTCTATTTCTCTCTTTCAAAATAAACAAACTAATTAACTAACATTAAAAACAAACAAAAAAGAAATGCAGCCCCTTCACCATCAAGGCCCACAAACCCAGTAGGAGATGTGTGCTCTGCTCGTGGCCTTGGTGGTGGGCACACACGTGTATATGCCTGTGGGGTACATGTGTGAATTCTGAGGAGGCGGAGTATAGTCTAGCAGTTAACTATGAGTGCTGTGCTTGCTGCTGAAATCTCTCATTGTCTCACTTTGTGACCTTTAATGAGTCACACGCTCCTTTGTTTTCTTATGTGTTAAATGGAGATATGAATGCTTCTAGCTCTCATGCTTCGGGTGCCCTTATTAATTCAAATCCTCTCTTCTAGTTTTTTCCTCTGGGGTATTATAAGAAAGTGAAGGCCCAGCCTTATTGGGGGCCTTCCTTGCTTTATGCCTATGATCCACACAGTGAGTGTAGGGAGGGCAATGGCAAGGTGCGTGAGAGAGAGAGAAGACTTCTCATAGGAAGTATTGGGTTCTCCATGATCCTGACATTCCAGTTAAAATACTTTACCCCTGGGGGTGCAGCAGCTGCCCAGAGCAGCTGGAGCAGAGGAAAAGAGGAAGGTGAATGGAATATATGGGGAGGCAGGAGTCAGTGTCATGTTGAGAATATAGCCATGAATTGAGTATAGCAAAGAGGCAATTTTCCAGGCCCTGGGGACTGGGGGTGGGGCTCTAATGCTACAGCAACCAGATGGCAATAGTGCAGGAGGCAACTGTCGGGACAAGAAGGCTGTAGACCAGCTGGTACTAAAGAAGAACTGATGTGCTCATCTTGGTATCATAACAGGGGTGGTAAATTCGTGGCATCTGTGATACCATTTCCTACCCTTTGTGCCCATGGCAGACATCACTAATCTATCACAATATACTTTTCTTTGTAGTCAGAGAAGACTCTGAATCCTTTAGGTACAACCTTTTGGGCAGTCAAGTCAATCAGTTGGCATAAGAGTGAAAACTTATTTACTGTCTGTCACTGGTGTGATGATGGAAAGGACATAGATTTTGGAATTTAGCAGAAATGACAGCCCAGACAGATACAAGCTTTGTTGTATTGAGCAGGCATATTGGTCAGGTCTTTTTTGGTTGCAAAGGATAGAAACTCAATTTGAGTTAGCACTGAGTTACTTAAGTAATATAACCCGAAGGCTCAGGGTAAGGCTAATGTCAGACATGGCTAGATGCAGGAGACCGATGAGGTTGCTAGAGTCTGTCTCTAGGACAGAGTATGTCTGCATTCTGTCTGGCTAAAATGGGTCATTGCTTATCCCCTATGGGGAGACAGGGCTGGTGGTGGTGGTGATAGGGTCTAGATAGCAGGTCACAGTGGGAACAAAAGTTATATTGAGGGTCAAACACAGAAGGCTCAATCCAAGATAAGAGTAGGGAGAGGTGCTAAGTGTTCATCTGAATACTAGTGAGTTGTGGCGAGGAGAGGGAAGGGGCTCCACAAGGCAGTTTGTTTTGGGCCCAGCAGTTTCCCTGGAAGAGTCTTGTGTATACTGAACAGAGAAGAGGGTCATTGTGAAGAGGTTTGGAGGTGACATGCATATGCAACTAGTTTGCTTGCTCCATCCACAGTCGCTGATGGCAACTGATGTGGCATCCAGCTCACTGCCCCACACTGCCACCCCATTCTCTGCTGCTACTCTTGATCCTGTGGCACCCAACCAGGTGACAAGTCTCCAGGTCACGCATCTGTCCTGCGGCATTCAGGTCTGGGCCCAGGCTGAGCTGATCCTGGGTGAACCTTGTAGGATTCTAGGGTGAGGAATCCAGCTGATCAGACTGAAGAGTGCCCAGAAAGTATGCATTGTGTCTTGGGGGCAGTCTCGAAGGCTCTAGGTGCCTTTAAATCAGAGAAGTACAGATGCCTGTGTTCTGGATTTCACTGGTTTCTACCCAGGTTTCCTTCCTGACAGTGTCCCTCTACCCCACCCTGTCAATCCTTGTCATACAGAGCTCTGCTTCCCAGATATCAAATGCTATATAATGAATCACCCCAAAACAAAGTGGCTGATAGCAGCAAATACCTTGCTGTCTCCCACAGTTTCTGTGGGTCAGGAATTTCTTGGGTCTCTCATGGGGTTGCAGTCAGATGGTGACTGGAGCATCTGGGGGCTGGCTGGGAGTCTCTCTCTTTGCATGTGGTCTCTCCATGTAAGCTAGTTTGGGATTCCTCACCACACGGAAGCCACAGGGCTTACACTGCATATTTTGGACCTAGTTTTAGAAGTGATGTACTGTCATTCTGCTGTACTTTATTGGTCAAAACAGTCACCCGAGACAAATCCCATTTCAGAAGGAAAGGACATAGGTCCTCTTTCTTAATGGGAGGGATGTCAAAGATTTGCTGACATAATTTAAAACCACTACAGGCCCCTACCCCCTCGTATCCAACCAACACTCATTGCCTAGATAGGTTTAAGGTACCAGGATATAATCTTACTTTGGTCCAGTGCCTTTCTTTTATTATACTATTTTTATTTTTGGAACTTGGGTAGAGACCTGAGTGAATTACACTCTTCAATTCATTGTACGTTTGCCATCATTGCTTCATGCAATGACTCTCATTCATTCACTCATTCATCCATTCTTCCTTTGTATCCCCATATCCTACTTTCCTTTTTTACTCCTAACTTTCCTTAAACAACCATTCTGTTATATTTATGAATATCCTTTATTTGCATGTGTTCTTATAAATATGTGTTTTAATAGACATATCTTGCACATGTACTGTTTTCTGTGTCCTCCTTTTCTCCCTTGCTCGGTGCTCCTGGGTGCATACACGTACCATACATGCATGCTGTAATGCATACATCTTATGTCTTGTTGCCTAAAATGAATCAGTGAAACTAGAGAGGAGGAGTGACATGTCCAGGGTCACACAGCTGAATTGCAACCAGAATAGTTTTCCTGACTCTTTTTCTCAGCATCACACATTAATGTTTTCATGCGTCATCTCCCAGTTTCTTGCAATCATTTAAAATAAGATTTTTTTAAAAATCGCAAGTCTGGGTTCCTTTTCCTAGCTCTCCTGTCTTCTGCCTAGTAACTGCCGTCCTCTGTCCTCTCCTCCTGCAGGTTCCAACTATGGGAGCCCGCGTGCAGCTCACGCCAACATGAATGCCAATGCGGCTGCGGGGCTCGCCCCCGAGCACATCCCAACGCCCGGGGCAGCCTTGTCCTGGCAGGCAGCCATCGACGCGGCCCGGCAGGCTAAGCTGATGGGCAGCGCTGGCAATGCAACCATCTCCACCATCAGCTCCACACAGCGGAAGCGGCAGCAATATGGGAAACCCAAGAAGCAGGGCAGCACGACTGCCACACGCCCGCCCCGTGCCCTGCTCTGCCTGACTCTGAAGAACCCCATCAGGAGGGCGTGCATCAGCATCGTCGAATGGAAATATCCTTTGTGCTCTGGGTTGGGCAGGGGGCCCCTGGGAGCCCTGGCGGGGCCAGCCCCACAAATGCCACCAGGTAGTGAGCTGTGTTGGCTGAGCTGAGCCTAAAAAGTGGCTCTCAGACCTACTGCTTCTTCATCACTGGGGCGCTGTTTGAATGCAGAATTTTAGGCCCTGCCCTAGACTTGATGAATCAGGATGTCTGGGGACAGGGCCCAGGAATCTGCTGGAATAACAAGCAGGGTATCTTTTTCATATATTTTTTCATACGATAAGCAACATTTGAGAAAATGATCCTAAGAGGTTATGAAATATCATCTCACCCAGCTGAGCCTTTCCAGGTGTGTTGGGTTAATAGTGGTTACATGCTGCTACTCCATAGCCTTCTTTACCTCCCTTGTTATGGCACTGGCGTAGTTTGATGACCTCCCCTCTCTCTAGTGTGAAAGAGCCCAAGAGGTGCAAGACGGTAGTGGTCAGTGACCCTGGTTCTTGGTTCAAGGCTTAGGAACAGTGGTTCTCAAACTTGGCTGCACATTAGCATCACCTGGAATGTTGTAACAAAATACAGGTGCCTGAGCCCCACTCAGGCATAATTCTAAAACTCTCCACATCATTCTGATGTATAGCCAAAGTGGAGAACGCTGGCCTGGAGGTTTCAACACAGATCCACTTTGTATGTATAGAGCCCAGTGAGTGGGTCCTTCAGAGAAAATGACTTTGAAGGGCCAGACTCTCACTGTGGAATTATAGGCCCCTTAATGTCCTGGGAATTGTGGGTTGGTGGAGATTGATAGGAGCTTCAAGATCAGTAGGGCCACCTCTGACTTTCCCCAGTGATGACATTGAACTCCATATGGTCATATGGTCAGTGACAGACAGGACTAGACCTCTGGCACTTAGTTTTGGGCATTTCCATAATAAGAGTTCATGCAGGCAGGGCTACCATGTCTTCCGGGGCTCAGGATGGGAGTGTTTGGTGTTATTCATGACTTTCCATAGAAGGATTTAAAAGTCTTGGGTAGTGGTTGAAAGGCAAAAGAAGATGGCTCCGGAGAGAAGAGCTTCTGTTTAGCAATAAATGTCAGTTCTATAAATGTTTGAGCCCCTCCACTCAAAAATAACTTTATGAGAATGCAGTGCAAGCTGGCCGTCTGTCCTGAGTGGCCAAGCATGCTTCCAGTTCCCAGATGACTGGGTGAGAGGCTCGGCTCTGCACAACCTCCTTATGCTGCTGTCATAACTGTTCAATCAGAACCACAGAGTGGGAAAGGTGGGGGCCGTGCAGGTCAGGCTCCCCCAAAGGGGAGGGCACTGAGGCCTGGAGAAGCTGAAGAACTTGGTCAGATCACATAGCCTGCAATGGACAGAGCTGGGTTTCAAATTGAGGTTCCCCAAGTCCCAGATCCATACATTTCCCATTCCCCATGCACCCATAGTATAGAGGATAGGTACCAGGGTAGATGTTCAGGGGAACACCATCCAGCCCACTGGGACACAGTGGCACCTGGATCTGGAGCCTGAACCACTCCCATCATGGCCATGCCTCCTGTGTTCTTGAATGGTCATGGGTCCACTTTTCTCATCTTTAATAGGGAATAACCAGAGAATTAACAAGGGCTGCAGAGTCCGTGCATGTGGAAGCATTTTCAGAAGAGCTATGTCAGGGGATGTATTCAGTGAGTACTAGTTAACTTCAAGTCTGTTCTTCCTCTCCTGGGATGGACAGCTCCCTGACAAGGAGCACTGAGTGCAGAATGAAGTGCCAGGTGCCATAGTAGCCTGGGAGAAAGGGAAGAGAGGAGATAGCAGTACACAGGGCATGACGGGGAAGTGTGGGAGAATGGGGGCTTTGTAATGAAAATGTCTGATGTGTTGTCCATGGAAACTGGTCAGAAAGCCCCATGAGGCCTGAGTCTGGGATTCATGAAAAGACCCTTGACTGGGTCAGCAGCAGTGTTAACAAGGCAGTTACCTGGTGTGCCACCTGTGGACCCAGCCACCTCACTGCACCCCCACGCTGGGCAGAGGGGTGCTGCAGCCACACCACCTGGGTGACTGTGCCCTCCTCACTGCAGGAAAGGAAGTGGGCCCAGCCTCAGCAGTGCTAGTTGGGTAGCATTCTTAGATAGCCTTGGAAGGGTAACTGGACAGGTAAAGAGATGGTCTGGTGTATTAGCTAGTCAGTGTTCCTTGAAAGAGTGGAATCTGATGCTGTCATTAAGAAGGGAAGACAGTTTTAAAACTGGTCTGGCTGCCACAGGGTGATATAGTACGCCTCCAGGTCTCAACCTGGGTTCTCCTCCACTCTGCAGCTGATGGCTTTTCTTATCTGCCTGATTGGTTTCTTTACACATTATCTTTTCTAGAAGTAGCAGGGACTTTTAGCATAAGATGATGGATGGATAGCCTGGATTGGCAGAGGATGTAGAACTGATAGTGTAAGAGACACCCCAACCTTAGCCATCACCCACTTTGGTGGAAGGAACAAGTTGACATTTGAGGATTGGATGCATGAGGTCTGGCTTAGCTGAACTGATGTGCTATCACCCTGGTGGGAGGAGCACAAGGGACCAGATGATGGGAATGAAACTGAGCAGCCCCTAGGTCGAATGTCACTTTCCTAAGCAGATGGGGAAAGGGCTAGAAGGGAAGAGGTTTTGTGATAGGAGGAATAAAGTGCTAACTCCCTAAAAATGCTTTAGGGGAACTTCAGGATATATCAGCATAGAGTAGTCCTTACAAACTCAGACTTTGGAACGAGACTTCCTATGTTTGAATCCCATTCTGCCACAGGCTATGTGATGTTGGGCAAGTTAACATCTCACCTTTCTGTGCCCCACTGTCCTCATTTGGAAATAGGGATGACAATTTTATACTCAATCACTCAGGGTGTTTGTATGGAGCAGTTAGAAAAGAGCCTGGCACAGAGTATGCTCTCAGATGTTAGCTACTGTCCTTCCTGTTGCCATCACTGTCATCATTGGCATCACCACTGTTATCACTAATTCCTTGGCCAACTCAAGGGGCAGCACATATTGGAAAAGATAGTCAGTAGGTCTGTTTCTGGACCTGGCTCTGCTATTTGTCAGCTTGGAATCTGGGAGAGGTTGTTTTACTTTCTGTACCTGTCAGTCTGGGAGGTTAGGCAGGTCTGCTGCCTACCATCTTGTGGATATCAAGGCACACGTAGAAAATGGCAGCCTTCATGAGGTATGCTGGGTAAATGGACCCTCAGCTATGCCCATAGGGCTGAGGGGGATCAATAACTAGCACAGCAGCTAAAGCCTTGACTAAGATGCCTTCCAGGCACAGAATTGCCCTGTTAACACAGGTCAGAGGCCATTCAAGGTAGGAGAATGAACCCTGGACTCTGTAGTCAGGGAATCTGGGTTCTAGTCCTGACTGGGAAGTACCTGCTGTGAAGTCTTCAGAAAGTTTCTCAGGTCTTCTGGGCCTCAGAGGTTTGGACTAGATAATCTCTAAGGTCTTTCTCCCTGCTTTGATTTATTAACTTTGTGAGTACAGGTTTCCCTGGGAGAGGAAGTTGGTCCCTTCTTCCAGGATTCCCATCCTCTTTCCCTTCTTCTTCCTGTTAGGTCCCATGGGCAAGCCTGGAAACCTGGCAGTGTTATGGGGGTGGGGGGAGATGGGGCTGGAAGAGCATAAACTGGCCTTCCTCTGAAGTTTCCCCTTTCTGGCCTTCATTTGTGGGTGCAGGGTAGAAGGACCCTTATCATATTAGGTCATTTTTTTCTTGAGAATGTGTTCTTTCTGGAATTTTGATAAAGAAATCTGGTACAAGAACTTCACCAAGTGCACTGCCATTGGTGAGTGAACCAGCTTGTCCCTCTAGATCCCAGCACACTCCAACGGAAAAGTCATGAAGATCTAGATGTCAGCCTTGCCCACTGAAGGCAAGGCCTCCACAGACTAAAGAGAGGTAAGGTATTCCATGTGGAGCTGTGTCTTGGAGCAAAGATGGCTGTCCTGCCCTAAATGCACAGTATACATGCTGCTGTGCTCTTGAGGGTCCAGAGCCCCCAGTCATCTTCAGGTTCTGTGGAAGGTGTCAGAAGATAAAGTAGAAAGGGGAAAAAACACTCTAAACTTCAGATTAAAAGATCTGAATCTCCAAATTTCAATGAAAAATCTTGAAGTCAAGTCTGCCTTAAATCTACTATCTCACCTCTCCCAACCATAGCTTGAGTCCCTGGGTGGCAGCGTGGAAGCCACGGGAAAAGAGGTGTCTAGGGGACAGCCTGTCCCAACTGGAGCAGGCACTGCTCTGTAAAAGCACCCCCGAGCACACATGAGGGAAAATGAAGTCCAGTGCAATCTAAATAAATAAAAGAAGAAGAAAAAAGTTTTTAGAAATGTGTGTTTACTCTGGCACGCGACTGGCCTCCACTGCTTTTGACATATTAGGAAAAATTTTGGCGGGGACCCATTAGAAGCACTTTAAAAGGCATATGTTTCTTCTCAATACAAGGGGCTTGGAATGTATTGTTCAAACAAAATTCTTATGAATCTTTGATTTATTTTAAAATATATATGTGTATGTTTGTTTCACTTATGCCTTCTGTGGCCTTGACTTCCTTAACTCCCTTCCTCAGACCATTTGAAATAATTATTTTACTGACTATTTTTGCCAATTGTGTGGCCTTAGCGATCTATATTCCCTTTCCAGAAGATGACTCCAATGCCACCAATTCCAACCTGGTAAGTCCACCATCCCAAGTCTCTGCTTTTCTCCCTCGGTGCAGGACTGAGCTTGGATCACATGGATTCAAGGTGGAATGTGGGGAGAAGTGACATGTGTGTTTGACATGCGCAAAAGTGCTGCTGTGCTCAGATCTCAAGTGCTATTGCTGTCTATTCAAATCAGCACCTGTCTTATCACAGCCTGTTTTCAGAAAAAATATTCCAATTAGGTGGTGGTGAGATGTGTGCTCTGTGTGTGTGTGTGTGTGTGTGTGTGTGTGTGTGTATGTGTGTGTGTTGAGGGCTACAAAATGTGCTGCATAAGTTGCACGTGCAGGTGTTTGCAGGCGCAAGCTTTCATCTTGGATCATTTGTTACTTATTTTAAGTGACTGTGTCCCATTGGTAGGGTTTGCTCAGGTGATCTGTAGTATCACTGCACGAGAAGTAATTTCTAGGAAGCTTTTAGGAAAGTTTCCTTTTGCAGCCAAGATGTATTATTTAGTTGAAAGGGTTTTATTTTCTTGGGAAAGGCGGCTTTCCATTTGGACTGTTGGGAGGCCAGTGCTGGCAATTTGGGGTTAGAATTTGTCCATGGAAAAAGCGCAGAGTGTGTTTACTTTTGGCTGAGCGTGAAGTCATTACAGAGGCCTTTGCTCTGTCTGGGCATGGGAGGAAAAGAGTTCTGGAATGCAGTTGGCAAAATCAGGGCACTCCAGGATGCCTCTGCTGCAGGCGGTAGGAAGATCCTGCCTCTCTCCCCCTCCCCCCGCAGAGACACCATAACTTTTCCTGTGATTCCAAGTGCATCTTTTCCCCTCATCAGCACCTTCCTCTAATTAGCGAGATTGGGCTGTCTGATGAGATCGTTTTGAAAAGAAGCAGGAGGGTTACAGAATTCTCCTTTCTGTTGTTGCTGGCTGCTGATGGTATCATGGGTGTAATTCTTTTGCTTTTTAACCTTTGACATTTTCTTTAGCCCCTTCAGCAAATAGATCTGATGCACATTTGAAACTTCTCCCCTGTTTTCCCCAGTTCTGACGATTGGCCCCAGCTCCATATTGGGTAAGATGTTATGGTGTGAGCCGGGCTGCTGCGTCTTATGGCTTGGCTTGGGCTACGTGTTGGGGACAGGTTCCCTAGCTGGCCAGTGAGCTCCGAGTGATGACATGGCCAGAGTCAGCAGGCAGGCAGAGCATTAGCAGTCCATGCGGCCTTCTGAGGCATGACCTTGTCTCTTAACAGGCAAGAAATCTTTACTGTGTCAGAATAAATACAAGCAGGAGTGTCTCCCAAACGGCCCTTGGAAAAGCTGGAGCATCTTCCATCAGTTATACTTGTCTCTGTGTCCACCTCCCTCCCCCACCACAGCCCACCCGAAACCCCTGCAGCTTAGCACTTAATCTGCAACTTAAGAAAAAAAAAAAAGAATCTGTGCCTTATTCTGAAGCCAGTGAAGTTTTGGGTGTACTCTAGGCAAAAGCAGTGGGGAAAGTGGCTAGAGAGTTTGTGTTTATTTTATGCCCCAGCCCCTCCTGTCGGAGCTCCCTGGGGGGATTAGCAGCACAGAGAGGGAAGCCTGGGCTGGCTGCATGGGAACAGAGGGGCTGGCAGGACAATGAGGGGAGGGGTTGTGTTGGACTTACCCTGGAGCTGGGGTGGAGGTCGCGGAGTGCAGAGACTGCTGGAGGGACAGTGGAGTTTTAAAATCACACCACAGAGTGATGGAGGTGTTCTAAAGTGGGATGGTAGTATGGTTGCACAGCTGTATAACTGTACTAAAAATCATTGAGTCATATATTTAACAATGGGTGATTTTTATGGTATGTAAATTATACCTCAATAAAGCTGTTTTTATAAAAAAGAATAATACCAGCATGGAAACCCAGGCCTTTCAATGCCTCCCAACATCAGCTGCTTGTTGCTCTTTTATACCTTGCAAATGAAGGGGAGGTTAGATAGGTGGAGGGAAAGGGGTGATGGGGACAGCCAGTGAAATTTGTCAGTGACATTACACTAGGAGTTTGGGGGGGTTGCAGAGCAAAGTGTGAAGAGTTGAAAAGGGGCTTCTACGTGCTAGATCAATTCCCACCTCTTTCAAGCCATGGCTTGGGCAGTGACTTACCAAATGAAGGAAGCATGCTAGCATTTCCTTTATCCCAAATACAAACACACACAGATAGACACATAGGTACACACACACACAAACACACAGAAACATGCACAGATAGACACAGACATGCACATGGACACAGACACACATACAGAGACATATACATACATAGACACACACAGACATACACACAGATGTATACACAGACACAGACATATGTGCAGGTATATTACACAGACATGTAGACATACACACAGACGTACACACACACAGCCATACACACAGATGCACACAGTAGACATACACATAGACATATACCCACAGATACACACAAAAACATACATGCACATATACATACATAGACAAATAAACACATAGACACATACACATGCACACACTTCTCTAATTCTGCTCCATTCCTGAACTTATATATATGTATGTGTATGTGTGTGTGTATATATATATATATAATTTTTTAATTTTAATTTTTTTTTAGCAAGAGCCTGCATTTGCCACTTCTGCCAGTTTGCTTTTGCTCTTTCTTCAGCTCCATGCTCTCTGTCTCCCATCTCTATCTCTGGAAAGTAAAAGATATGGATCTCAGTTGGCAAACTCAGGAGGGAAAGAAATGCAACTTGTTTTTGCTTTCCTATAACTGAACATCCTGTCTGATTTGTGACTCCATTTGGCCTGTGGCATAAAGCTCATTCCTGTAAGTGCTCTCAGCCCCTTCCCTGTAGTTGTAGCTTAGGGCCACTGCATTATGGAGCCAAGGGGACACACTGCTCTTGTGTGGTCAGTCCACACCATTGAAGAGGACTTGTCCCTCTTGGAAGGGCCTTGGTCTTTGATCCCTGCAGGCGGTGTGGTCCCTTATTCTCCAGCATGGGGTCTCTTGATCTGTAGCTCTGGATCTCTTGTGGCCGTGCTGGGGCTGCAGGAATGGGGACACAGTGAAGATTTCAAGGCCTTTTCAAGGACACACCCCAGGGCCTCACTTATTTTTGTTTCCTTGCTGATACTTCCAGGTTTGCCATCTTGGGGTCTTTGTTTGGGGCAAGGTTGCCCAGCAGATGCCTCCTGTAGTCTTCTATATGGTTCTCAGTGCCCTGACCTATACTCTTTGAACTCTGAAGCCATGGTATGACTCCTGTTCCCTGCATTCCACTGTGTCATACCTTCCCTGGGAGAGTGCAGGCCATCAACTTAATGGGAGGAGTGCACGACGGCCAAGGGGTATTAGAAAACCCCTAAAACAAACAACCAAGCCAAACCCACACTGACTTGTAGACCAGGCTATTATTCTGCTCCCTGGATATAATGCATATGAGTGTTGTGATTTGGGCCCTCTTCTTCCCCTTTCTCTCCACAGCATCTTATGTTGTGAGGTGCCCCTTTGCAAAACTCTTTTGTCCCTTGGACATAGTTACTATCAAGTCCCCTTACTTTTTTTTTTCCTGCTTCTAGCTTCTTGTCTTCTATGGGGACTTTTACCGGTCTGTGTTCTGGCCTGTCTTATTTCCTCTTTTTGTGCTCTCCCTTTGGTGAGCCCAGCTACTTCCACAATTTCATGTTCCCTGTCTAGCTGTTTTATGCTGTTCCAGCTCTCAGCTCTTTTCTAAAGCCCGGGCTAGGATTTCCTACATTAGAGAGGCCCATAGACCAGTGCAGTGATTCCTGAAACTGGCTTGATTATTACAAACACCTGGAGAGCTTAAACTGAAAGATTCCAGTGCTTTGGTAGATCTGATTCAGATTGAGTAGTTCTGGGGCATAGTCTGGGAATATGCATTTGGAAAATCCCTCATGGGCAGGGTTGGGGAGCTAATGATCAGTCAGATTTGGGAGCTACTGGCTTTTTGGATGGAGTAAACTTTGAGTTGGCCTGATATGGGTTCATGTCTTGGCCTTACCACTTTGTATCTTAATCTGGATCTTAATGTGGAGTTGTTTATTTTAGTCTTTCTGAACCTCAGTTCCCTAGCCTGTAAAATGCAAGTAATGCTCCCTCGCGGGGTTGTGGGGAAGAATAAGGCCGACGGTGATCATGAAATGCCCAGTATGGTCTTGGCACACAGTGACATGTGCCAGGATGTCTTGCAGACACTTCAGACAAACAAGTCCAGATAGGATTTATCCTCGCTCTCATCACACAACCGGTCTCAAAAAAGAAAACAAAAGAAACCATGCAGGAATGTTGCTCCTGACCTTTGCTCTTAGCCTGGTCATTGGCTCTACGGACTGACCTTGATGTCACACGGAGTCATCCTGAACGCCTTCTTCCCCTCAACTGTGTTCATCTGAGCAGACTTCCAGAAATGGAATTTCTATTGACAATATCTCCAATTTAGCTTCCTTTCTATTTTCGAAGTCATTTGTGTAAACTTCCTGTGACTTTGTTTCTTTGTCTGTAAAGTGGGAAGAGCATAATCACAGTATCTACCTTGTGAATTGCTGTGAGTATTAATGAGACAAGACGGGTAAGGTTCTTAGAAGAGTGCCATAGTGAGGGCTCTATGCTGGGCAGTGGTGGTATTGTTACCCTCATGCCATTGTCAGCATTCCAGCCTGTGCCATTGTGGCCTTTTGCCTAGACTATTGCAATAGCCTTTTGCCTTGTATTCTACCTCCAGAACCTGCTTCTATGGGTCCATCTTATGCTCCTTCAGTCATTTGACAAACATCCATGCCCAGAGCCAGGCACAGTGTTTGGGATATTTCAAGAGGCAGACAGGAAAGATAAACATGTACAGATGTTTGCAAATCGTGAAAGGTCTTATAGGGGCTCAAAGTGTCAGGGAGGAAGCAATGATTTGTTTTGCTATTGGGAAGAGAAGAGGGAAGGCTTCACATGGGAGGGCATATTTGAGTTGCCTCTCCCAATAAGAGGTGATTTCCAGGCCAAAAGAGGCAGTTTATGTGCTGCCAAAGCGAGCACCAAAAGAGGCATTTCAGGCTGAGGTGTACACATGTGCAAAGGCCCTGTGGCTGTGCCCTTTATAACTAGAGTTTCAAGTGAATGAGGAGAGCCAGGAGAGGGGGTCTTCCTGGCCCATGCCAGCAGTTGAACTTAACTGCAGGTGATGGGAAGATCCTGAAGATTTTAAGAGCAACAGAGGACTGGGTCTGGGAGTCTTTTTGAGAAAGTGTGCTTTCTTTTTTTCTTTTTGAGAAAGTGTAAGGAAAATGGCTTGGATAGAGACTTCACTATTTGTAAAGAAAAAAAGAAACTGCAGAAGTTCAGATGATAGTGACAATAGGGATAGAAAGGAGGGTGGTCGATTTAGGAGGTAAGCCTCCCCAGACTTGTGATCAATTGGATATTGTAGATGAAGCAGAGAGCAGAGTCCTGGGATGGTGATGTGTCTTTAGCCAGGAGGACTTCACATTTAAGGGGAAGGGACTGAGGGATGCAGTCTGAGCTTTGTTAAGTGAGAAGCTCATGGAACACACACATGGAAATGTCCAATAGGCAGTAGATACTGGTTAGAGGCTCAGGAGGCAGTTGGGGCTGAAGAGGGAGGAGTGAGGGCATAGATGGTAGGAGAAGCCACGGGCGTGATTTGGAGCATTTCAGGCTGGACCCTGGACTCCCAGGCTGCAGCCATGAGGTAGACAGAGGGAGGGGAGCCCCAGAGGGTATGACAAAGATTCAGCCTGTGAGGTAGGAGGGAAACCAGAGAGAGTAGAGTTTTAGAAGCAAAGGTCAGAAAGTTTACAAACATAGAAGAGAGACTGGTTGCTGGCTCAGGCTTGTCTTTCTGGCAGTCCAGGAATCCCAGGAGGACTGGCCTGCTTTGTGGGGGAAGCTGAGCTCAAGGCCCAGCATAAGAGGAGAGGACGTAGGCTGGCATCTGTAGTCTCCCCCAGGCCCTGAGATAGTAGGTGCATAATGACTGTTCATTGAGCTTCAGTGTCGTGCCAGAACATGGTCCCTCAATCATGTAGGTTCCCCTAAGATGAAGCTCGAGAATTCCCCCAGTACTTTCATGGTGTGGTCCTATATTTTAAATAAGGAGCTGCTATTTCAGAGTCCTGCTCTGAGAAAAGCAAAGGAGGGATGATGGCAACAGCAGTGGTTTTCGGACCTCGGTGGGTGAGGATCCTATGGAGAACTGGTTAGCATGCAGACTCCCAGGCCCTGCCCCAGAGACTCCCATTCCATGTCTGGAGTGGGCCCCAGAGTCTTGTCCACAGTCATCCCCCCTCCTCTGTGACCTGGTGTGGGGGACTGGGGACTGGCCTCTGAGCTTGTCATCATAGGGTGGACCCTCCTGAAGCTCGCCCTCCTGACAGCCCTCTCTGGGACACGTTGGCTGCTGAGAGGTTTCCCACTCTGTTGGGTTCAAGAACAGACTGTTTAACGAAGCACGCTGGTGCTGTCACAGAATTAGCAGAGTCTTCCTTTCACACACCCTGGCAGACTCACATCTGCGCTTATGGTTTTCCCTTCCATACATCCTCCGTCATCCTCTCCTTTCTCCTGTCTCCTTAATATAACCCCCACTTATTTTTCTAGCACTTTGCTTTCTTCTCCTTCCGAGAGATGAAAAGTATTCCGGTACAGAATTTTTTTTGGCTCTTTCTCTCATTATTTAAAGAAAAGTCTGTTTTATGCTCCACCTAACATATACTTTTGCACCCAAATCCATCATCTTTGTTATCTTTTCCTCATGTTAGTAAAGGATAATGAAACCGAACTGGCCCATGACACGACATTTCTCTCTGTGTTATTCACAGTCTTGTTACTGGCAATGCCACCTGCTATGCAGTACATCATTTATAATATAGCAGCTGTAAACCTGTTCCACCAATAGCTGTTACCCAGTAGGTGTATTGTAGGGTGTCTGTTGAATAACCTCAGCGAGTGGGGTGAACTCATTGTGTGTGGAAAACTCCCAGTTCTCTCAAACCCTGAAGTCCACAAAGATTTGGCTTGGGTTGAAATATTAAGAGAATATATTTGGCATTTGACCTTGTGCAAAGAACAGTGCTGTGTACTTTCTGGAGCAAGAGCCAGGCTCTCTGCGGAGGCGGAGAGGCCAGAAAAGGAGTTGTTTTGGGGCTGGGCTTGCCATCTCCATTGCAGACTAGAGTGAGCTCAGGGGGATGGGTTTGTGAGAGGTACTTGAGCCACATTAGGAAAAAGGTTGGAATGTCAGATTTCCTCACTTCCTGCTGTAAAGTTGGGACAATGATGAGAGTTGGCGTCATAGGCTGGCCGCGAGGGTTAAATGAGTTAATGTATGAGAAGTGCTTAGAACAATGCCTTGGCACAGCAAATGGGTGTTGTCCTTTAGAACTCAAAACCAGAGGCTGAAAGCCATCCCCTCCATCTGGTTCCTTGGGGTAAGTCAGGATCAGTGGCACTTCAGGCTAGCTTTTGTTTCAGAAGGGCGAGAGAGGACACCCAAAAGCCCTCGTTTCTAGCAACTCTAATCTGGCAAGATGGACGTGTGTCTGCACATGCCTCAGCCTCATCGTCTACTGCACAGGGAGGAGAGTGGAGATGCATTCATGGTGAAAGACAAGCCCTGAAGGGAGAGCCCTGGGTGGCCTGTGGGGGACCCTATCCCCCACCCCCACAGGTGTCTTGTGCCTGGAACAACCCTGTGTCTGTCTCTTCCCAGTCATAGCTTCGGGAGCCGGGGTGTGCCTGAGCACTGTAGAGTGGAGGTTTCCACAATCCCCAGGCAGGCTGGGCTGAAGGCACTCTGCAGGGTCTTGCATTTAGGCCACAAGTTCTGAGATGAGTCCAGGACCTACCCACCAGGCTCCCCGAGACCTGGGTGGCCCCAAGTCAGAGCTTCTACTTGAGAAGTGAATAAAAATGCCAGTTCAGGGGGCCCCTAATCTCTCTGCAGTGAGCTGTGATTTCTTGTATCATCAGGTTTGTCTAAGAGTGAGGCTTTCATGCTTCAACAAAATGCAATTTGTTATTGCTACCTTGTATGTGTCATCTTAATGCCCCAGACTTACACACTTTGCAGAAATACTAGGGTTGTAAAATACACCAATAGATAATTGCAGGTAATAAGCCACATAGCTTCTGCATCGTATGTGAATCGTCTCTGTGCTGTGTGGTGAGAGGGAGCAGGGTTGGGGGGTGGCAGCAGTGTATAGTCTGTCTTTGGATGAGAGAATGAGCACGATACCGTGCTTCCTCTGAGGCGCTCATTGATTTGGTCAGGGTGGGACCTGGGCATGGGTATGTCTTAAAAGCTATTCTGGAGCCAGGGTTGCAGGAATTGACCTGGGAAGAGAGATCTGAACTGCATGGCCTTAGGTCAGCCCCTTAACCTTCCTATTTGTGTCTCTTCCGGCGAGTGGGAGTAATAACACTTGCTTAGTCATAATAATCGCCCTTATTGAGTGATCCCCAGGTGCCAATGCTTTGCAAACACTATTCCTAATCCCCACAGCAATAAAT
The DNA here is from genome assembly GCF_014898765.1 of Herpailurus yagouaroundi. Taxonomy (NCBI): domain Eukaryota; kingdom Metazoa; phylum Chordata; class Mammalia; order Carnivora; family Felidae; genus Herpailurus; species Herpailurus yagouaroundi. Next base: position 7,892,006 of record NW_024412572.1, read on the forward strand.
TATAATATCTATTTACTTCTTTACTTGAGGGTAGAGAATTTTTCCCTTTTGTTTGCTGCTCTATCCCCAGCGCCTTGCGCGGTAACTGGCATATGTCAGGCTCTTGATAAATATTTGTCGAGTGAATGAATGAACCCTGCCAGGTAGTATCCCTTTATTTCAGATGAGGAAATAGTATCTCAGAGAAATAAAGTGACTTGGCGAGTGAGTGGCAGAGTTGTAATTTGAACTCAGGACTGTATGAGAGCATTGCCTGGGCTCTTTGCTCTGTTCTCTGGAGTATGTAGGGTTGCTGTGAGCATAGAATGAAGTAGGTGTGAAGATGTTTCAAATATTAAGCACTCTGTAGCAGTATTAACAGGTATTTAAAAAAACAAACTTGGTTCTGTTTCAGAATAAATTTGGTAAATGCTGAGAGAACTGAAGTTAAATTAATTTGTTGTGAGACTTCTTGGAGTCCTTAACATGATAACAAGTCACTATTTAGTGCTTTGAGTATTTTAATGCATTTAAGAATCTTAAAAACCCTAGTTATTATCCCATTTTACCGATGAGGACACAAGCTCTGAGAATGGAAATAATTTGTGCCTTGAAGCGTAGCTGCAAAGTGAAGACTGTCTTGTAGACAGTTGTGTGGACACAGGCAGTTACCTGCGTGTGTGTTCTTAACCATTGTGCTACAGCAGCCTCCCTGTGAGTTAAGGTGCCTCTAGGCTCCCTGGACTTTCCCAAACCATCCCAAACTACAGACAGTTTGAGGAGTGGTGTCCCTTGGAACACACCATGGTGAATGCTGTACTCAATCAAGTAACTCAGTGGTTTAAAACCACATGCAGGAGAAAACCCTCACCCCAAGGATGGATGCCGTTGGGAGAAAGGACAGAGCAGGGAGCAGGATGGGGCACACTGCAAGGCCAGTGCAGCAAAGGAGGCCAGCAAAGCCCACCTGGTGGCTGGGTCAGGGACTCGGCATTTCCGATGGGATGGCAAGTTCACTGATAGAGTTGTGCTTACTCTGTCTTAAACCCTCGGGTGCCTGGGGCAATTGTTTGACTCAGTGTTTCCTCACTAAATATTTCCGAGGAGGAAGCATTGTCTGCTCTGCATTTGCCAGAGGATGGGGTGAGAGGAGATGATGCTTTGAAGTCTAAGCATGTTGACACCTCTTGCTTCATTTTTATCCATCTGTATTCATTTTGGGGGGAAAATGTTTCATACGGATTCACACCCTGGGTAATGGAACCCCTTTCATGTATCAAACTCCTTTTAACGTAAGTATATTTGAAGAAAGTCTTTCTGGAATATAAAATACAAATCCCTGGATCTTTAAAAGAAAATTCTCAAAATACTCCCATCCTTTTTCTGGGACTGTACAGTCACTGGAAACTTCAATTATTAAAACTTCTGTAATACCGTAAAACCATTGAGAGAGTGAAGGAAACTCCAAATGACCCCAGAACACTGTGACCTGAGAGGGTCTTTGGGCATCATTTTCATACACCATCCCTGTTGGGGTGTCTCTTGCCCCCGTACCAGCCCTTTCAGTGTGCTGTTCCCTCTCTCCTGGGAGTGTGGAAACTGGATAACCACATCCATTATAGTTATGTACAAAGTAAGAGTAAATAGATTCTGATTTAGGAATGCATTAGCTTTAATTTGTGGATTTTATACAATTGATTTTGGCTTCTCAGAAGCCTTTTTTCCTCTTTATTCCCTTTGTTCTTACTGATTTCTGTATGATTGAAGTTGTTGGATTAGTGCCTTTCAACTAATAAGAATAATAATAGCACCATCCACACTCATGTAGCCACACTTCCATTGCTGCCACTGCTGTATGTATGTTACAGTGTTAACTCATTTAGTCCTCTCAATAACTCCATGAGACCTCTATTATTATGATTATAATCATCCCATTTTAAAGATCAGGGAAATGAGACACAGAGAAATGAACTAGCTTGCCCCAGGAGTGTGGATCCTTAATCAGTGCCCTTAACTGCTGTGCCCTTTGGCTTCCCTAAGGTGGATAAGGGAGAGGTGTTTTGCCCATAATATGCTCCTTTTAATTACTGGGGGCTCAACTAGAACACCTATAACATATGTGATGATCTTTTATTTTAAATGTTTATTTAAATTTTTTGAGAGAGAGAAAGAGAAAGCAAGCAGGGGAGGTACAGAGAGAGAGAGAGAGAGAGAGAGAGAGAGAGAGAGAGAGAGAGAGAGAGAATCCCAAGCAGGCTCTGTGCTGCACAGAGCCTGATGCGGGGCTTAAACCCACAGACAGTGAGATCATGACCTGAGCCAAAACCAAGAGTCAGACGCCTAACCGATTGAGCCACCCAGGTGCTCCTATATGATGATCTCTTTACCAAGGGTTGTCAGAGGAGGAGGGACAATGAATGTAGGGAATAAGCGCCTCAGGCTGTATGTGTTTGTGAAAGTCTTAAGGGCATGGCACCCCTGGTTGGTGCCATTTGGTAAGTGTGGGAGGTGGGTGAGAAGAAACTCATTTGTGTCCATTGCTGCCTGAGCAAAAGACTGGCTATGAGACCCGAATTCTTTCAAGGATCCCTGAGTCACATTAGCTGAGACCTTTAACCAAGTAGGCCTTGAAGCCTCCTCCTAAATAGATGAGAACCTCAGGTTGGAGCAGAGGACCCAGAATCAGCCTGACTTCCTGACACAAGCTTAAAACCTGAATGAGCCTTCTTGGGGACCAAGTCAGTCCCTTGAGCAGTCTTGGGGATTGTTTGGGGAAGCGTTCTAGAGAGCTAGAAGGGCCTGCATTTGAATGAGGAGCTCTGTTGGGACCCTGGTCAGTATAGTCTGGTGGCTGGGCCAGCAGAATCAGATGTAGGGGACCTCAAGGGCACCCAACCTCAGATGAGAGCCACATCCCTTTCATGGGTGTGGCTTCATGGGATACACCTGAACACTCCAGGCCCCTTGGGAGATGGGTAAACATAAAGCCACAGCCTAAACCTGGTAGTGTGATGACGGTGAGAGAGCCCCAAGTTTGGAGTCACTGACCTGGGGTCTAGCTCCCATTTGGCCGCCAACTAGTGGCATGGCCTTATCACTTTATTTCCCTGGCCTTTAGATTTCTTGGTAGTGACATAGGTAATAGCTTGTACCTCACAGAGTCACAGCAGATTCAAATGAGAGGATGTATATAAATGCTCTGTAAAATGCAAAGTGCCATATAAACGTAGCTGCATTATCACAGTAACTATTGTTATTAAAACTAGTCAGATATAGTCGGTCTCTGATACATTTACTCCCTTTTTTCTGGTATGTTCCTCTGTGAACCTTTTCCTTTAGCCTCCTCTCAAGATAACTTAGAGATGCAAAAGAACTAAAAAGCCAAGTTCCAAATTTAGTTCCTGACCTTTCCAAGATGGATGGTGAGCGGTATGGCCATAACCTGTTTGTGCTGAGTGCAGCTGGGCTGTTGGAGCCTGGGAAAGGCAAGCGAGGGGACAGCTGTCATATCCTTGACTGGGCTGGGGCCTGGAACCCCTCACCCTACATGTAGGGAGCCCCTTGCTGGGGAGCTCACTGGGTGCTCGTTGTGTTTGCTCTTTGGGGCTAGTTTAACTTGGGCACAGGTGAGTGTGGCGGGCGAGTAGTTCCTTCAGCACCGTCCTACAACTTGTAAAGCCTTCCAAAATACAGGGCAGAGATGACAGGAGAACACTGGAGTTTCTGTGCTCCAGGACACATCATCAGCAATATGGCCTGGGAAGGGCTCTCTCTCTAGTGCCTTCAAGTCCTTAGGGACTGGGTCAGACATTGAGAATAAGGACAGATGTCCAGGAGGGGACCTCGTGAGCTGAATCGGGTCTTCTGCAGATTGGACCACAGTGCTGTGGGATTTGTGGTCAGGTTAGGTCTTCACAGGCTCAGAGAGCACGGACCTCAGAGCCACCTGTGCTTGTGGGTGGATTCTGGTTGTACAGGCAAGGGCAGTGGCTAGTCTGCCTGAGAGCTGGGCTATGTTCACAGGTCAAATGCAGTTGGGTTTGAGTTGTGGCAGCTGGCAGGGTTGGAGAAGAAGTAGATGCCAAAGGGAAAGGCACAGGAACATGTGTCATCTTAGTCTGCAGGCTGCCACAGGCCCACTTTGCTAGCCTACTTGGTGGCTGAATTCTGGGATGACTCCCAGTGCCCTGCAGCCTTGCACAGTCAGTCCTGTCCCCATGATTGTGGGGCTGTCCTGTGATTAGGACAGGAGAGCATGACTGTGGTGGGGCATGCTATCCCACATAGTGGCATTAAGAAAGGGGCAAAAATGGAAGGACGGAGGTCTAATCTAGTTTGGTGACTGGGCCCTTCCTGATGAAAAGATTCAGAGTACAGGAGAGTTTGATGTGTGGGATATTTTCTGTTGTTGGTTTCCATGAAGGAGGGACCCTGTAGCAAGCATCTGAGCATGACCTCTAGGAACTGAGAGTGACCTGATCTGATGGCCATCAAAGAATGAAATTCTGCCCACAGTGTGAATGAACTTGCAAGAGGACTCCCCTGTCTGTCACTGCCCTGATTTCATCCTGAGCAGAGAACCTGGCCCCTCTGTGTCCAACCAACAGCACTGTGAGCTGTCAAATGCATTTTGTTTCAAGCCACTAAGTTTGTGGTCATTTGTCATGCAGCAGTAGAAAACCCTCAGTTCCCTCCCACACTTATACCTGGGCATTGCTGGGCTTGAGCCGGTCTCTGCCCCTTCACTGAGGGGCTTCTGCTCACATTGTTGTTCCTCTGCTTTGCCTGGCTAAATGCAGCTGGCCCTTGATGTCTCAGCCCAGATACCTCCACTTTATGCACTTGTCCTCTGGCTGACTATTATGTATCCTCAAGGCTCCTATTGGAAGTCACTTTTTGTAGGAAGCTTTCTCTTCTCTTTCACAGCTCCATAAGATTTTCTAGATTCAGTAGCCTTATGCATGGTTTTGCTTTCTGCGGTTTCAGTTACCTACTACAGTCAACCAAGGTCAGGAACAGATGATCCTCCTTCTGATGTAACGTCAGAAGGCCAGCAGTAGCCTAGCACTGTATTGCAATGCCTATGTAATTCATTTCCCTTCATGTCATCACACAGGCATTTTATCATCTCACGTCATCACAAGAAGGGTGAGTACAGCCCAGTAAGATATTTTGAGGCAGAGAGGCCACATTCACATAACCTATTACTGTATATTGTAATTGTTCCATTTCATTGTTAGTTTTTGTTATTAATTGCTTATTGTGCCTAATTTGTAAATTAAATTTTATCGTAAGTATGTATGTATAGGGAAAAACCTACGATCTATGGAGCTTGGTACTCTCTGTGGTTTTAGGCATCCACTGGGGGTCTTGGAGTGTCTCCCTGCAGATAAGGGGGGATGTGTCTTTTATCTAAGCACTGTTAATCTCCTGTTTATTTGTATGTGTATCTCACAGTGTTCGGTTGGTAGGGCTGCTGTAAAAAATTGCCACAAATTTAGTGGCTTAAGACAACAGAATTTTTTTCTCTCACAGTTCAGGAGGCCAGAAGTCCATAATCAAGGGGTCGTCAGCATTGGTTCCCTCCAGGCACTCTGAGCAAGAATCCGTAGCATGCCTCTGTCCTCGATTCTGATGTTGTCATTAATATTTGCCATGTGTTGGCTTCTAGACATCTCACTCCAGTCTCTGTCTCCACCTTCACATGGCCTCCTTCTCCAGGTATCTGTCTCTTTGTGTCCAGATTTCCCTCCTCTTATAAGGACACCAGCCATGGGATTAGGGCCCACCTTAATCCAGTGTAACTTTATCTTAACTTGATTCTGTTTGTAAAGACCCTGTTTCCAAATAGAGTCATGTTCACAGGTACCAGGGGACACAATTAAACCCACAACACTCACTAACAGTAAGCTCTGTGCAAGCCGGGATCATGTCCATATAGTATCCAGCATAGTGCCTGAATACTGTAGGAGCTTAATATGTATCTGCTGAGTGCCTGGCTGGTCTGTTATAGGCATTGCTTCACTTTAGGGAACAGTGTGCCTAGGGTGGGTGTGTGTGCTGGCAAGGGTAAGCTCATGGTGCCCCTGTGACAGCAGAGCTGCCTGACAGACGGCAGCTTGGGTGGCAGCAGAGGTCCCTTCCACCCCAAAGGTCTGAGACCTTAACTCAGTCCTGTAGCTCAAGACCTGCTCCTGTCTTCCCTCTCTTGCCTCCTTGGCCCACTGGTGTCAGATGTGTGTCCCAAGGGAAGGGAAAATTCTGACTGTATCATAATTGGAGGTCTGTGGGTAGGGCAGCTCTCCAGGTTACAGTAGGCCCAGTCCTGATGCCCCCTTAGCCCCTCCTGGTGCCAGTGAGTGGGAAGGGAGAGGCCTCCCAAGGGGCCGCAGAGAGGGCCCTGGCTTCCCCACTGGTTCCCAGTGCATCCTGACCGACCAGGGAAGGCTTGGGCTGGTCCTCCTCCTCTTCCCTGGCACTCAGGGCCATTTGAAGCCAGTTTGGCAGAGGCCTCAGAGTGACTTATCTTTGCCAAAGTTCAGTCCAGACAGAGGGGAGGAGCTCTTGGTGGACACGTGGCAACTCAGCCAGCTTGTTCCACACCCTTCAAAGTGCTGTCCCTCCCTCTCTGTTTTGTGTCTGTGTGTCATCGTGTTTCTAGCAGAAGACCTATCCTGTAACCAGAGAATCTCTCTCCTGGGACGGGGACAGTCCCGAATTCACTCTGGGACCAGTCATAGAAGGTGGATGATTTGTGGAATGATCCCCGGAGAGGATCAGCAAGAGGGTCCTTTAACTGCCACCAGAAATTTCTTTGTGATTGTAGATAAGGGGCTCCCAGCACTCTTGATTTGGACTTTGCTCCAAGGACCATTCTTGAAGCATAGAATGTACTCACTGAGTATTTGCTGAATAAATAACTGAGTGGGTATGTGAGTGAGAGAACTTGCTGGAGGAAAGGGTACTGGAGAGGTGGAGTGTGACTGAAATAGCACCATCCTGTCATTCCAGACCTTTCTCTGCTCCTCACTAGCTGGATGACCTTTGGCAAGTAACTTTGCCTCTCTGACCTCTGTTTGTACATTTTTCATCATCCAGGAGAGGATTATAAGTTTATTTATTTTGAGAGAGAGAGTGGAGGGGGGAGGAGCAGAGAGGGAGGGAGGGAGGGAGGGAGGGAGGGAGAGAGAGAGAGAGAGAGAGAGAGAGAGAGAAATCCCAAGCAGGCTCCATGCTGTCAGCACAGAGCCCGACCTGGGGCTTGATCCCACAACTGTGAGATTACAACCTGAGACAGTATCAAGAGTCAGGCACTTAACCGACTGAGCCACTTAGGCGCCCCAAAGAGGATTATGTATAGATGGTCCTTTTACATTTTGCACATCTGGAGTCTTTGCCTGGTTGCTAGACCATTTGACTTGGTGTCAGTACAGTCATTCACACATTCATTCAATAAATGTGTATTGGCTGTCTGCTGTGTACCAGCTAGGTGCTGGAAATACAAAGTGTGCATACAGACGAGGTCTCTGCCCTCAAAGAGCTTATGTTCTATGATATCAGTCAGTAAACAACAAGGCAAATTAATAAGCAAGAAAATTTCACAGCATTGACAGTAGTACCATGAAGAAAGTAGAAGAGGCTCTGGAGGCAGAGTGCAATGGGGGTGGGGATGGGAGGCAGGGAAGGGCTCTGAGGATGGGTACTGGAGCTGAGAGGTGGTGATGGGAAGAAAGGGACACTAGAGGCCTGTGGGAAAAGTCTGCAGATGGACCTGGAGCAGGGAGGACTCACAGGTGTGTGTGGTGGGAGTGGCTGGTGCACAGTGAGGAAGGTGAGGAGGCATGCCAGCTGTCAGATGGGAGGAGCTGCCTCACCTGGGCCATGCTGAGGGCGTTGCTCTGAATGTTGGGTTGGCAGGTCCTTTTAGCTTGTGAAGGTCTGCAAAGGAGCAGGAAGCATCCAGAAGGGTGATAGGAGGTCAACAGAGAAAGGTGAACATTTCTGCATTCACTTTGTCATTCCAAAAGTGATGTATGTGTTGCCAGTGGGCCTGTGTAGGTCTCACCAAGAGGAGGGAAAGGTGGGAGTTACAGAAACATGTCAATGGCTCCTGTCAGAATTCATCAGTGATATGGAGGCCAGGTACCTCTGGAGGCAGTTTTCCTGACTCTTCCGTACACTGTGGTCTCAGTGATCCAGCCTTTGGTAACCTGTCAAGCTCTCTACACCCTGATTCATGAGGGGAGCCCTTCTGGCCAGCCCATTGGGTGGTATACAAACCCTTCTGCTCCTTGGTGGCTGGAGAGGATTTGGAGCCTCCCTGGGGCATCTGGCCTCTGCAGCCTTTTGCTGTCAGGTGAAGAGGAGCATGGAGACAGCACTCTGGATGGTTTCATTTTATGTATATCTGTATATCCCACCTATCTGGAAGGAGAGTATGGGCAGCCTACATTCAGAACTTCACTCATTTCCTTTGATGGCAGCCCCAGGGCAGAGGTCAGCCTTGTGTGAGTCATAGTAACCCAGTCTGTATGAGATTAGCTTGACCAGAAGCCTGTCCAAATATTTGGAGGGGTAATGTTAGAGAGGTGTCTATTCCTTTCCATCATTTGGGGAGGTTGACATGAGACTCAGACACAGGGGAGAGAGCACTGAACTGGGTGGTCCCTGGTCTAGTCCTGGCATAACCACCACCTGGCTGTGTGCCCTTGGAGGTGATACCTGGTGTTTATGAGTACTTCTAATGCCATAGCTTTGTGCCTTACATGCATCACCTCATTCAGCCTCCAGCAACCATAGGAGGTGGAGATATTGTTATCCCCTATGACAGAGAAGCAAACAGGCTGGAAAAGTGGGCGATTTGCCTGGGTGATTGCACCTGGAGAGCAAGAACCCAGAGTCCATGCTCTTGGACTGTCCCCTGCAGCTTTGGCAACTGGCCTCTGCTGGCTGAGTCTCATCTGTAAGGTAGGAGTGGTGAGATGATCTCTAAAGTCCTTTGCAGTCTAATGTCATATGAATTCCTTCCATTAACTACAACAAGATACAAGCCATTGATAGCACCAAAGTCCACATTCCAAAGCAAGGAAACCAGACATATTCTGTACACACAAACAATTTTTAGGAATTAATCACAAAGGGGGCAGATCAAGAAAAACTTGATATTCTCCCTTGCTCCCTCTCAAATTTGGAGGAACTTTAATTTTTTTTTTAATGTTTATATTTGAGAGAGAGAGAGAGAGAGAGAGAGAGGGAGAGAGTGTGAGCAGGGGAGGGACAGAGAGTGAGGGAGACACAGAATTGGAAGCAGGCTCTAGGCTCTGAGCTGTCAGCACAGAGCCTGACACGGGGCTTGAACCCCCAAACCTTGGGATCATGACCGTGGCCCAAATCGGACCGACCAAGCCACCCAGGCGCTGTTTGGGAGAATTTTAAAGGACTTTGTTGAAAGACTACTACTATTGGATTTCCTGGCTCTTGTTGGGTTGTGGTAGGGGATCAACTTATGCTAGAGGTGATACTTATCCTAAGTTTTGCTGACTTTCCTCCCCACCTCCACCCCATCATCCAGTGGGACATGCTATCTGCATGCTGTTAATTGTGTCTTTAGTTTACTTTAAAGTTGCCTAAAGACATTTGACTATAAATTTATAATCACTGGTATTAGTGGTATTTAAAGAAAATAGCTATGGTAGGCAAGGTTAGCTGGTTCATCCAAACAAAGATTACTAGAGCCCTACTCTGTTGCTTGAGGTCAGCACTGTGTGGGCACATAAGAGGTGTAAGCGTCCCTACCGAAGCATTGAAAATGCAGAGTTAGGTAAGACATATGGAAACATCAGTTACTAATCTGTAAGATTCTGTATATGATTCTGATGTTCTGATTAGTAGAAGGCCAAAAAGGAAGTGATTAGTGTGAACTGGAGTGGTAGAAAAGGTTTTGCTGGAGGCGGGGCTTGAGTGAAACCTGGAAGGTGGTGGAGGAATTGGCTAGGCCAGTGTTAGCAGTGAAGGAATTCCAGGTAAGAGAAACAGGAGATACAATTCCATGCAACAAGTACAATTTTGACATATAAACATGGATTTCTCAAAGTTCAGTCTAAGAACATTTTTGGGGTGGTCTGCATTCATTCATCAACAAATACTTACTGAGCACCTACTGTATATAAGACACAACAGGAGTTAAGACACACAGTTCCTGCCTCATGGGATATCGTTCTATCTAAGGGAGACAGGTACCTACTCAGCATCTAATTAAATAACTAATTTTTTAATTATAATTGGCCTCTAAAATATTTATGTTTATGTTTGGGTGTGACTATATTTGCTTTAAAATAATATTTACTTAAGCTACTGAAAAAACAAAGCCTGAACTAACGGTCACCTCATTGCTTTGAAGAGAGGGCTATATTGTAAAGATGATGTTTCTCTTCAGTTGTGATTAAAAAGATGTTTTAGGGTAGATTGTAGAATTTTTGTACTGTTCAGGTGGCTCCTCGATCAGAAAACCTGAGACTTGCTGAATTAGAGGGATGAAGAGTGAAGGGGAAATCTAAATTTCCTTGGGGGAATAGACCGTGATTGCTTGAACTAAATCCTAAGGTACAAGGAGAGGATTCCAGAAGTTAGAGAAAATATACCCCAGGGGAAGAAACGGAGCCACAGCAGAGGCAGGAGGGCCACACTATGAGATTGTTCAACAGGAAACTCAATTAGCATGCAAAAAAGAATCTGCATTTAAGGGGTGTTTTCACTGTGGGAAGGTACTGAGCCTCTGTATGCCACCTGCTGTCATTCCTTACATATCAGGATGATTTGAAATTCTGGGTTGGCAAAGTCATTTTTTCTCCCAGTAGCCAGCCATTTCTAGTAAAGCTTGTGGATTTTTTTGTACAAAAAAAATGTTATATTCATTTTACCCTTTTGGAGTCAGGAGGGTTTCCTGCCTGAATAATTGTTTTTCTTTTCTTTTTCTTCAATGTAGTATTCTTAGGTCTGGCCTTTTGGAACTGAATAATAAAATTCTTTGTTTACTCTGTGGGTCTTTGCTTATGTTAGAGCTGTTTTATCTCAAACATTTGTAATTCTATATGTTGAAATCAGCCTTTCTTAAGCTTGTGAATTTTTAAGATTTGAAATCTACTCTTGGTTGTATTTACAGCAACAATGCAATTCTTGTCATAGGTTTCTTCATTTGTTTTGCTTGTTCATTTATTTTTCATCCTTCACTCGTTCAGCTAGCATTTCTGAGTGTCTCTTATTCACCAAGCCTGGGCAAGGGACATTCAATTATAGAAAACGTTGTGGGGAAAACACTAGATTAATCTCTGTTATGGTAAATGTCAAGTGTTGCCAAGTGTGGAGTTTGGTGGAAGGTGTGGATTTTCCTGGCATTTGTCTTTCTTGCCTGAATTCTGATCGTCAGTTGGATCCTGGCATTTTGAGTGTCGAATATATGTTTCCCTGCAACATAGAGGAAGGTGCTGACTGACCTGCTCTAGAAATACTAGCTGGGCTGTCTGCCCTTGGGCAAGTTGCTTAACCTTTCTGAGCCTCAGTTTCCATCTGTTGCTTAGCACTACTTAACTCACAGGCTTTCTGTGACGAACATTACCTCATTAGAGATAATGTGTCTAAAAGCTCTTTAAAAATTGTGCAGCATTATTCAAATGGAAAGTATCGCTATTTTTATTATCGAGTGCCTACTAATTCCACACCAGGAGTGGTGACAAAGGAGAGAGGGCGTTGTCACGGTGCTCGGTATCCTAGGCGTGTTTTGGATTGTGGGGGGCAGGGCAGTGCAAAGAAAGGCAGGAGTTTGGTTCCCGCCCTGGGGGACTTTAGGCTCAGATTTGGATGACAAGAACCAATTAGAGAATCATGGAAGAGTTAAGAGAAGGCAGAGAGGGCTTGAGGATCTCTCTGGGTCTTTCTGGCTCCAACAGTCTAATCATACTCAGGGAAGGTTTCACTGGGGAGTTGGCTCTCAACGTGGCTGTCATCAGCATCAGTCAGAATCACCTTCTTACTTATTAACATTCTCATCTTATTAACAATGATAATTGTCAATAAAAATCAATATTTATTGAGTGGCAGTATGTGGTGATTTGGTTGGGGAGTCAGGATGCTGACATGAAAAAAGATAGTACATTCCCTGTTCTGGGGCCCAGATGAGGGAGATGCCAAGTGCTGCAGGAAACCAGAGGAGAAGGCAGCCCCAGGTTTGAGGTTAGTGGGAAAGGTGACCGAGCAGCAGTGGCTCCTGACCTAAAGGAAGAGCAGGATTTAGACAAAAGCAGAGCCATCTGAAAGGACATCCCATGTTTCTGTTTATCTGGAAGCATTTAATTATCTGTTTTCCCATCAAGCTTGAAGAGATTACTTTCTATTCTCAATACCTGATTTTGTTTACCTACTAGAAGGGGAGAGCATCTTAAAACCCAACTCATGCAGCCCCTTGCACCATTTCCTCTCTTCTTTATAGAAGGGGTTTTGTGCTGATGCATAGGGGCACTCGTACCCCAATGTTTATAGCAGCACTCTCAACAATAGCCAAATTATGGAAGGAGCCTAAATGTCCATCAACTGATGAATGGATAAAGACATTGTGGTTTATATACACAATGGAATACTACTTGGCAATGAGAAAGAATGAAATATGGCCTTTTGTAGCAACGTGGATGGAACTGAAGAGTGTTATGCTAAGTGAAATAAGTCATACAGAGAAAGACAGATAACATATGTTTTCACTCTTATGTGGATCCTGAGAAACTTAGCAGAAGACCATGGGGGAGGGGAAGAAAAAAAAGAGGTTAGAGAGGGAGAGAGGCAAAGCATAGGAGACTCTTAAAAACTGAGAATAAACTGAGGGTTGATAGGGGGTGGAAGGGAGGGGAAAGTGGGTGATGGGCATTGAGGAGGGCACCTGTTGGGATGAGCACTGGGTGTTGTATGGAAACCAATGTGACAATAAATTTCATGTTAAAAAAAATTTTCGTAAGGTGAAAAAAAAAGAAGGGGTTTTGTGGGATTTGCCAGTGATTTTTCCAGCATTCAAGATAAATGCCTGAGGGCTAATGACACCCAGGAGGGCTAATGACACCCAGGTAGGGCTAGGTGTGAGGGAAGGAGGACAGAGAGGGAGAAGGGCAGCCTGAGTCCTTCCAGTTGTGGGCAAATGAAAGAGAGGACAGACAAATCTCCCCTGAGAATGCTTCAGTCCCTTGAATGATCAAAGCAAATTAATTTCACTGAAAGGCATATCTCTGTTCCTTGCTCAGTTCTTATCCCTATCTTTATATCTATACAATCCAGGGCTTTAAGGACAAAGGGTGGCATCTAGAGAGATTAAAACAAGTCACTGATATAGGGTGGCAACCCCCAAAATGTTGAGATTCACTTGCTTAGTGTTTCAGAAGCTTCAAAGGAATTGAAGGTTTAAATTTCAAGCAATGGGACCAACCAGAGAGAAAGGAAGGTAGGAACACAGTGTACTGCAGAGGTCAAAGGTGGAGGTAAATTCTGCTGTTTTAGCAGGGCCAGGCTTCCCAGACAGCACGTTTCTGGATGACGTTAATACAATGGGAGGTTTACTGACAACTTCTTCAGGCAGTCTTGGGGAGTGAAATGCTAAATATGGGCAAGGCACACATTTGGCTTTGCTGGTATTGGGGCTTCACCAAAATTATCCACTACTAAGTACTTTCCAGGAACTTGTTGCCTCTTTATGACAAGTGTTAGATAATTTCCATTAACTCAGTCGTTGATAGAAAAGGCAGAAAGGGTGGTGGTGGAGAGAGAAAAGATCAAATGAGGCTCAGGATTAACTGCATGAACAGGGGAGATGAAGGGAGAATGGAGAGAAAGCGTACATACATCTTAGGACAATAACATGTAAAAGGCAATGATGAAAATACTGTGACCAGGTTGGAAGGAGAGGAACTGTGAATTATAAAGTGAAAGGAGACTTCATTCTACTTTCCTGAACCTTTCTGGGGACTTCTTTTGGTAATTAAATAAGCAACAGGTTTTCCTCCCAGGTGAATCATTTTGGAAAATTCACCCTTTAACACTTGGGTTTCTATGTTCTTGATTCACAATCCTCGGATTACCACTGTGGGTTGTGAAGGGTCCATTGGAAAACAACACGCCATCAGTACACCTGGTACGAGTTAGCAGGGTGCTGGGGATGGGGCTAGATGCAACTTCCAGGGCTTCTTAAAAATTATTTGTACATTTGCACGTATATACATACACATACGTACTTATACCTGCCAGTCTTTCAACAATTTTTAAAGGAATTAGCATTATAAAGTCCTAAGGAAATCTCTGAAGGGACTTCACAATAGAGAAAAAGGAGTTCCCAAATATATCACTCCGCTGCAAACCAATCATCCACACAACCACAGAAATCTCTGATAAATTTCTTGTGAAATAAACTCCTTTCTGCCTGACAGTTCTCTTTGGAAGTGTTCTCTCTGCCTTTCATATTAAAATATTGCATTGAAAAGACCTGCTGTGGAGATATCGATCCCACTTATGGGCAAGGAGGCATCTGAACTTGTCTTCCAGCCACTGCTCAAAGATTCTATGTATTAACCTCTGCTGTTCACGCTTGTGTATTTAACCAAACTCTAAGGCCAGGCCAGGGCTCCTCATTTTTGAGAACGCATTATGGTCCAGGGGTTCTGGGTCACATCTTTCATTTAGCTGCCATTTACCTTTAATCGTACTGATGACGATTACTATGATTACAATTCCAGGGCATGTATCATGTGCCAGGAACTTTACTCATAATAACAACTCTGCAACTTTAGACTTTTCAACTCTTGTTTGCAAGCAAGGAAGCAGGTTTGAAGGCAGAGTAACCTAGCTGTGGTCACACAACTAGGAAACAGGGGAGGTAGGATGTGACCCACATTCTGTGTTACTCTAAATGCTGTTCTTCCCAGTGTACTCAATGTTTGCAACCATGTCTATGCCAGATATATTGTCAAAGGGGCCCGAGGAGGGGGAAGAAGGGTTTGTTGCCTGAGAACACAGGAGTGAGCAAGTGGTGGCTCCCTTTCCTGGGGGTGGAGGGTGTAGCCTGGGACTTATGCTTTCTCAGCCCTGTGTGCTACCAGAAGCCATCCTACCACAGGCTGGTGGGTGTCTGTGGGAGTCATCACTTTGCGTACTGTCTGGACCAACCCTGAAATCTGTTTTTTGACTTCTGCAGTGGAGATTCCACACATAAGACTTGATTTTGCCCAGGGTCATCAGGGAAATGATGTCTTGCATTTGGGAAGATGTGGTCTTGTAGGTCACCTGAGCAGCAGAGGAAATCTTGCAAGATGACATTGGGCTTATGTGGAATTAACTTGGAAGCTGATGAGTTGGCTGGACCTGAGAACTCACAAAGGGCATTTGAATGTCTGAGGCTGAGGAAGAAAGGGCAGCTCTGACCCATCTTGGGATATTATGCTTTGTTCTTGTGACCCTTTGGAAATGCTTGAATAAACGCACATGTTCAGATTCATGCCAGGCTGGTGTAAAGAATCAAGCTGAGCATGCATCCATTCTAGGCTCAAAGCCAAAAGAAAGAGAGACAGGCCTGAAAAAATATCTGGGGAATGTCATAGTCCCTTCTCCTGGACTTACTTAAAAAGCCCAGGACCCACTTAATATTTTGATTGCAAGAATTATCTCTGTTGATGGTGTTTTGCAAAGCAGGAATCTAGGAAGATCCTAGCTACAGGAATTCTTATAGTAGTAGAGCAGGCTACTGTCCTTTCTGGTTTTCAGCAGTATTTTAATTTCCTGGTTATGTATTAACTGTCTACCATACCAGAAACTTTCTTGGATCAGGGCTGGCCTTGAGTAAGAGACGGTAGCCTGAAATGCAGCGGGAGAGATTTGTGTCAACGGAGGACAGCAGGTGGGACCATGACTTAGGAGAACCAATGCCCACTGTCAGAGGGCATGTGAGGGTCCAGGCTGGGACAAACCCCAGGCACGGCTGCTGGGGAAGCTGGGAGTCTGTGCCTGGGGTGCTGGCTGAAGGCGGATGTCGGCATAGTGGCTCAGGAATCTGGGTAGCAGGCAGAGTTTAAGGAACCAGTCTAGCTTTATGGGTTAAGACTGTAGAGTAGGCAGAAAGCAAAGATAAGGCTCCAGGTAATGACTTTTACTGATGGACTATCTGGCACAGAGACCATATAGTAGAAGTCAGAGATCCAGCAAGGAGAAAGGGTAACAGAGAGCCATGACATGGTGGTGGAGTCTGGGCAGCAAGTGTACCAGTCCCTAAGGGCTTTCTGCGAGAAGCCGGCATTAAGCCGGCATTCTGTAGCAGGTTTGGCTGGCTTGAGGCTTGCAGGCTGAGATAAATCAGAGTCAGAGCCATGTAAGAATGAAGTGGCAGAATAGGAAAGGTCTTGCTGGCCTTGGTCTCTAGAGGAACCACTGCATGGAAGAAGGAATGTGTCCATTAACTGATCAACAGAACACAAGAGAATAAGAGTGTCCCTCACCCCCAATTTCCCAGCACTTCCCGAGGAACAGATCAGAGGGACGACAAACCAAAGAGGAAGATGTCTGTTTACATCATGACCTTCTGCCCTCTGAATTTCAATAAGACTTTTAGGCTACAAAGCATCGTTGATGACAGCAATGCTTTCCCCCTCCTCTAGAAGGTTAGGTGGCTTTGAAATAGGTAAGGCTAATTTCATTCCCTCTCTGAGCTCCAATGGAGAGGGTGTTTGGTGAAAAACATGTGGGCTATCATGCAATTAATACTTAATATACACTGGTGTTTTCAAGACAATGACACAGAATCAAAGTTTAACACACAACTTTGAGTTTTCAGTTTTTTCCTGCTTCTCTCCTTCTCAAGGGTGAACTGTCTTTAACCCTCCTATTTTTTTTTTTTTTTTTTATCTAATAGCAATACTTTCAAAGCACTTTGAGTATGCCTCCTGGGAAGATGACATGGGAACTACAGTGGTACCTCTGGCAGGTGCCAAGGGCCTGAGGCTGCTTGTATTTTTGTGTCCTGCATGCTTTCCTTTGCATTGGCTTTTATGTCTGTGTTCACTATTGGTCTGTCTTTGACAGTTATGGGGAGGTGTGAGTAAGTCCCAGAACTCACTGAGTTCCACTGAACTTGTATATTTTAGTCGCAAGAGACTCTACCAGTAGTATGGGATTCTGTGGGCACAGTTACACTCAACTGTGATACAGATCATTGGAGCTAAAAGAAAACCTGAAGATTATCTACTTGAATTCCCTGGCTTTACAAAATAATGAAGCTGAGGTTAAATTAGATTTTACTCAGGTCTAAAAAAATTGAAGTCATTCGTAGCACAGCCAGTGTTCTTTGTATAGACCACTGGCTGACCAGTGGTAGCAAGAAAATGCATTTGGGATGGTAGGGCTGAGTGTCTGACTGAAGAACCATTTTTATAGTCTTAAAGCTGTGGTCATCATTCATCATGTATTTGCATAGGCTTGGAGTAGCAGAACCAAAAATAGTTTTTCCCTTTTCAGGAGCAACTCTGCATAAAAGACTCACTTCCTTTGGACTCTGTCCCTATCATATCCCTTTTAGTAGCCAGGCCGAGATATCTGGCCAGGAGTCTGGGTACATCCCAGCCAGAGAACAAGCACTTGTCATAGAATGAGTCGTGAAGCTGGGCGCAGAGCCAGGTTAGCAGAGAAATGGTTTTATATTGATGAAGAAGGGAGATTTATACCTTGTCTCGACCTCTGTCATTATGAAAGTGCTACAGAGAACTAGAGATGACACTAGGCCACTCTGGCAGACACATGAAGCTTGTTTTCCTCCATCCCTAATACATAGGCCAGTGGACCCTCAGGAATCCATTCTCATATGTGGTGGATGAGCCAAAGATTGGGTAGAGGCCCATTTTGATAGCTTATTACCTGACGCTGTATCTTGAACCTGTGCTGCCCTAGGGATATAGCATGTCTTGGAGGGTTCTGAACCAAGCAGTGATGTGGCAACCAACAGATCCCTTTCAGTCAGCATACCTGGACAGGTTTGAAACCCTCATGTTTCTGGTGCCTTGGCCCATCTGAGGAGTTTGGAACTCAGGCTGTCATTGTGAATCTTGGTAATGGTCAGTCAGCTGGAGAGTGACATCAGATGCGCAGTTCCCTGGTTAGCCACATCACAGCTGACCACATTATGGTGGAGGTTGTTCATACAAAAGAGGTCACAGATTCCACTAATGACAGAAATGATTCACTCAACATCTATTCTCTTCATCTTTCATAGTAATAGCATCTTTAGCTAGGGACATGGCTGCCTGAAATAACGAACTACTGTTGGTTACTATGGATGCAATTGGCTGCATCTGTATGGTTAGTGAGGTTGTGTGATAAGTAGTAGCTAATGGGATGTCAGCAGAAGTGATGTGTACAGCTTCCAGGTTTTACCCTTAAAGGGAAAGCTGTGCCTGCCCATTTCCCTTTCTTTCCTCTTGCTGGCATGAGTGCAGTCATGCTGATGAGCCACTTGGATCATGATGACCGAAGCAGCACCCTAGACATGGTGGAGCAGCAAGCAGAAGGCGCCGGTGCCTCTGGCAACTGGTAGAGTTCCAGAAAAAACAGTTTGGGGCATCCAGCTGCCCATCATGGACAGCAGGGCGCAGACTAGCAGAATGAAGAGTGAGGAGATAGCCTCATTTCTGATCTAACTCTAATAATAAATGTCAGTGTCCACTGAGTCAGTGGAGTGGTCGGTTCCCCTTTATTGCTTTGGTCTGTTGGTCCTAAAACAGCCTATTGTAATTTGTGTGAAGAACTGGCTCTTATTCTTGAGATGAATGACAGCACTTCTTTTACAGGAGCATCCTCACTTACATAATTCTTTCTTCATTTTAGGATGGAAGTTCTTTTTTTTTGTTGTGATAAAACATACATAACAAAAAATTTACTATTTTTACCATTTGAAAGTGTATATTCAGTGGCATTAAGGGCAACAGTTACCACCATCCAACTCCAGGACTTTTTCATCTTTCCAAATTGAGGCTCAGTAACTAATAAACTAACTCCCCATTCCTCCCTTCCCCTTAGGCCCTGGCAACCACCACAGTCCTTCCTGTCTCTAATTTGTCTACTCTAGGTACCTCAGAAGTGGAATGTACAGTATTTTTCCTTCAGTGATTGGAGGCCACTTGTTTTTTTTCCCCCATTTTATTGTGCTTCCTTTCATTGTGCTTCTCAGATACTGTGTTTTTGTTTGTTTTTATATACAAATTGAAGGTTTGTGGCAGCTCTGAACCCAGAAGGTCTGTTTGCCCCATTTTTCTAGCAGCATTTTCTCATTCATGTCTCTGTGTCACATTTTGGCAATACTAACAATATTTCAGACTTTTCATTATTTTTATATTTGTCATGGTGATCTGTAATTATTTTTAAACTATTTTTATTATTATTGAAGTGTAATTTACATACAATGTTGTTATAGTTTCATGTATGCAACACACTGATTTGACAATTCTGTGCATAACTCAGTGCTCCCCATAGTAAGTGTAATCACCACCTGTCCCAATACAATGTTACTATCATATTATTGACTGTATTCCCTGTACTGTTCTTTTTGTCTCTGTGAATTATTTATTTAATAAATGGAAGTTTGTACCTCTTAATCCCCTTTCTCTATTTCATTCTGCCTCTGCCCCCAGCAACCACCAGTTTGCTCTCTGTATTTAAGAGTCTCTTTGTTTTTTTGTTTGTTCACTTGCTTTGATTTTTAGATTCCACATATAAGTTAAATCATATGTTATTTGTCTTTTCTGTCTGACTTATTTCACTTAGCATAACACCTGCTAGATTCATCCGTGTTGTCACAAATGGCAAGATTTCATTCCTTTTTATGGCCAAGTAATATTCCAAATGTATATATACCACATTTTCTTTATCCATTCATCTATCAGTGGACACTCCAGTTGCTTCCATATCTTGGCTATTGTAAATAATGTACCAGTAAACATAGAAGTGTATGTACCTTTTCAAATTAGTGTTTTCATTTTCTTTGGGTAAATACTCAGTAATGTAATTACTGGATCACATGGTAATTCTATTTTTAATTTTTTTGAGGAAACTCCAAACTGTTTTCCATAGAGATTGTGTCAATTTATATTCCCACCAACAGTGCACAAGGGTTCCCTTTCTCCACATCCTCGCCAACACTTGTTATTTCTTATCTTTTTGATACGAGCCATTCTGACTGGTGTGATGTGATATCTTACTGTGGTTTTGATTTGCATTTCCCTGATGATGAGTGATGTTGAACATCTTTTAATGTGTCTGTTGGCCACTGTATGCCTTCCTTGGAAAAATGTCTATTCACATGGTCCTCTGCCCATTTTTAGTTGGATTATTTTTTGGTGTTGAGTTGTAGAAGTTCTTTAATATTTTGGGTATCAACCATTTATCATATATATCACTTGCAAATATCTTTTCCCAGTCATTAATTTGCCTTTTTGTTTTGTTGATAGTTTTCTTTATTTTTATTTTGGTATGGTCCCAATAGTATATTTTTGCTTTTGTTTTCTTTGCCTGAGAAGGTGCATCTATGAATATGTTGCTAAGACCAATGTCCAAGAAACTATTGCCTAAGTTTTCTTTCAGGAATTTTATGGTTTCAAGTTTCACATTTAGGTCTTTAATCCATTTTGAGTTTATTTTTTGTGTATGGTTTAAGAAAGTGGTCCAGTTTCATTCTTTGTCTTTTAAGTTTTTATTTAAATTTTAATTAACTAAAATACAGTGTAATATTAGTTTCAGGTGTACAATATAGTGATTCAGCCTGTCTGTATAGCACCCGGTGCAGCACTCATCACAACAACTGCACTCCTTAATCCCCATCACCTACTGAACCCATCCCCCTACTCACTTCCCCTCTGGTAACCATCAGTTTTTTTCTCTGTAGTTATGAGTGTTTCTTGGTTTGCCCCTCACTGTCTTTTTCCCTTTGCTTATTTGTTTTGTTTCTTTAATTCTACATATATGTGAAATCATATGGTATTTGTCTTTCTCTGACTGACTTATTTCACTTAGCATAATACTAGAGTTCCATCCATGTCATTGCAAATGGCAAAATTTCGTTCTATTTTTTTTTTATGTTTGTTTGTTTTTGAGAGAGAGAGAGAGAGAGTGAGCAGGGGAGGGGCACAGAGAGAGGAGGACAGAGGATCCAAAGCAGGCTTTACACTGACAGAGGAGAGCCCAACACGGGGCTCAAACTCACGAGCCATGACATCATGACCTGAGCCTAAGTCAGATGCTTAACTGATTGAACCACCCAGGTGTCCCAAGATTTCTTTCTTTTTTTATGGTTGAATAATATTCCATTGTGTATATATCCCGTATGTTCTTTTTTTTTTTTAATTTTTTCAATATATGAAATTTATTGTCAAATTGGTTTCCATACAACACCCAGTGCTCATCCCAAAAGGTGCCCTCCTCAATACCCATCACCCACCCTCCCCTCCCTTCCCCCCCCCCCCAACCCTCAGTTTGTTCTCAGTTTTTAAGAGTCTCTTATGCTTTGGCTCTCTCCCACTCTAACCTCTTTTTTTTTTTTTTTCCTTCCCCTCCTCCATGGATTTCTGTTAAGTTTCTCAGGATCCACATAAGAGTGAAAACATATGGTATCTGTCTTTCTCTGTATGGCTTATTTACTTAGCATCACACTCTCCAGTTCCATCCACGTTGCTACAAAGGGCCATATTTTGTTCTTTCTCATTGCCATGTAGTACTCCATTGTGTATATAAACCACAATTTCTTTATCCATTCATCAGTTGATGGATACTTGGGCTGTTTCCATAATTTGGATATTATAGACAATGCTGCTATAAACATGGTGCGTGTATCCTTTTGAATTCGTATTTTGGTATTCTTTGGGTAAATACCCAGTAGTACGATTGCTAGATAGTAGGGTAGTTCTATTTTTAACTTTTTGAAGAATCCATACTGTTTTCCAGAATGGCTGCACCAGTTTGCATTCTCACCAACAGTGCAAGAGGGTTCCTCTTTTTTCATCTTCTTGCCAACATCTGTTGTTTCCTGTGTTGTTAATTTTAGACATTCTGACAGGTGTGAGGTGATATCTCATTGTAGTTTTGATTTGCATTTCCCTGATGATAAAGTAATGTTGAGCATCTTTTTATTCATCTTTTGGTCATCTGTATCTTCTTTGGAGAAATATCTATTCATGTCTTCTCACTTTTAATTGGATTTTTTTGTTTTTTGGGTATTGGGTTTTATAAGTTCTTTATATTTTGGATACTAACCCTTTATCAGATATGCCATTTGCACATATCTTCTTCCATTCTGTAGGTTGCCTTTTAGTTTTGTTGATTGTTACCTTTGGCTGTGGAGAAGCTTTTTATTTTGATGTAAGCAAGATGTTTCCCTTGCCTCAGGAGACCTATCTAGAAAAAAGTTGCTGTGGCTGGTGTCAGAGAAGTTATTGCCTGTGCTCTCTTCTAGAATTTTTATGGTTTCAGGTCTCCCATTTAGGTTTTTAATCCATTTTGAATTTATTTTTGTATATAGTGGAAGAGAATATTTCAGTTTCATTCTTTCGCATGTTGCTGTCCAGTTTTCTCAACATCATTTGTTAAAGAGACTGTCTTTTTCACATTGGATATCCTTTCCTGCTTTGTCAAAGATTAATTGACCATATAGTTGTGGGTTCATTTCTAAGTTTTCTATTCTGTTCTATTGATCTATGTGTCTATTTTTATGTCAGTAGTATACTGTTTTGATCACTATAGTTTTGTAATATAACCTGAAGTCTGGAATTGTGATGCTTTCAGCGTTTTCTTTTTCAAGAAAGAAAATGGCCTTTTTCAAGGCCATTTGGGTCTTTTGTGGTTCCATACAAATTTTAGGATTGTTTTTTCTAGTTCTGTGAAAATGCTGTTGGTATTTTGATAAGGATTTCATGAAATGTGTAGATTGCTTTAGGTGGTATAGATATTTTAACAATATTCTTCTAATCCATGAGCATGGGATATCTTTCCCTCTTTGTGTCTTCTTCAGTTTCTTTTTATCATTGTTTTATAGTTTTCAGAGTATAGGTCTTCCATCTCTTTGGTTAGGTTAATTTCTAAGTATCTTATGGTTTTTGGTACAATTGTAAATGAGATTGATTCCTTAATTTCTCTTTCTGCTACCTTATTATTGGTGTGTAGAAATAAAACATATTTCTGTACACTGATTTTGTATCCTGCAACTTTACTGAATTAGTTGATCAGTTCTAGCAGTTTTTTGGTGATGTCTTTTGGGTTTTCTATATATAGTATTATGTCTTCTGCAAATAGTGGAAGTTTTACTTCTTCCTTGCCAATTTGGATGCCTTTATTTCTTTTTGTTTTCTGACTGCCATGGCTAGGACTTCCAGTACTCTGTTAAATTAAGTGGTGAAAATGTACATCTCTGTCTTGTTCCTGACCATGGAAGAAAAGCTCTCAGTTTTTCCCCATTGAGGATATTAGCTGTTTTTTCTATATGGCCTTTATCATGTTGAGGTATGTTCTCTCTAAACCTACTTTGTTGAGGGTTTTTATCATGAATGGATGTTGTACTTTGTCAGATGCCTTTTCTGCACCTATTGAAATGACCATATGGTTCTTATCTCTTCTTTTATTAATGTGATATAGCACATTGATTGATTTGCAAGTATTGATCCACCCTTTCAACCCAGGATTAAATCCCACTTGATTGTGGTGAATGATTTTTTTAAATGTATTGTTGGATTCGGTTTGCTAATATTTTATTGAGGATTTGCATCTGTGTTCATCAGGGATATTGGCATATAGTTCTCTTCTTTAGTGGTGTCTTTATCTGGTTTTACTATAAGGTAATGCTGGCCTCATAGTATGAATTTGCAAGTTTTTCTTCCTTTTCTGTTTTTTTCAAATAGTTTGAGAATAAGTATTAACTCTTCTTTAAATATTTGGTAGAATTTGCCTATGAAACCATCTGGTCCAAGATATTTGTGTGTTGGGAGTTTTCTGATTACTGATTCAATTTCTTTGCTGGTTATGGGTCTGTTCAAGTTTTCTGTTTCTTCCTGTTTCAATTTTAGCAGTTTATATGTTTGGGACATATTTATTTATTTTTGGGACAGAGAGAGACAGAGCATGAACGGGGGAGGGGCAGAGAGAGAGGGAGACACAGAATCGGAAACAGGCTCCAGGCTCTGAGCCATCAGCCCAGAGCCTGACGCGGGGCTCGAACTCACGGACCGCGAGATCATGACCTGGCTGAAGTCGGACGCTTAACCGACTGCACCACCCAGGCGCCCCTAGCATTTATTTTTATTATAGAGAGAGAGAGAGAGAAAGAGAGAGAGCGAGTGAGCAGGGGAGGGGCAGAGAGAGAAGAGAGAGAATCCCAAGCAGGCTCCATGCTTAGTGTGGAGTTTGACATGGGGCTCAATCCCATGACCCCAGGATCATGACCTGAGCTGAAATCAAGAGTCAGACACTCCACTGACTAAGCCAACCAGGTGCCCCACTATTGGTATTTTGAAGGAAATGCATTCAGTATGGATATTTTAACAATATTAATTCTTCAAGTCCATGAGCATGGTATATCTTTTGATTTGTTTGTGTTATTTTTTAATGTATTTCATCAGTGTTTTATAGTTTTTAGAGTATTGCTCTTTCATCTCCCTGGTTAAATTTATTACTAGGTAATTAATTCTTTTTGGTGCAATTGTGAATGGGATTGTTTTCTTAACTTCTCTTTCTGTGACTTTGTTAGTGTATAGAAATGCAGCAGACTTCTATATATTAATTTTGTATCTTGCAATTCTACTGAATTCATTTATCAGTTCTAACAGTTTTTTGGTGGAGTCTTTAGGATTTTCTATATATAGTATCCTATCTGCAAATAGTGACAACTTTACGTCTTCCTTACCAGTTTTGATGTTTTTATTTCTTTTTCTTGTCTGATTGCTGCAGCTAGGACTTTCAATACTATGTTGAATAAAAGTGGTGATAGTGGACATCCTTGTCTTGTTCCTAATTTTAGAGGAAGAGCTTTCCATTTTTCACCACTGGTATGATGTTAGCTGTGGGGTTTTCATATGTGACCTTTATTATGTTGAATATGTTCCCTCTAAACCCATTTTGCTGACAGTTTTTTTATCATGAATGGAGTTGTATTTTGTCAAATGCTTTTCCTGCTTCTATTAAGATAATCATATGGCGGGGGGCGCCTGGGTTGCTCAGTCAATTGAATGTCAGACTCTTGATTTTGTCTCAGATCATGATCTCATGGTTCGTGGGTTCAAGCCCCACATTGGACTTTGCACTAACAACACTCAGAGCCTGGTTGGGGTTCTTGCTCTTCTCTGCCCCTCCCCTGCTTTCTCTTGTGTATGCTCTTTCAATCTCTCTCTCTCTCTCTGTCAAAATAAATAAATAAACTTAAAAAAGATAATCATATAGTTCTTATCCTTCCTCTTGTTAATGTGATGTATCACATTGATTGGTTTATGAATATTGAGCCACCCTTGCATCCCTGGAATGAATCCCACTTGATCATGGTGAATGATCCTTTTAATCTATTATTGAATTCTGTTGGCTAATATTTTGTTGAGGATTTTTACATCTATTTCATCAGAGATATTGGCCTGTAGTATTCTGTTTTTGTAGTGTATGGTTTTGGTATCAGGGTAATCCTTGCCTTGTTGAATGAAACTGAAAATTTTTCTTCCTTTTGTATTGTTTTGAAATAGCTTGAGAAATATAGATATTAACTCTTTAATACCTGTTTGATAGAATTCACCAGATGGTAAAACCATCTGGTCCTGGGCTTTTGGTTGTTGAGAGTTTTTTGATTACAAGCTCAATTTTGTTACTAGTAATCACTCCCTACAAATTTTCTATTTTATCCTGATTCAGTTTTAGAAGATTGGTGTTTTTAGGAATTTATCCATTTTTTCTAGGTTGTCTGATTTGTTGGCATACCATTTTTATAGTATTCTCTTATAATTCTTTGTATTTCTGTGGTATCAGTTGTTATTTCTCCTCCTCCATTTCTGAACTTATTTATTTGAGTCCTCTCCCTTTTTTTTCATTTATAAGCCTGGCCAAAAGTTTATCAGTTTTATTTATCTTTTCAAATAACTAGCTCCAGTTTCACTGGTCTTTTCTATTTTTTTAGTCTATTTCATTTATTTCTGCTCTAATATTTAATATTTCCTTTTTTCAACTAGCTTTGAGCTGTGTTATTCTTTTTTTAGTTCCTTTAAGGTGTAAGGTTAAGTTATTTATTTGAGGGGTTTTTTTTGTTTGTTTGTTTCTTGAGGTAAGTCTGTATCACTGTAAACTTCCCTCTTAGAACTGCTTTTGCTGTGTCCCAAAGATCTTGGACCATTGTGTTTTCATCTTCATTTATCTTCATGTTTTTTAAGTTTATTTCCTCTTTGCTTTCTTCATTCACTCACTGGTTGTTTAATAGCATGTTGTTTAGGGATGCCTGGGTTGCTCAGTTGGTTGGCTCGGTTGACTTTTGATTTCTGCTCAGGTCATGATCTCATGGTTTGTGAGTTTGAGCTCCACATCCAGCTCTGTGCTGACAGTGTGGAGCCTGCTTGGTATTCTCTCTCCCCTCTCCCTCAAAATAAATAAATAAACTTTAATAGCATGTTGTTTAGCTTCTATGGGTTTGTATTTTTCCAGTTTTTTTTCCTTGTAACTAATTTCTAGTTGTATACCATTATGTTAAGAAAAGATGCTTGATATGATTTTAATCTTCTTAAATTTATTGGGACTTGTTTTGTGGCCTAATATGTGATATATATTGGAGAAAGTTCCACATGCACTTGAAAATAATGTGTATTCTGCTGTATGTTCTGTATATACGTGTTAAGTCCGTCTGGTCTAATGTGTTATTCAAAACCACTGTTCATTTGTTAATTTTCTGTCTGGATGATCTGTCCATTGATGTAAGTAAGGCATTAAAGTCTCCTATTATTGTATTACTGCCAATTTCTCTCATTATGTCTGATGATATTTCCTTCATATATTTAGGTGCTTCTATGTTGGGTGCATAGATATTTACAATTGTTTTGCCCTCTTGTTGGGTTGATTCCTTTATCATTATACAGTGCCCTTCTTTGTCTCTGATTACAGTCTTTGCTTTAAACTTCATTTTGTTTGATATAAGTATTGTTACTTTGGCTGTTTTTTGGTTGCTTTGTTTTTTGTTTCTTGTTTTTTGTTTGTTTATTTGTTTTGGGGGAATCCACTTTTTACTAAGGTGGGAAAGAGGTGGGTAAATTTCTTGCTAGGAAGGAGCCAGGGACTGTGTTCATTGGGAATTTAGAGACTCCAAACTATAATTGTGCTTGTTTGTCCAGTGTAGGATGTGGTAGCCCTTGCTAAAATGTCTTCTGTTATTGCACCTTTTAATTTTTCTTACTGGGAAATGAATGGTGTCTGCCTTCTTCACTTGGAGGCACAGAGGCATGGATCATGAATAAGGTAGTTGGAATGTAGTTGGCAAAATATTAAATACCAATTATCTCAGAAAAGCTAAATAATCACAGAATCCCTCCAAGCTCTACCACTTTAATTGTGCTTTCAGCTATTCTTGGACATTTCTTTTTCCCTTGCCTTCCTCCACTCTGCTTTCTGTTTCCCAAAATACTGGGCAGAAGTTCTTTTAAATTCAAGAAAAAAGTTAGACTTTACCTTTCTCCCCAGTGACACTCTTGAAATCTCCTCTTTGACCAGGGAGATTTCCAATGTAAAGTTCAACAATAGGATTTTTTTCCTTTAGGCTATCCATTTAAATATCTTGGGTTCTTCCTGACAAAAGGAGGCTTAGTCATCTCCCAGCAGTGATGGGTCCTACTTAAAAAACAAACAACTAAGAAATTCTGCATCCCACTCCAGCCATGTGCTGCTGAGACTGGCCAGGACATAAGAGAAGGACAATACACTTGGAAAGGCAATTCTGAGACTTGGGATTATCTTGGCAGTGAGACAGAAGGTAAGCGATCAGAAAACAAAATCTACCAGGTTGTAGAAAGAACGCTACCTCAAATGTATAGAGCTACTTTCTTCCTGTGACTCCTAGAGTCTTCTTGCTCCCTGCCCCACTCATGGGGGTCATTGCTGTGTCCAGCATCCTGGTGCCCACTTAACACAGAGGGACATTGAGGTATTAGAAGAAGGGGGTCTTCTCACTCAGGCCAGTGGGACCAGTGGAGGATGCAGGATTAGGACTCAGGTCTCCTAGCTGGGAGTCCTGTGTATGATGTGGAGTCTAAAATGTTTCTTTCTTTCTTTTTTTTTTTTAAGTTTATTTAGTTATTGTTGACACAGACAGGGACAATGCGAGCAGGGGAGAAACAGAAAGAGAGGGAGAGAGAGAATCCCAAGCAGGCTCTGCACTGTCAGCGCAGAGCCTGACGCAGGGCTCAAACTCACGAAACTGTGAGATCATGACCTGAGCTGAAACCAAGAGCTGGATGCTTAACTGACCGAGCCATCCAGGCACCCCGAGTCTAAAATGTTTCTAACTATACCTCCAACACTTTGGAATTTGCCATTGAGGGAATCCAAGGCTCCAGGGCATATGTCACTGAGGGTTTACCAAGCAATTTTACACTGTGAAGAAACTGAAGCCCAGAAGAACTTCTTTTCTGATGACTCCTACACAGGCTGCCTCCTTCCTTCTCTCAATTCCAAAGGCACAGAGTGTCTGATCAGAGAGTTTAGCATACTGCATTGTACTGTTTTCTCACAGTTTCACATATCAACCTTGTCTTGCCAATGAGACAGAAGCTCCCTGCAGGATAGATGGTAGGTGGGGGCTTTGTGATTGCTATATTGATGTTGACAAAGCTCCCCAAGTGGGATGTTCCCAGGGCTTGTTTCCTGAGGTGGCTCTGTGTTCTTAAAGAGGCTCATCCCACCTTCCTGGGGTAGAGGTGCAGTCTCCCTCCATTTACTAAGTTATCAGGAGATGAAATATTTTTTTACTTGGTGAATCCCATGGCATTCTGGGAAGACTCTTCTAATGCAAACATAATTCTCTTTGCTTGTAATTACACAGGTGTACACACACACATACACAGAGTCATACCCCTGATGTGTAAGGGGCCTTGTTTTGCCTAGAGAACACAGAGCATGAAGATACATTTTCCATGATGGCTGTTCCCATAGTGTGGGCTTGATTTGCCTGTAGACAGCAGGAGTTGGAGTGTTCGTTTTCTTCAGTACTAATGTAGGACACCTGCCCTCCACAGGTGAAGAGAATGTAGCCTTGAGAGCCTAACAGCCCTATGAGCTTTGTAACTTAGACAGTGTTTTTATCTCACTTGGGCTTTGAATTCCTCATCTGAAAAAAATAGGATTACCCTAAAAGGATCTTTAAAGATGTTTTCAGAATTCTATACTAAATGAATTTGTTAAGTTTATTTATTTTTGAGAGAGAGAAAGAGTGCACGCATGCAGGGCACCTGGGTGGCTCACTTGCTTGAGCATCCAGCTTTGGCTCAGGTCATGATCTCACAGTTGTGAGTTTGAGCCCTGCGTCAGGCTCTGTGCTGACAGCTTGGAGACTAGAGCCTGCTTTGGATTCTGTCTTCCTTTCTCTCTGCCCCTCCCCCTGCTCGTGCTCTGTCTCTCTCTTTTTCTCTCAAAAATAAATAAACATTAAAAAAAAAACCCTGCACACCTACAAGCGGGGGAGGGGCGGAGAGAGAGAGGGAGAGAGAGAACATCCCAAGCAGACTCCACACTGTCAGCACAGAGCCTGGTGTGGGGCTCGATCCTACAAACTGAGATCATGATCTGAGCTGAAATCAGGGGTGTGATGCTCCACTGACTGAGCCACCCAGGCACCCTACTAACTGAATTTTAATTGCCATTTTCTCACCATTCTTTGGCCTTCTTAGAACTGACTAGAATAGCTGGATTAAAAAAAAATTATTTATTGTTTAATTTACATCCAAATTAGCATATGGTGCAATAATGATTTCAGGAGTAGATTCCTTAATGTCCCTTATCCATTTAGACCACCCCCCCCCACAACCCGTCCAGCAACCTTCTGTTTGTTCTCCATATTTAAGAGTCTCTTATGTTTTGTCCCCCTCCCTGTTTTTCTATTATTTTTGCTTCCCTTCCCTTATGTTCATCTGTTCTGTGTCTTAAAGTGCTCATATGAGTGAAGTCATATGATATTTGTCTTTCTCTGACTAATTTCACTTAGCATAATACCCTCCAGTTCCATCATGTAGTTGCAAATGGTAAGATTTCATCCTTTTTGATTGCTGAGTAATACTCCACTGTGTGTGTATGTATGTATATATATATATATATATATATATATATAT